>NW_027077614.1:333000-666000 GCF_963924675.1 Phocoena phocoena
GATCCCATAGCCTCTGTACTCTGGGCCGCCTGCTGGGAAGTTCCAACTGCTGGGTTCCTCACCTTTTTTATTCTTTGGGCCCTGTGTTGGGAGGCTCCTCCTGCCTGTGTCACTCCCAGCCCCTTGCTGATGTAGGTCCTCTGGTTTGTGGCCACATGTGCCAGTTTCCTCATCTTTTAGTGATGTGGCCCCACTGGTGTGAGGACACTCGTGCCTGGTTCCCGTCCCCTTGGTGATATGGGCCCTCTGGTGAGAGTCTGATCCTGGTTGGGTTCCTCACACTTCTTTGAGGTGGGCCGTCTGCTGTGAGGTCACTCCTGCCTGGCTGGCACACCCCGCCTTGGCGACGTGGGCCCTCTTGTGGTAGTTGGAACATGCTGGGAGCTTCCTCCCCTCAGTGATGAGGGCCCTCTGGCGTCAGGCCCTAACTGCTGGGTACCCACATTTTCTGATATGTGCTAAGTGGTGCGAGGACACTCCTGCCATGCTCCCAACACCTTGGGGATGTGGACCTTCTGCTCTGAGGTCCAAATGGCTGGGTTGCTCGCAGTTTCATGATGTGGACCCTCTGCTGTGAGTTGACTGCGGCCTGAATCGCATAGACTTGGTGCTCTTGGCTGCCTGCTGGGAGGTTCCCATTGCTGGATTCCTCAGCTTTTTTATTCTATGGGCCCTGTGTTGTGAGGCTACTCCTGCCTGCCTCATTCCGAGCCCCTTGGAGATGTGGGTCTTCTGGTTTAGGCCACATGTGCTGGGTTCCTCACCTTTCTATGATGTGGCCACACTGGTGTGAAGACTCTCCTGCCTGGTTCTGATCACCTTGGTGATGTGGGCCCTCTGGTGAGAGTCTTATCCTGGCTGTGTTCCTCACCCTTCTGTGAGGTAGGCCCTCTGCGGTGAGGTCACTCCTACCTGGCTGTCACACGTCACCTTGGGGACGTGGGACCTCAGTTGGGTGTTGGTGCCTGATTGGAGTCTCCTCCCCTTGGTAATGACGCCCCTCTGGCGTCAGGCCCTAACTCCTGGGTTCTCTAAATTCTCTGATGTGTGCCCTGTGGTGCGAGTACACTTCTGACAGGTTCCCAACCCCATGGGAATGTGGGCCTTCTGCTCTGAGATCCCAACGCCTAGGTTGCTCACAGTTTCATGATGACGGCCCTCTGGTGTGAGATCACTCCGGCCTGGATCCCATAGTCTCGCTGCTCCTGGCCGCCTGCTGGGAGGTTCCAACTGCGGGATTCTTCACCTCTTTAATTCTATGGTCCCTCTGTTTTGAGGCTCCTCCTGCCTGCCTCAATCCCAGCTCCCTTGTGATGTGTGTCCTCTGGTTTGAGGCCACGTGTGCTGGGTACCTCACTTTTCGGTGATGTGGCCCCACTAGTGTGAGGACACTCCTGCCTGGTTCCCATTCCCTTGGTGATGTGGGCCCTCTGGTGAGAATCTGATCCTCTTTGGTTCTTCACACTTCTGTGAGGTTGACCCTCTGCTCTGAGGTCACTCCTGCCTGGTTGTCGCACTCCGCATTGGCGACGTCGCCCCTCTGGTAGCAGTCGGAGCTGGCTGGGAGCCACCGCCCCTCGGTGATGAGGGCCCTCTGGCATCAGGCACTAATTGCTGGGCTCCCCACATTTTTTCATGTGTGCCCACTCTTGCGATGACACTCCTGCTTGTTTCCCTTCCCCATGGGGATGTGGGCCTTCTGCTCTGAGGTCACAATGGCTGGGTTGCTTACAGAATCACAATGAGGGCCCTCTGTTGTGAGTTCATGCCGGCCTGGATCTCATAGCCTCAGTGCTCTGGGCCGCTTTCTAGGAAGATCCAACTGCTGGTTTCCACACCTTTTGTATACAATAGGACATGTGTTGTGAGGTTAATCCTGCCTGCCTCACTCCGAAACCCATGGTGATGTGGGTCCTCTGGTTTGAGGCCACATGTGCTGGGTACCTCAACTTTTGATGATGTGGCCCCACGGGTGTGAGGACACTCCTGCCTGGTTCCCATCACCTTGGTGATGTGGGCCCTCTGGGGAGAGTCTGATCCTGGCTGGGTTCCCTACCATTCTGTGAGGTGAGCCCTCTGATGTCAGGTCACTCCTGCCTGGCTAGCTCACATCGCCTTGGCGATGTGGGCCCTCTGTTGGCCACTGGAGCATGCTGGGAGCCTCCTACTCCCGTGAATGATGGCCCTGGAAAAAATGCATATGCCCTTTTTGGCCAAGTGCTTCATTGACGAGGTTCTGCCACTTCTCTTATGCTTTCAGAGCAATTCACGTCTACCTCCTGAAATCGGATTCCAGCAATTCTGCCCCACTTTCAAGTCCTCTTCGCAGCTTTAATTCAATATATTTTTGTACGATTTCTGTCATTTATAAGTCTGCAGGTATGTGAATGACAGTGCCCCTGAGCTCCTTTCCTCAACTCGCTTTCTTGTGAGCTGGCCACAAAACCGCAGGATTGCTTCAGGCCCTAATCTTGTTCCAGCACGGCATGCTGACCCTTTGGTTAATTCCTTTTCCTGTTGGGAAATGAGTGTTAAAATTGCCCGTGCATACTGGGCATATACCCTGAGAAAACCAAAATTCAAAAAGAGTCATGTACCAAAATGTTCATTGCAGCTCTATTTACAATAGCCCGGAGATGGAAAGAACCTAAGCGCCCATCATCGGATGAATGGATAAAGAAGATGTGGCACATATACACAATGGAATATTACTGAGCCTTAAAAAGAAATGAAACTGAGTTATTTGTAATGAGATGGATAGATCTAGAGTCTGTCATACAGAGTGAAGTAAGTCAGAAAGAAAAAGACAAATAGCGTATGCTAACACATATATATGGAATTTAAAGGAAAAAAATGTCATGAAGAACCTAGGGATAAGACAGGAATAGAGGCGCAGACCTACTGGAGAACGGAATTGAGGATATGGGGAGGGGGAATGGTGAGTTCTGACAGGGCGAGAGAGAGTCAGGGACATATACACACTAACAAATGTAGTAAGGTAGATAGCAAGGGGGAAGCAGCCGCAAGGCACAGGGATATTAGCTCGGGGCGTTGGGACAGCCTGGAGGGGTGGAAGGGGGAGAGAGGGAGGGAGGGAGACACAAGAGGGAAGACACAGGGAGCATATGTATATGTATGGCTGATTCACTTTGTTATAAAGCAAAAACTAACACACCATTGTAAAGCAATTATACCCCAATAAAGATGTTAAAAAAAATATTTGCCCGTGCACACACCTACAGATAGTCTCCCATTGGTTCTCCGTATTCCTGTTCATCTTGCGCAGAAATTGCAAACAGTGCCAAACAGGAGGTTAAAGACACTGACTCTCCAAATGGGGAGAGTGTAAGAAAAGGGTCTGGAATGGTGAACCTGAGTACCAGGGGACGAAAACAGACATGCATGTAAAAAGGTTTCCCAGTCACACGGTGGAGCATACTCTGGGTTTCCCATGCAAATTTTAGCAGAAGGAAGAATCCCTAGAACCTGGAGAGTTGGGAACCATGGAATGGGTACCAGGCAGTATGAAATCAAAGGGTCTGCATTTGCTCACTGAACCTCACCAATGCTATCAGCCCAAAGGGTCCAGCCTTATCTCTCACCCAGCTCTGGGTGTAGATGTGGTAAACCAGGTTGCATCACATGCCATGTGTGAGTTATTTAAGAATTGCTCTCTATTTCACTGTCATTGTGTTTTGTTTTTGAAATTTTTTTTTGACACTGGGATTTATCGGATTTTCACTGCTGCGTTAATGCCGCTGTACACACTCTTGATTCTCTTACGGAGACATAAATATCCACGGGTTTTAAGATTCTTCCTAGTCAGGTATATTCCTAGGCGTTGAATATGTGGTGTTGAGTCCATTTCGTTGAGCAAGGAGTAGGTCTTGTCTATTACATATTTGGCTTATGGAACGGTATCTGTGCTAATTTCAGTCTCTGGTTTTATGCAGCACTCCAACGCACCTTTCTCCATAAGAAAGCACAAGTTGGTTTTCTAAATTTGAGACTGTTCTGTTTTGTAATTCAGTTCATGTGTAGTCAAGTTTGCATACTGTGTATTAGTGATATTTTATGATGTTTCTTTTTATGTGTGACTTATTTCACGTAGAATCACCATACCTTAATCCACTCACTATGCCGCTACGGGCCTGATGACACAGATTTCACTGCTGAGTGATATTCCATTGTACGTACGTACCACAACTACTTTATCCATTGTTTGCTCTCTGAGATATTTACCTGGTACTGTAAACGAGGTTCTTGTGAACAGAGAGGTCCCAAACTTTGAGGTGGCTGGGTGTTTTTGATTTTAATTTCCCTAAGCTGTAGGACCATAAGTGGAAGTGCCATAGGCTGTGTTGCTTTGTTTCTTACGTGTTTCAGGAAACACATAACACTTCTCCAGAATGGCTGTCGGCAATTTACATCATATGCATCAGCATAATAAGGATCCCTGTTTTCCATTGCCTGTCCTCCGTTTCTGGATTTTACAATTTTTTTAAATGGCCCTTTTGCCCTGGGGGGCACTGAGACTTCATTGTAGTGCAGGTTTATTTACAAGCTTGCTTGGTTGGCCAAAAAGTGCGTATGCGTTTTTTCGTGAATATATTTAGGGAAAAAAGCATCCGCACTTTATGGACAAGTGCATCATTATCGACATTCTGCCTCTTTTCCTATTCTTTAAGTGCAATTCCAGTTTAACCCTTCAATCGTTTTCCTGAATTTCTGCCCCGCTTTCAAGTCCCCTTTGCAGGCTTACTTCAATATATTTTTGGAGGATAGCTGTCATTTATAACTCTGCAGGTTTGTGAATTACAGTGCCCCTGAGCTCCTTTCTTCAACTCGCTTTCTTGTGAGCTGGGCACAAAACCGCAGGATTGCTTCAGGCACTAATCTCTTTCCAGCAGGGCACGCTGAGCCTTTGGTTAATTCCTCTTCCTGGTGGGAAATGAGCATTACATTTGCCCGTGCAGACAACTAGAGCTAGTCTCTCATTGGTTCTCCCTATTCCTGTTCATCTTGCACAGAAATTGCAAGCTGTGCCAAAGAGGAGGTTAAAGGCACTGACTCTCCAAGCGGGGAGAGTGTTAGTAAAGCATCTGGAATGGTGAACCCGAGGACCAGGATACGAAAACTGAGATGCATTTTAAATCATTTCCCAATCACACGGTGGACGATACTCTGTGTTTCCCATGCATGTTTTAGCTGGAGGAAGAATCCCTTGAACCTGGAGAGTTGGGACCCATGGAATGGGTACCATGCAGTATGACTTCAAAGGGTCTGCATTTGCTCACCGAAACTGATCAATGCTATCAGCCTGAAGTGTCCAGCCTTATGTCTCAACCAGCTGTGGGTGAAGATGTGGTCAATCCCGGTTGCATCACATGCCCTGAGTGAATTGTATAAGAATTGCTCTCAATTTCACTGTCTTCGTGTTTTGTTTTTGAAATTTATTTTGATAATAGGATTTATCGGATTTTCCCTGCTGCGTTTATGCTGTTGTACACACGCTTGATTCTCTTACGGAGACATATATATCCATGGGTTTTAAGATTCTTCCTAGTCAGGTATATTCCTAGGCGTTGAATATGTGGTGTTGAGTCCATTTCGTTGAGCAAGGAGTAGGTCTTGTATATTACATATTTGGCTTATGGAATGTTATCTGTGCTAATTTCAGTCTCTGGGTTTATGCAGCATCCCAACGCACATATCCCCATAAGCAAGCACTAGTTCGTTTTCAAAATTTGAGACCCTGTTCTGTTTTGTAATTCAGTTCATGTGTAGTTAAATTTACACTCCGTATATTAGTGATATCTTATGATGTTTCTTTTTCTGTGTGATGTAGTTCACGTAGAATCACCGTACCTGCATCCACTCACTATGACGCTACGGGCCTGATGACACAGATTTCATTGCTGAGTGATATTGCATTGCACGTACGTGCCACAACTTCTTTATCCATTTTTTGCTTTCTGGGATATTTACCTGGTACTGTAGACGAGCTTCTTGGGAACACAGCCGTCCCAAATTTTGGGGTGGATCTCTGTTTTTGATTTTAAATTCCCTAAGCAAGAGGACCATAAGTGCAATTGCCATAGGCTGTGTTCCTTTATTTCTTACGTGTTTCAGGAAACACCATACACTTCTCCAGGGTGGCTGTTGGCAATTTACATCCTCCCAATCAGCATAACAAGGCTCCCTGTTCTCCATATCCTGTCCTACCTTTCTGGATTTTACACTTTTTTCAGATGGCCCTTTTGCCAGGGGGGCAGTGAGACTTCATTGTAGTGCAGATTTCTTTACAGTCTTGCTTGGTTGGCCAAAAAGTGCATATGCGTTTTTTCCTGAATATATTCAGGAAAAAACGCATACGCCCTTTTTGGCCAAGTGCATCATTGTCGACGTTGTGCCTCTTTTCCTATGTTTCAGGGCAATTCCAGTCTACCACCTGCAATCGTTTTCGTGAAATTCTGCCCCGCTTTCAAGTCCCCTTCGCAGGCTTACTTCAATATATTTTTGGAGGATAGCTGTCATTTATAACTCTGCAGGTTTGTGAATTACAGTGCCCCTGAGCTCCTTTCTTCAACTCGCTTTCTTGTGAGCTGGGCAGAAAACCGCAGGATTGCTTCAGGCACTAATCTGTTTCCAGCAGGGCACGCTGAGCCTTTGGTTAATTCCTCTTTCTGGTGGGAAATGAGCGTTACATTTGCCCGTGCAGACACCTACAGCTAGTCTCTCATTGGTTCTCCCTATTCCTGTTCATCTCGCACAGAAATTGCAAGCTGTGCCAAAGAGGAGGTTAAAGGCACTGACTCTCCAAGCGGGGAGAGTGTTAGTAAAGCGTCTGAATGGTGAACCCAAGGACCAGGATACGAAAACTGAGATGCATTTTAAATCGTTTCCCAATCACAAGGTGGACGATACTCTGGGTTTCCCACGCATGTTTTAGCTGGAGGAAGAATCCCTTGAACCTGGAGTGTTGGGACCCAAGGAATGGGTACCATGCATTATGACTTCAGAGGGTCTGCATTTACTCACCGAACCTCACCAATGCTATCAGCCTGAAGTGTCCAGCCTTATGTCTCAACCAGCTCTGGGTGTAGATGTGTTAAATCCCGGTTGCATCACATGCCCTGAGTGAATTATTTAAGAATTGCTCTCTATTTCACTGTCTTTGTGTTTTGTTTTTGAAATTTATTTTGATAATGGGATTTATCGGATTTTCACTGCTGTGTTTCGGCCGCTGTACACACGCTTGATTCTCTTAAGGAGAAATATATATCCATGGGTTTTAAGATTATTCCTAGTCAGGTATATTCGTAGGCGTTGAACATATGGTGTTGGGTCCATTTCGTTGAGCAAGGAGTAGGTCTTGTCTATTACATATTTGGCTTATGGAAAGTTATCTGTGCTAATTTCAGTCTCTGGTTTTATGCAGCACCCCAACGCACCTTTCCCCATAAGCAAGCACTAGTTGGTTTTCTAAATTTGAGACCCTGTTCTGTTTTGTAATTCAGTTCATTTGTAGTCAAGTTTACATTCCGTGTATTAGTGATATCTTATGATGTTTCTATTTCTGTGTGACGTATTTCACGTAGAATCACCGTACCTGCATCCACTCACTATGCCGCTACAGGCCTGATGACACAGATTTCTTTGCTGAGTGATATTCCATTGTACGTACATGCCACAAATTCTTTATCCATTTTTTGCTTTCTGGGATATTTTCCTGGTACTGTAGACAAGCTTCTTGTGAACACAGCCGTCCCAAACATTGGTGTGGCTGTCTGTTTTTGATTTTAATTTCCCTAAGCTATAGGACCATAAGTGCAAGTGCCATAGGCTGTGTTGCTTTGTTTCTTAAGTGTTTCAGGAAACACCATACACTTCTCCAGGATGGCTGTTGGCAATTTACATCCTGCCAATCAGCATAACAAGGCTCGCTCTTCTCCATATCCTGTCCTACCTTTCTAGATTTTACACTTTTTTCAGATGGCCCTTTTGCCAGGGGGGCAGTGAGACTTTATTGTAGTGCAGATTTCCTTTACAGGCTTGCTTGGTTGGCCAAAAAGGGCGTATGCGTTGTTTCCTGAATATATTCAGGAAAAAATGCATACGCCCTTTTTGGCCAAGTGCATCATTGTCGACGTTGTGCCTCTTTTCCTATGCTTTCAGGGCAATTCCAGTCTACCCCCTGCATTCGTTTTCCTGAAATTCTGCCCCGCTTTCAAGTCCCCTTCGCAGGCTTACTTCAATATATTTTTGGATGATAGCTGTCATTTATAACTCTGCAGGTTTGTGAATTACAGTGCCCCTGAGCTCCTTTCTTCAACTCGCTTTCTTGTGAGCTGGGCACAAAACCGCACGATTGCTTCAGGCTCTAATCTGTTTCCAGCAGGGCACACTGAGCCTTTGTTTAATTCCTCTTCCTGGTGGGCAATGAGCGTTACATTTTCCCGTGCAGACACCTACAGCTAGTCTCTCATTGGTTCTCCCTATTCCTGTTCATCTTGCACAGAAATTGCAAGCTGTGCCAAAGAGGAGGGTAAGGCACTGACTCTCCAAGCGGGGAGAGTGTTAGTAAAGCATCGGGAATGGTGAACCCGGGGACCAGGATACGCAAACTGAGATGCATTTTAAATCGTTTCCCAATCACACGGTGGACCATACTGTGGGTTTCCCATGCATGTTTTAGCTGGAGGAAGAATCCCTTGAACCTGAAGTGTTGGGACCCATGCAATAGGTGCCATGCAGTATGACTTCAAAGGGTCTGCATTTGCTCACCGAAACTCACCAATGCTATCAGCCTGAAGTGTCCAGCCTTATGTCTCAACCAGCTCTGGGTGTAGATGTGGTCAATCCCGGTTGCATCACATGCCCTGAGTGAATTATTTAAGAATTGCTCTCTATTTCACTGTCTTTGTGTTTTGTTTTCGAAATTTATTTTGATAATCGGATTTATCGGATTTTCACTGCTGCGTTTCGGCCGCTGTACACACGCTTGATTCTCTTATGGAGACATATATATCCATGGGTTTTAAGATTCTTTCTAGTCAGGTATATTCCTAGCCGTTGAATATGTGGTGTTGGGTCCATTTCGTTGAGCAAGGAGTAGGTCTTGTCTATTACATATTTGGCTTATGGAAAGTTATCTGTGCAAATTTCATTCTCTGGTTTTATGCAGCACCCCAACGCACCTTTGCCCATAAGCAAGCACTAGTTAGTTTTCTAAATTTGAGACACTGTTCTGTTTTGTAATTCAGTTCATGTGTAGTCAAGTTTACATTCCGTGTATTAGTGATATCTTATGATGTTTCTTTTTCTGTGTGACGTAGTTCACGTAGAATCACCGTACCTGCATCCACTCACTATGCCGCTACGGGCCTGATGACACAGATTTCATTGCTGAGTGATATTGCATTGTACGTACGTGCCACAACTTCTTTATCCATTTTTTGCTTTCTGGGATATTTATCTGATACTGTAGACGAGCTTCTTGGGAACACAGCCGTCCCAAATATTGGGGTGGCTGTCTGTTTTTGATTTTAATTTCTGTAAGCTATAGTACCATAAGTGGAAGTGCCATAGGCTGTGTTGCTTTGTTTCTTACGTGTTTCAGGAAACACCATACACTTCTCCAGGGTGGCTGTTGGCAATTTACATCCTGCCAATCAGCATAACAAGGCTCCCTGTTATCCATATCCTGTCCTACCTCTCTGGATTTTACAATTTTTTCAGATGGCCCTTTTGCCCGGGTGGGCAGTGAGACTTCATTGTAGTGCAGATTTCCTTTACAGGCTTGCTTGGTTGGCCAAAAAGGGCGTATGCGTTTTTTCCTGAATATATTCAGGAAAAAACGCATACGCCCTTTTTGGCCAAGTGCATCATTGTCGACGTTTTGCCTCTTTTCCTATGCTTTCAGGGCAATACCAGTCTACCCCCTGCAATGGTTTTCCTGAAACTCTGCCCCGCATTCAAGTCCCCTTCGCAGGCTTACTTCAATATATTTTTGGAGGATAGCTGTCATTTATAACTCTGCAGGTTTGTGAATTACAGTGCCCCTGAGCTCCTTTCTTCAACTCGCTTTCTTGTGAGCTGGGCACAAAACCGCAGGATTGCTTCAGGCCCTAATCTGTTTCTGGCAGGGCACGCTGAGCCTTTGGTTAATTCCTCTTCCTGGTGGGAAATGAGCATTACATTTGCCCGTGCAGACACCTATAGCTAGTCTGTAATTGGTTCTCCCTATTCCTGTTCATCTTGCACAGAAATTGCAAGCTGTGCCAAAGAGGAGGTTAAAGGCACTGACTCTCCAAGCGGGGAGAGTGTTAGTAAAGCATCTGGAATGGTGAACCCGAGGACCAGGATACGAAAACTGAGATGCATTTTAAATCGTTTCCCAATCACACGGTGGACGATACTCTGGGTTTCCCATGCATGTTTTAGCTGGAGGAAGAAACCCTTGAACCTGGAGTGTTGGGACCCATGGAATGGGTACCATGCAGTATGACTTCAAAGGGTCTGCATTTGCTCACCGAAACTCACCAATGCTATCAGCCTGAAGTGTCCAGCCTTATGTCTCAACCAGCTCTGGGTGTAGATGTGGTCAATCCCGGTTGCATCACATGCCCTGAGTGAATTATTTAAGAATTGCTCTCTATTTCACTGTCTTTGTGTTTTGTTTTCGAAATTTATTTTGATAATGGGATTTATCGGATTTTCACTGCTGCGTTTCGGCCGCTGTATACACGCTTGATTCTCTTATGAGACATATATATCCATGGGTTGTAAGGATCTTCCTAGTCAGGTATATACCTAGGCGTTGAATATGTGGTGTTGGGTCCATTTCGTTGAGCAAGGAGTAGGTCTTGTCTATTACATATTTGGCTTATGGAAAGTTATCTGTGCTAATTTCAGTCTCTGGTTTTATGCAGCACCCCAACGCACCTTTCCCCATAAGCAAGCACTAGTTGGTTTTCTAAATTTGAGACCCTGTTCTGTTTTGTAATTCAGTTCATGTGTAGTCAAGTTTACATTCCGTGTATTAGTGATATCTTATGATGTTTCTTTTTCTGTGTGACGTAGTTCACGTAGATTCACCGTATCTGCATCCACTCACTATGCCGCTACGGGCCTGATGACACAGATTTCATTGCTGAGTGATATTGCTTTGTATGTACGTGCCACAACTTCTTTATCCATTTTTTGCTTTCTGGGATATTTACCTGATACTGTAGACGAGCTTCTTGTGAACACAGCCGTCCCAAATATTGGGGTGGCTGTCTGATTTTGATTTTAATTTCCGTAAGCTATAGGACCATATGTGGAAGTGCCATAGGCTGTGTTGCTTTGTTTCTTACGTGTTTCAGGAAACACCATACACTTCTCCAAGGTGGCTGCTGGCAATTTACATCCTGCCAATCAGCATAACAAGGCTCCCTGTTCTCCATATCCTGTCCTACCTTTCTGGATTTTACACTTTTTTCAGATGGCCCTTTTGCCCGGGGGGCAGTGAGACTTCATTGTAGTGCAGATTTCCTTTACAGACTTGCTTGGTTGGCCAAAAAGGGCGTATGCGTTTTTTCCTGAATATATTCAGGAACAAACGCATACGCCCTTTTTGGCCAAGTGCATCATTGTCGACCTTCTGCCTCTTTTCCTATGCTTTCAGGGCAATTCCAGTCTTAACCCCTGCAATGGTTTTCCTGAAACTCTGCCCCGCTTTCAAGTCCCCTTCGCAGGCTTACTTCAATATATTTTTGGAGGATAGCTGTCATTTATAACTCTGCAGGTTTGTGAATTACAGTGCCCCTGAGCTCCTTTCTTCAACTCGCTTTCTTGTGAGCTGGGCACAAAACCGCAGGATTGCTTCAGGCCCTAATCTGTTTCCGGCAGGGCACGCTGAGCCTTTGGTTAATTCCTCTTCCTGGTGGGAAATGAGCATTACATTTGCCCGTGCAGACACCTATAGTTAGTCTCTCATTGGTTCTCCCTATTCCTGTTCATCTTGCACAGAAATTGCAAGCTGTGCCAAAGAGGAGGTTAAAGGCACTGACTCTCCAAGCGGGGAGAGTGTTAGTAAAGCATCTGGAATGGTGAACCCGAGGACCAGGATACGAAAACTGAGATGCATTTTAAATCATTTCCCAATCACACGGTGGACGATACTCTGGGTTTCCCATGCATGTTTTAGCTGGAGGAAGAATCCCTTGAACCTGGAGAGTTGGGACCCATGGAATGGGTACCATGCAGTATGACTTCAAAGGGTCTGCATTTGCTCACCGAAACTCACCAATGCTATCAGCCTGAAGTGTCCAGCCTTATGTCTCAACCAGCTCTGGGTGTAGATGTGGTCAATCCCGGTTGCATCACATGCCCTGAGTGAATTCTTTAAGAATTGCTCTCTATTTCACTGTCTTCGTGTTTTGTTTTCGAAATTTATTTTGATAATGGGATTTATCGGATTTTCACTGCTGCGTTTCGGCCGCAGTACACACGCTTGATTCTCTTACGGAGACATATAAATCCATGGGTTTTAAGATTCTTCCTAGTCAGGTATATTCCTAGGCGTTGAGTATGTGGTGTTGAGTCCATTTCGTTGAGCAAGGAGTAGGTCTTGTCTATTACATATTTGGCTTATGGAATGTTATCTGTGCTAATTTCAGTCTCAGGTTTTATGCAGCACCCCAAGGCACCTTTCCCCATAAGCAAGCACTAGTTGGTTTTCTAAATTTGAGACCCTGTTCTGTTTTGTAGTTCAGTTCATATGTAGTCAAGTTTACATTCCGTGTATTAGTGATATCTTATGATGTTTCTTTTTCTGTGTGACGTAGTTCACGTAGAATCACCGTACCTGCATCCTCTCACTATGCCGCTACGGGCCTGATGACACAGATTTCATTCCTGAGTGATATTGCATTGCACGTACGTGCCACAACTTCTTTATCCATTTTTTGCTTTCTGGGATATTTACCTGGTACTGTAGACGAGCTTCTTGTGAACACAGCCGTCCCAAACTTTGGGGTGGCTCTCTGTTTATGATTTTAATTTCCCTAAGCAATAGGACCATAAGTGCAATTGCCATAGGCTGTGTTGCTTTATTTCTTACGTGTTTCAGGAAACACCATACACTTCTCTAGGGTGGCTGCTGGCAATTTACATCCTGCCAATCAGCAAAACAAGGCTCCCTGTTCTCCATATCCTGTCCTAACTTTCTGGATTTTACACTTTTTTCAGATGGCCCTCTTGCCCGGGGGACAGTGAGACTTCATTGTATTGCAGATTTCCTTTACAGGCTTGCTTGGTTGGCCAAAAAGGGCGTATGCGTTTTTTCCTGAATATATTCAGGAAAAAACGCATACGCCCTTTTTGGCCAAGTGCATCATTGTCGACGTTCTGCCTCTTTTCCTATGCTTTCAGGGCAATTCCAGTCTACCCCCTGCAATGGTTTTCCTGAAACTCTGCCTCGCTTTCAAGTCCCCTTCGCAGGCTTACTTCAATATATTTTTGCAGGACAGCTGTCATTTATAACTCTGCAGGTTTGTGAATTACAGTGCCCCTGAGCTCCTTTCTTCAACTCGCTTTCTTGTGAGCTGGGCACAAAACCGCAGGATTGCTTCAGGCCCTAATCTGTTTCCAGCAGGGCACACTGAGCCTTTGTTTAATTCCTCTTCCTGGTGGGCAATGAGCGTTACATTTGCCCGTGCAGACACCTACAGGTAGTCTCTCATTCTTTCTCCCTATTCCTGTTCATCTTGCACAGAAATTGCAAGCTGTGCCAAAGAGGAGGTTAAAGGCACTGACTCTCCACGCGGGGAGAGTGTTAATAAAGCATCTGGAATGGTGAACCCGAGGACCAGGATACGAAAACTGAGATGCATTTTAAATCGTTTCCCAATCACACGGTGGACCATACTCTGGGTTTCCCATGCATGTTTTAGCTGGAGGAAGAATCCCTTGAACCTGGAGAGTTGGGACCCATGGAATGGGTACCATGCAGTATGACTTCAAAGGGTCTGCATTTGCTCACCGAAACTCACCAATGCTATCAGCCTGAAGTGTCCAGCCTTATGTCTCAACCAGCTCAGGGTGTAGATGTGGTCATTCCCGGTTGCATCACATGCCCTTAGTGAATTATTTAAGAATTGCTCTCTATTTCACTGTCTTTGTGTTTTGTTTTCGAAATTTATTTTGATAATGGGATTTATCGGATTTTCACTGCTGCGTTTCGGCCGCTGTACACACGCTTGATTCTCTTACGGAGACATATATATCCATGGGTTTTAAGATTCTTACTAGTCAGGTATATTCCTAGGCGTTGAATATGTGGTGTTGAGTCCATTTCGTTGAGCAAGGAGTAGGTCTTGTCTATTACATATTTGGCTTATGGAATGTTATCTGTGCTAATTTCAGTCTCTGGTTTTATGCAGCACCGCAAGGCACCTTTCCCCATAAGCAAGCACTAGTTGGTTTTCCAAATTTGAGACCCTGTTCTGTTTTGTAATTCAGTTCATGTGTAGTCAAGTTTACATTCCATGTATTAGTGATATCTTATGATGTTTCTTTTTCTGTGTGACGTAGTTCACGTAGAATCACCGTACCTGCATCCGCTCACTATGCCGCTACGGGCCTGATGACACAGATTTCATTGCTGAGTGATATTGCATTGTACGTACGTGCCACAACTTCTTTATCCATTTTTTGCTTTCTGGGATATTTACCTGATACTGTAGATGAGCTTCTTGTGAACACAGCCGTCCCAAATATTGGGGTGGCTGTCTGTTTTTTATTTTAATTTCCGTAAGCTATAGGACCATAAGTGGAAGTGCCATAGGCTGTGTTGCTTTGTTTCTTAGGTGTTTCAGGAAACACCATACACTTCTCCAGGGTGGCTGCTGGCAATTTACATCCTGCCAATCAGCATAACAAGGCTCCCTGTTCTCCATATCCTGTCCTACCTTTCTGGATTTTACACTTTTTTCAGATGCCCCTTTTGCCCGGGGGGCAGTGAGACTTCATTGTAGTGCAGATTTCTTTACAGGCTTGCTTGGTTGGCCAAAAAGGGCGTATGCGTTTTTTCCTGAATATATTTAGGAAAAAACGCATACGCACTTTTTGGCCAAGTGCATCATTGTCGACGTTCTGCCTCTTTTCCTATGCTTTCAGGGCAATTCCAGTCTACGCCCTGCAATGGTTTTCCTGAAACTCTGCCCCGCTTTCAAGTCCCCTTCGCAGGCTTACTTCAATATATTTTTGGAGGATAGCTGTCAATTATAACTCTGCAGGTTTGTGAATTACAGTGCCCCTGAGCTCCTTTCTTCAACTCGCTTTCTTGTGAGCTGGGCACAATACCGCAGGATTGCTTTAGGCCCTAATCTGTTTCCAGCAGGGCACACTGAGCCTTTGTTTAATTCCTCTTCCTGGTGGGCAATGAGTGTTACATTTGCCCGTGCAGACACCTACAGCTAGTCTCTCATTGGATCTCCCTATTCCTGTTCATCTTGCACAGAAATGGCAAACTGTGCCAAACAGGAGTTTAAAGGCACTGACTCTCCAAGCGGGGAGAGTGTTAGTAAAGCGTCTGGAATGGTGAACCCGAGGACAAGGATACGAAAACTGAGATCCATTTTAAATCGTTTCCCAATCTCACGGTGTACCATACTCTGTGTTTCCCATGCATATTTTAGCTGAAGGAAGAATCCCTTGAACCTGGAGAGTTGGGACCCATGGAATGGGTACCATGCAGTATGACTTCAAAGGCTCTGCATTGGCTCACCAAAACTCACCAATGCTATCAGCCTGAAGTGTCCAGCCTTATGTCTCAACCAGCTCTGGGTGTAGATGTGGTCAATCCCGGTTGCATCACATGCCCTGAGTGAATTCTTTAAGAATTGCTCTCTATTTCACTGTCTTCGTGTTTTGTTTTCGAAATTTATTTTGATAATGGGATTTATCGGATTTTCACTGCTGCGTTTCGGCCGCAGTACACACGCTTGATTCTCTTACGGAGACATATAAATCCATGGGTTTTAAGATTCTTCCTTGTCAGGTATATTCCTAGGCGTTGAGTATGTGGTGTTGAGTCCATTTCGTTGAGCAAGGAGTAGGTTTTGTCTATTACATATTTGGCTTATGGAATGTTATCTGTGCTAATTTCAGTCTCAGGTTTTATGCAGCACCCCAAGGCACCTTTCCCCATAAGCAAGCACTAGTTGGTTTTCTAAATTTGAGACCCTGTTCTGTTTTGTAGTTCAGTTCATATGTAGTCAAGTTTACATTCCGTGTATTAGTGATATCTTATGATGTTTCTTTTTCTGTGTGACGTAGTTCACGTAGAATCACCGTACCTGCATCCTCTCACTATGCCGCTACGGGCCTGATGACACAGATTTCATTGCTGAGTGATATTGCATTGCACGTACGTGCCACAACTTCTTTATCCATTTTTTGCTTTCTGGGATATTTACCTGGTACTGTAGACGAGCTTCTTGTGAACACAGCCGTCCCAAACTTTGGGGTGGCTCTCTGTTTATGATTTTAATTTCCCTAAGCAATAGGACCATAAGTGCAATTGCCATAGGCTGTGTTGCTTTATTTCTTACGTGTTTCAGGAAACACCATACACTTCTCTAGGGTGGCTGCTGGCAATTTACAGACTGCCAATCAGCAAAACAAGGCTCCCTGTTCTCCATATCCTGTCCTAACTTTCTGGATTTTACACTTTTTTCAGATGGCCCTCTTGCCCGGGGGACAGTGAGACTTCATTGTATTGCAGATTTCCTTTACAGGCTTGCTTGGTTGGCCAAAAATGGCGTATGCGTTTTTTCCTGAATATATTCAGGAAAAAACGCATACGCCCTTTTCGGCCAAGTGCATCATTGTCGACGTTCTGCCTCTTTTCCTATGCTTTCCGGGCAATTCCAGTCTACCCCCTGCAATGGTTTTCCTGAAACTCTGCCTCGCTTTCAAGTCCCCTTCGCAGGCTTACTTCAATATATTTTTGCAGGACAGCTGTCATTTATAACTCTGCAGGTTTGTGAATTACAGTGCCCCTGAGCTCCTTTCTTCAACTCGCTTTCTTGTGAGCTGGGCACAAAACCGCAGGATTGCTTCAGGCCCTAATCTGTTTCCAGCAGGGCACACTGAGCCTTTGTTTAATTCCTCTTCCTGGTGGGCAATGAGCGTTACATTTGCCCGTGCAGACACCTACAGCTAGTCTCTCATTGGTTCTCCCTATTCCTGTTCATCTTGCACAGAAATTGCAAGCTGTGCCAAAGAGGAGGTTAAAGGCACTGACTCTCCAAGCGGGGAGAGTGTTAGTAAAGCATCTGGAATGGTGAACCCGAGGACCAGGATACGAAAACTGAGATGCATTTTAAATCGTTTCCCAATCACACGGTGGACGATACTCTGGGTTTCCCATGCATGTTTTAGCTGGAGGGAGAATGCCTTGAACCTGGAGAGTTGGGACCCATGGAATGGGTACCATGCAGTATGACTTCAAAGGGTCTGCACTTGCTCACCGAAACTCACCAATGCTATCAGCCTGAAGTGTCCAGCCTTATGTCTCAACCAGCTCTGGGTGTAGATGTGGTCAATCCCGGTTGCATCACATGCCCTGAGTGAATTATTTAAGAATTGCTCTCTATTTCACTGTCTTTGTGTTTTGTTTTCGAAATTTATTTTGATAATCGGATTTATCGGATTTTCACTGCTGCGTTTCGGCCGCTGTACACACGCTTGATTCTCTTATGGAGACATATATATCCATGGGTTTTAAGATTCTTTCTAGTCAGGTATATTCCTAGCCGTTGAATATGTGGTGTTGGGTCCATTTCGTTGAGCAAGGAGTAGGTCTTGTCTATTACATATTTGGCTTATGGAAAGTTATCTGTGCAAATTTCATTCTCTGGTTTTATGCAGCACCCCAACGCACCTTTGCCCATAAGCAAGCACTAGTTAGTTTTCTAAATTTGAGACACTGTTCTGTTTTATAATTCAGTTCATGTGTAATCAAGTTTACATTCCGTGTATTAGTGATATCTTATGATGTTTCTTTTTCTGTGTGACGTAGTTCACGTAGAATCACCGTACCTGCATCCACTCACTATGCCGCTACGGGCCTGATGACACAGATTTCATTGCTGAGTGATATTGCATTGTACGTACGTGCCACAACTTCTTTATCCATTTTTTGCTTTCTGGGATATTTATCTGATACTGTAGACGAGCTTCTTGGGAACACAGCCGTCCCAAATATTGGGGTGGCTGTCTGTTTTTGATTTTAATTTCTGTAAGCTATAGGACCATAAGTGGAAGTGCCATAGGCTGTGTTGCTTTGTTTCTTACGTGTTTCAGGAAACACCATACACTTCTCCAGGGTGGCTGTTGGCAATTTACATCCTGCCAATCAGCATAACAAGGCTCCCTGTTATCCATATCCTGTCCTACCTCTCTGGATTTTACAATTTTTTCAGATGGCCCTTTTGCCCGGGGGGGCAGTGAGACTTCATTGTAGTGCAGATTTCCTTTACAGGCTTGCTTGGTTGGCCAAAAAGGGCGTATGCGTTTTTTCCTGAATATATTCAGGAAAAAACGCATACGCCCTTTTTGGCCAAGTGCATCATTGTCGACGTTTTGCCTCTTTTCCTATGCTTTCAGGGCAATACCAGTCTACCCCCTGCAATGGTTTTCCTGAAACTCTGCCCCGCATTCAAGTCCCCTTCGCAGGCTTACTTCAATATATTTTTGGAGGATAGCTGTCATTTATAACTCTGCAGGTTTGTGAATTACAGTGCCCCTGAGCTCCTTTCTTCAACTCGCTTTCTTGTGAGCTGGGCACAAAACCGCAGGATTGCTTCAGGCCCTAATCTGTTTCTGGCAGGGCACGCTGAGCCTTTGGTTAATTCCTCTTCCTGGTGGGAAATGAGCATTACATTTGCCCGTGCAGACACCTATAGCTAGTCTGTCATTGGTTCTCCCTATTCCTGTTCATCTTGCACAGAAATTGCAAGCTGTGCCAAAGAGGAGGTTAAAGGCACTGACTCTCCAAGCGGGGAGAGTGTTAGTAAAGCATCTGGAATGGTGAACCCGAGGACCAGGATACGAAAACTGAGATGCATTTTAAATCGTTTCCCAATCACACGGTGGACGATACTCTGGGTTTCCCATGCATGTTTTAGCTGGAGGAAGAAACCCTTGAACCTGGAGT
Source organism: Phocoena phocoena (assembly GCF_963924675.1). NCBI lineage: Eukaryota > Metazoa > Chordata > Mammalia > Artiodactyla > Phocoenidae > Phocoena > Phocoena phocoena. The sequence continues at coordinate 352,211 of NW_027077614.1, forward strand.
GTTGGGACCCATGGAATGGGTACCATGCAGTATGACTTCAAAGGGTCTGCATTTGCTCACCGAAACTCACCAATGCTATCAGCCTGAAGTGTCCAGCCTTATGTCTCAACCAGCTCTGGGTGTAGATGTGGTCAATCCCGGTTGCATCACATGCCCTGAGTGAATTATTTAAGAATTGCTCTCTATTTCACTGTCTTTGTGTTTTGTTTTCGAAATTTATTTTGATAATGGGATTTATCGGATTTTCACTGCTGCGTTTCGGCCGCTGTATACACGCTTGATTCTCTTATGAGACATATATATCCATGGGTTGTAAGGATCTTCCTAGTCAGGTATATACCTAGGCGTTGACTATGTGGTGTTGGGTCCATTTCGTTGAGCAAGGAGTAGGTCTTGTCTATTACATATTTGGCTTATGGAAAGTTATCTGTGCTAATTTCAGTCTCTGGTTTTATGCAGCACCCCAACGCACCTTTCCCCATAAGCAAGCACTAGTTGGTTTTCTAAATTTGAGACCCTGTTCTGTTTTGTAATTCAGTTCATGTGTAGTCAAGTTTACATTCCGTGTATTAGTGATATCTTATGATGTTTCTTTTTCTGTGTGACGTAGTTCACGTAGATTCACCGTATCTGCATCCACTCACTATGCCGCTACGGGCCTGATGACACAGATTTCATTGCTGAGTGATATTGCTTTGTATGTACGTGCCACAACTTCTTTATCCATTTTTTGCTTTCTGGGATATTTACCTGATACTGTAGACGAGCTTCTTGTGAACACAGCCGTCCCAAATATTGGGGTGGCTGTCTGATTTTGATTTTAATTTCCGTAAGCTATAGGACCATATGTGGAAGTGCCATAGGCTGTGTTGCTTTGTTTCTTACGTGTTTCAGGAAACACCATACACTTCTCCAAGGTGGCTGCTGGCAATTTACATCCTGCCAATCAGCATAACAAGGCTCCCTGTTCTCCATATCCTGTCCTACCTTTCTGGATTTTACACTTTTTTCAGATGGCCCTTTTGCCCGGGGGGCAGTGAGACTTCATTGTAGTGCAGATTTCCTTTACAGACTTGCTTGGTTGGCCAAAAAGTGCGTATGCGTTTTTTCCTGAATATATTCAGGAAGAAACGCATATGCCCTTTTTGGCCAAGTGCATCATTGTCGACCTTCTGCCTCTTTTCCTATGCTTTCAGGGCAATTCCAGTCTTAACCCCTGCAATGGTTTTCCTGAAACTCTGCCCCGCTTTCAAGTCCCCTTCGCAGGCTTACTTCAATATATTTTTGGAGGATAGCTGTCATTTATAACTCTGCAGGTTTGTGAATTACAGTGCCCCTGAGCTCCTTTCTTCAACTCGCTTTCTTGTGAGCTGGGCACAAAACCGCAGGATTGCTTCAGGCCCTAATCTGTTTCCGGCAGGGCACGCTGAGCCTTTGGTTAATTCCTCTTCCTGGTGGGAAATGAGCATTACATTTGCCCGTGCAGACACCTATAGTTAGTCTCTCATTGGTTCTCCCTATTCCTGTTCATCTTGCACAGAAATTGCAAGCTGTGCCAAAGAGGAGGTTAAAGGCACTGACTCTCCAAGCGGGGAGAGTGTTAGTAAAGCATCTGGAATGGTGAACCCGAGGACCAGGATACGAAAACTGAGATGCATTTTAAATCATTTCCCAATCACACGGTGGACGATACTCTGGGTTTCCCATGCATGTTTTAGCTGGAGGAAGAATCCCTTGAACCTGGAGAGTTGGGACCCATGGAATGGGTACCATGCAGTATGACTTCAAAGGGTCTGCATTTGCTCACCGAAACTCACCAATGCTATCAGCCTGAAGTGTCCAGCCTTATGTCTCAACCAGCTCTGGGTGTAGATGTGGTCAATCCCGGTTGCATCACATGCCCTGAGTGAATTCTTTAAGAATTGCTCTCTATTTCACTGTCTTCGTGTTTTGTTTTCGAAATTTATTTTGATAATGGGATTTATCGGATTTTCACTGCTGCGTTTCGGCCGCAGTACACACGCTTGATTCTCTTACGGAGACATATAAATCCATGGGTTTTAAGATTCTTCCTAGTCAGTTATATTCCTAGGCGTTGAGTATGTGGTGTTGAGTCCATTTCGTTGAGCAAGGAGTAGGTCTTGTCTATTACATATTTGGCTTATGGAATGTTATCTGTGCCAATTTCAGTCTCAGGTTTTATGCAGCACCCCAAGGCACCTTTCCCCATAAGCAAGCACTAGTTGGTTTTCTAAATTTGAGACCCTGTTCTGTTTTGTAGTTCAGTTCATATGTAGTCAAGTTTACATTCCGTGTATTAGTGATATCTTATGATGTTTCTTTTTCTGTGTGACGTAGTTCACGTAGAATCACCGTACCTGCATCCTCTCACTATGCCGCTACGGGCCTGATGACACAGATTTCATTGCTGAGTGATATTGCATTGCACGTACGTGCCACAACTTCTTTATCCATTTTTTGCTTTCTGGGATATTTACCTGGTACTGTAGACGAGCTTCTTGTGAACACAGCCGTCCCAATCTTTGGGGTGGCTCTCTGTTTATGATTTTAATTTCCCTAAGCAATAGGACCATAAGTGCAATTGCCATAGGCTGTGTTGCTTTATTTCTTACGTGTTTCAGGAAACACCATACACTTCTCTAGGGTGGCTGCTGGCAATTTACATCCTGCCAATCAGCAAAACAAGGCTCCCTGTTCTCCATATCCTGTCCTAACTTTCTGGATTTTACACTTTTTTCAGATGGCCCTCTTGCCCGGGGGACAGTGAGACTTCATTGTATTGCAGATTTCCTTTACAGGCTTGCTTGGTTGGCCAAAAAGGGCGTATGCGTTTTTTCCTGAATATATTCAGGAAAAAACGCATACGCCCTTTTTGGCCAAGTGCATCATTGTCGACGTTCTGCCTCTTTTCCTATGCTTTCAGGGCAATTCCAGTCTACCCCCTGCAATGGTTTTCCTGAAACTCTGCCTCGCTTTCAAGTCCCCTTCGCAGGCTTACTTCAATATATTTTTGCAGGACAGCTGTCATTTATAACTCTGCAGGTTTGTGAATTACAGTTCCCCTGAGCTCCTTTCTTCAACTCGCTTTCTTGTGAGCTGGGCACAAAACCGCAGGATTGCTTCAGGCCCTAATCTGTTTCCAGCAGGGCACACTGAGCCTTTGTTTAATTCCTCTTCCTGGTGGGCAATGAGCGTTACATTTGCCCGTGCAGACACCTACAGGTAGTCTCTCATTCTTTCTCCCTATTCCTGTTCATCTTGCACAGAAATTGCAAGCTGTGCCAAAGAGGAGGTTAAAGGCACTGACTCTCCACGCGGGGAGAGTGTTAGTAAAGCATCTGGAATGGTGAACCCGAGGACCAGGATACGAAAACTGAGATGCATTTCAAATCGTTTCCCAATCACACGGTGGACCATACTCTGGGTTTCCCATGCATGTTTTAGCTGGAGGAAGAATCCCTTGAACCTGGAGAGTTGGGACCCATGGAATGGGTACCATGCAGTATGACTTCAAAGGGTCTGCATTTGCTCACCGAAACTCACCAATGCTATCAGCCTGAAGTGTCCAGCCTTATGTCTCAACCAGCTCAGGGTGTAGATGTGGTCATTCCCGGTTGCATCACATGCCCTTAGTGAATTATTTAAGAATTGCTCTCTATTTCACTGTCTTTGTGTTTTGTTTTCGAAATTTATTTTGATAATGGGATTTATCGGATTTTCACTGCTGCGTTTCGGCCGCTGTACACACGCTTGATTCTCTTACGGAGACATATATATCCATGGGTTTTAAGATTCTTACTAGTCAGGTATATTCCTAGGCGTTTAATATGTGGTGTTGAGTCCATTTCGTTGAGCAAGGAGTAGGTCTTGTCTATTACATATTTGGCTTATGGAATGTTATCTGTGCTAATTTCAGTCTCTGGTTTTATGCAGCACCGCAAGGCACCTTTCCCCATAAGCAAGCACTAGTTGGTTTTCCAAATTTGAGACCCTGTTCTGTTTTGTAATTCAGTTCATGTGTAGTCAAGTTTACATTCCATGTATTAGTGATATCTTATGATGTTTCTTTTTCTGTGTGACGTAGTTCACGTAGAATCACCGTACCTGCATCCGCTCACTATGCCGCTACGGGCCTGATGACACAGATTTCATTGCTGAGTGATATTGCATTGTACGTACGTGCCACAACTTCTTTATCCATTTTTTGCTTTCTGGGATATTTACCTGATACTGTAGATGAGCTTCTTGTGAACACAGCCGTCCCAAATATTGGGGTGGCTGTCTGTTTTTTATTTTAATTTCCGTAAGCTATAGGACCATAAGTGGAAGTGCCATAGGCTGTGTTGCTTTGTTTCTTAGGTGTTTCAGGAAACACCATACACTTCTCCAGGGTGGCTGCTGGCAATTTACATCCTGCCAATCAGCATAACAAGGCTCCCTGTTCTCCATATCCTGTCCTACCTTTCTGGATTTTACACTTTTTTCAGATGCCCCTTTTGCCCGGGGGGCAGTGAGACTTCATTGTAGTGCAGATTTCTTTACAGGCTTGCTTGGTTGGCCAAAAAGGGCGTATGCGTTTTTTCCTGAATATATTTAGGAAAAAACGCATACGCACTTTTTGGCCAAGTGCATCATTGTCGACGTTCTGCCTCTTTTCCTATGCTTTCAGGGCAATTCCAGTCTACGCCCTGCAATGGTTTTCCTGAAACTCTGCCCCGCTTTCAAGTCCCCTTCGCAGGCTTACTTCAATATATTTTTGGAGGATAGCTGTCAATTATAACTCTGCAGGTTTGTGAATTACAGTGCCCCTGAGCTCCTTTCTTCAACTCGCTTTCTTGTGAGCTGGGCACAATACCGCAGGATTGCTTCAGGCCCTAATCTGTTTCAAGCAGGGCACACTGAGCCTTTGTTTAATTCCTCTTCCTGGTGGGCAATGAGTGTTACATTTGCCCGTGCAGACACCTACAGCTAGTCTCTCATTGGATCTCCCTATTCCTGTTCATCTTGCACAGAAATGGCAAACTGTGCCAAACAGGAGTTTAAAGGCACTGACTCTCCAAGCGGGGAGAGTGTTAGTAAAGCGTCTGGAATGGTGAACCCGAGGACAAGGATACGAAAACTGAGATCCATTTTAAATCGTTTCCCAATCTCATGGTGTACCATACTCTGTGTTTCCCATGCATATTTTAGCTGAAGGAAGAATCCCTTGAACCTGGAGAGTTGGGACCCATGGAATGGGTACCATGCAGTATGACTTCAAAGGCTCTGCATTGGCTCACCAAAACTCACCAATGCTATCAGCCTGAAGTGTCCAGCCTTATGTCTCAACCAGCTCTGGGTGTAGATGTGGTCAATCCCGGTTGCATCACATGCCCTGAGTGAATTATTTAAGAATTGCTCTCTATTTCACTGTCTTTGTGTTTTGTTTTCGAAATTTATTTTGATAATGGGATTTATCGGATTTTCACTGCTGCGTTTCGGCCGCTGTACACACGCTTGATTCTCTTACGGAGACTATATATCCATGGGATTTAATATTCTTCCTAGTCAGGTATATTCCTAGGCGTTGATTATGTGCTGTTGGGTCCATTTCGTTGAGCAAGGAGTAGGTTTTGTCTATTACATATTTGGCGTATGGAAAGTTATCTGTGCTAATTTCAGTCTCTGGTTTTATGCAGCACCCCAAGGCACCTTTTCCCATAAGCAAGCACTAGTTGGTTTTCTAAATTTGAGACCCTGTTCTGTTTTGTAATTCAGTTCATGTGTAGTCAAGTTTACATTCCGTGTATTAGTGATATCTTATGATGTTTCTTTTTCTGTGTGACGTAGTTCACGTAGAATCACCGTACCTGCATCCACTCACTATGCCGCTACGGGCCTGATGACACAGATTTCATTGCTGAGTGATATTGCACTGTACGTACGTGCCACAACTTCTTTATCCATTTTTTGCTTTCTGGGATATTTACCTGATACTGTAGACGAGCTTTTTGTGAACACAGCCGTCCCAAATATTGTGGTGGCTGTCTGTTTTTGATTTTAATTTCCGTAAGCTATAGGACCATAAGTGGAAGTGCCATAGGCTGTGTTGCTTTGTTTCTTACGTGTTTCAGGAAACACCATACACTTCTCCAGGGTGTCTGCTGGCAATTTACATCCTGCCAATCAGCATAACAAGGCTCCCTGTTCTCCATATCCTGTCCTAACTTTCTGGATTTTACACTTTTTTCAGATCGCCCTTTTGCCCGGGGGGCAGTGAGACTTCATTGTAGTGCAGATTTCCTTTACAGGCTTGCTTGGTTGGCCAAAAAGGGCGTATGAGTTTTTTCCTGAATATATTCAGGAAAAAACTCATACGCCCTTTTTGGCCAAGTTCATCATTGTCGACGTTCTGCCTCTTTTCCTATGCTTTCAGGGCAATTCCAGTCTACCCCTGCAATCGTTTTCCTGAAATTCTGCCCCGCTTTCAAGTCCCCTTCGCAGGCTTACTTTAATATATTTTTAGAGGATAGCTGTCATTTATAACTCTGCAGGTTTGTGAATTACAGTGCCCCTGACCTCCTTTCTTCAACTCGCTTTCTTGTGAGCTGGGCACAAAACCGCAGGATTGCTTCAGGCCGTAATCTGTTTCCAGCAGGGCACGCTGAGCCTTTGTTTAATTCGTCTTCCTGGTCGGCAATGAGCGTTACATTTGCCCGTGCAGACACCTACAGCTAATCTCTCATTGGTTCTCCCTATTCCTGTTCATCTTGCACAGAAATTGCAAGCTGTGCCAAAGAGGAGGTTAAAGGCACTGACTCTCCAAGCGGGGAGAGTGTTAGTAAAGCATCTGGAATGGTGAACCCGAGGACCAGGATACCAAAACTGAGATGCATTTTAAATCGTTTCCCAATCACACGGTGGACCATACTGTGGGTTTCCAATGCATGTTTTAGCTGGAGGAAGAATCCCTTGAACCTGAAGAGTTGGGACCCATGGAATAGGTACCATGCAGTATGACTTCAAAGGGTCTGCATTTGCTCACCGAAACTTACCAATGCTATCAGCCTGAAGTATCCAGCCTTATGTCTCAACCAGCTCTGGGTGTAGATGTGGTCAATCCCGGTTGCATCACATGCCCTGAGTGAATTATTTAAGAATTGCTCTCTATTTCACTGTCTTTGTGTTTTGTTTTCGAAATTTATTTTGATAATCGGATTTATCGGATTTTCACTGCTGCGTTTCGGCCGCTGTACACACGCTTGATTCTCTTACGGAGACATATATATCCATGGGTTTTAAGATTCTTCCTAGTCAGGTATATTCCTAGGCGTTGAATATGTGGTGTTGGGTCCATTTCGTTGAGCAAGGAGTAGGTGTTGTCTATTACATATTTGGCTTATGGAAAGTTATCTGTGCTAATTTCAGTCTCTGGTTTTATGCAGCACCCCAAGGCACCTTTCCCCATAAGCAAGCACTAGTTGGTTTTCTAAATTTGAGACCCTGTTCTGTTTTGTAATTCAGTTCATGTGAGGTCAAGTTTACATTCCGTGTATTAGTGATATCTTATGATGTTTCTTTTTCTGTGTGACGTAGTTCACGTAGAATCACCGTACCTGCATCCACTCACTATGCCGCTACGGGCCTGATGACACAGATTTCATTGCTGAGTGATATTGCATTGCACGTACGTGCCACAACTTATTTATCCATTTTTTGCTTTCTGGGATATTTGACTGGTACTGTAGACGAGCTTCTTGGGAACACAGCCGTCCCAAACTTTGGGATGGCTCTCTGTTTTTGACTTTAATTTCCCTAAGCAATAGGACCATAAATGCAATTGCCATAGGCTATGTTGCTTTATTTCTTACGTGTTTCAGGAAACACCATACACTTCTCCAGGGTGGCTGTTCACAATTTACATCCTGCCAATCAGCATAACAAGGCTCCCTGTTCTCCATATCCTGTCCTACTTTTCTGGATTTTACACTATTTTTAGATGGCCCTTTTGCCCGGCGGGCAGTGAGACATCATTGTAGTGGAGATTTCCTTTACAGGCTTGCTTGGTTGGCCAAAAAGGGCGTATGCGTTTTTTCCTGAATATATTCAGGAAAAAACGCATACGCCCTTTTTGGCCAAGTGCATCATTGTCGACGTTCTGCCTCTTTTCCTATGCTTTCAGGGCAATTCCAGTCTACCCCTGCAATCGTTTTCCTGAAATTCTGCCCCACATCAAGTCCCCTTCGCAGGCTTACTTCAATATATTTTTGGAGGATAGCTGTCATTTATAACTCTGCAGGTTTGTGAATTACAGTGCCCCTGAGCTCCTTTCTTCAACTCGCTTTGTTGTGAGCTGGGCACAAAACCGCAGGATTGCTTCAGGCCCTAATCTGTTTCCGGCAGGGCACACTGAGCCTTTGGTTAATTCCTCTTCCTGGTGGGAAATGAGCGTTACATTTGCCCGTGCAGACACCTACAGCTAGTCTCTCATTGGTTCTCCCTATTCCTGTTCATCTTGCACAGAAATTGCAAGCTGTGCCAAAGAGGAGGTTAAAGGCACTGACTCTCCAAGCGGGGAGAGTGTTAGTAAAGCATCTGGAATGGTGAATCCGAGGACCAGGATACGAAAACTGAGATGCATTTTAAATCATTTCCCAATCACACGGTGGACGATACTCTTGGTTTCCCATGCATGTTTTAGCTGGAGGAAGAATCCCTTGAACCTGGAGAGTTGGGACCCATGGAATGGGTACCATGCAGTATGACTTCAAAGGGTCTGCATTTGCTCACCGAAACTCACCAATGCTATCAGCCTGAACTGTCCAGCCTTATGTCTCAACCAGCTCTGGGTGTAGATTTGGTCAATACCGGTTGCATCACCTGCCCTGAGTGAATTATTTAAGAATTGCTCTCTATTTCACTGTCTTTGTGTTTTGTTTTCGAAATTTATTTTGATAATGGGATTTATCGGATTTTCACTGCTGCGTTTCGGCCGCTGTACACATGCTTGATTCTCTTACAGAGACATATATATCCATGGGTTTTAAGATACTTCCTAGTCAGGTATATTCCTAGGCGTTGAATATGTGGTGTTGGGTCCATTTCGTTGAGCAAGGAGTAGGTCTTGTCTATTACATATTTGTCTTATGGAAAGTTATCTGTGCTAATTTCAGTCTCTGGTTTTATGCAGCACCCCAAGGCACCTTTTCCCATAAGCAAGCACTAGTTGGTTTTCTAAATTTGAGACCCTGTTCTGTTTTGTAATTCAGTTCATGTGTAGTCAAGTTTACATTCCGTGTATTAGTGATATCTTATGATGTTTCTTTTTCTGTGTGACGTAGTTCACGTAGAATCACCGTACCTGCATCCACTCACTATGCCGCTACGGGCCTGATGACACAGATTTCATTGCTGAGTGATATTGCATTGCACGTACGTGCCACAATTTCTTTATCCATTTTTTGCTTTCTGGGATATTTACCTGATACTGTAGACGAGCTAATTGTGAACACAGCCGTCCCAAATATTGGGGTGGCTGTCTGTTTTTGATTTTAATTTCCGTAAGCTATAGGACCATAAGTGGAAGTGCCGTAGGCTGTGTTGCTTTGTTTCTTACGTGTTGCAGGAAACACCATACACTTCTCCAGGGTGGCTGCTGGCAATTTACATCCTGCAAATCAGTATAACAAGGCTCCCTGTTCTCCATATCCTGTCCTACCTTTCTGGATTTTACACTTTTTTCAGATGGCCCTTTTGCCCGGGGGGCAGTGAGACTTCATTGTAGTGCAGATTTCCTTTACAGGCTTGCTTGGTTGGCCAAAAAGGGCGTATGCGTTTTTTCCTGAATATATTCAGGAAAAAACGCATACGCCCTTTTTGGCCAAGTGCATCATTGTCGACGTTGTGCCTCTTTTCCTATGCTTTCAGGGCAATTCCAGTCTACCCCCTGCAATCGTTTTCCTGAAATTCTGCCCCGCTTTCAAGTCCCCTTCGCAGGCTTACTTCAATATATTTTTGGAGGATAGCTGTCATTTATAACTCTGCAGGTTTGTGAATTACAGTGCCCCTGAGCTCCTTTCTTCAACTCGCTTTCTTGTGAGCTGGGCACAAAACCGCAGGATTGCTTCAGGCCCTAATCTGTTTCCGGCAGGGCACACTGAACCTTTGTTTAATTCCTCTTCCTGGTGGGCAATGAGCGTTACATTTGCCCGTGCAGACACCTACAGCTAGTCTCTCATTGGTTCTCCCTATTCCTGTTCATCTTGCACAGAATTTGCAAGCTGTGCCAAAGAGGAGGTTAAAGGCACTGACTCTCCAAGCGGGGAGAGTGTTAGTAAAGCATCTGGAATGGTGAACCCGAGGACCAGGATACTAAAACTGAGATGCATTTTAAATCGTTTCCCAATCACACGGTGGACGATACTCTGGGTTTCCCAGGCATGTTTTAGCTGGAGGAAGAATCCCTTGAACCTGGAGAGTTGGGACCCATGGAATGGGTACCATGCAGTATGACTTCAAAGGGTTTGCATTTGCTCACCGAAACTCACCAATGCTAACAGCCTGAAGTGTCCAGCCTTATGTCTCAACCAGCTCTGGGTGTAGATGTGGTCAATCCCGGTTGCATCACATGCCCTGAGTGAATTATTTAAGAATTGCTCTCTATTTCACTGTCTTTGTGTTTTGTTTTCGAAATTTATTTTGATAATGGGATTTATCGGATTTTCACTGCTGCGTATCGGCCGCTGTACACACGCTTGATTCTCTTACGGAGACATATATATCCATGGGTTTTAAGATTCTTTCTAGTCAGGTATATTCCTAGGCATTGAATATGTGGTGTTGGGTGATTTCGTTGAGCAAGGAGTAGGTCTTGTCTATTACATATTTGGCTTATGGAAAGTTTTCTGTGCTAATTTCAGTCTCTGGTTTTATGCAGCACCCCAACGCACCTTTCCCCATAAGCAAGCACTAGTTGGTTTTCTAAATTTGAGACCCTGTTCTGTTTTGTAATTCAGTTCATGTGTAGTCAAGTTTACATTCCGTGAATTAGTGATATCTTATGATGTTTCTTTTTCTGTGTGACGTAGTTCACGTAGAATCACCGTACCTTCATCCACTCACTATGCCGCTACCGGCCTGATGACACAGATTTCATTGCTGAGTGATATTGCATTGTACGTACGTGCCACAACTTCTTTATCCATTTTTTGCTTTCTGGGATATTTACCTGATACTGTAGACGAGCTTCTTGTGAACACAGCCGTCCCAAATTTTGGGGTGGCTGTCTGTTTTTGATTCTAATTTCCGTAAGCTATAGGACCATAAGTGGAAGTGCCATAGGCTGTGTTGTTTTGTTTCTTACGTGTTTCAGGAAACACCATACACTTCTCCAGGGTGGCTGATGGCAATTTACATCCTGCCAATCAGTATAACCAGGCTCCCTGTTCTCCATATCCTGTCCAACGTTTCTGGATTTTACACTTTTTTCAGATGGCCCTTTTGCCCGGGGGGCAGTGAGACTTCATTTTAGTGCAGATTTCCTTTACCGGCTTGCTTGGTTGGCCAAAAAGGGCGTATGCGTTTTTTCCTGAATATATTCAGGAAAAAACGCATACGCCCTTTTTGGCCAAGTGCATCAATGTCGACGTTGTGCCTCTTTTCCTATGCTTTCAGGGCAATTCCAGTCTACCACCTGCAATCGTTTTCCTGAAATTCTGCCCCGCTTTCAAGTCCCCTTCGCAGGCTTACTTCAATATATTTTTGGAGGATAGATGTCATTTATAGCTCTGCAGGTTTGTGAATTACAGTGCCCCTGAGCTCCTTTCTTCAACTCGCTTTCTTCTGAGCTGGGCACAAAACCGCAGGATTGCTTCAGGCCCTAATCTGTTTCCAGCAGGGCACCCTGAGCCTTTGTTTAATTCCTCTTCCTGGTGGGCAATTAGCGTTACATTTGCCCGTGCAGACACCTACAGCTAGTCTCTCATTGGTTCTCCCTATTCCTGTTCATCTTGCACAGAAATTGCAAGCTGTGCCAAAGAGGAGGTTAAAGGCCCTGACTCTCCAAGCGGGGAGAGTGTTAGTAAAGCATCTGGAATGGTGAAGCCGAGGACCAGGATACGAAAACTGAGATGCATTTTAAATCGTTTCCCAATCACACGGTGGACGATACTCTGGGTTTCCCATGCATGTTTTAGCTGGAGGAAAAATCCCTTGAACCTGGAGAGTTGGGACCCATGGAATGGGTACCATGCAGTATGACTTCAAAGGGTCTGCATTTGCTCACCGAAACTCACCAATGCTATCAGCCTGAAGTGTCCAGCCTTATGTCTCAACCAGCTCTGGGTGTAGATGTGGTCAATCCCGGTTGCATCACATGCCCTGAGTGAATTATTTAAGAATTGCTCACTATTTCACTGTCTTTGTGTTTTGTTTCTGAAATTTATTTTGATAATGGGATTTATCGGATTTTCACTGCTGCGTTTCTGCCACTGTACACACGCTTGATTCTCTTACAGAGACATATATATCCATGGGTTTTAAGATTCTTCCTAGTCAGGTATATTCCTAGGCGTTGAATATGTGGTGTTGGGTCCATTTCGTTGAGCAAGGAGTAGGTGTTGTCTATTACATATTTGGCTTATGGAAAGTTTTCTGTGCTAATTTCAGTCTCTGGTTTTATGCAGCACCCCAAGGCACCTTTCCCCATAAGCAAGCACTAGTTGGTTTTCTAAATTTGAGACCCTGTTCTGTTTTGTAATTCAGTTCATGTGTAGTCAAGTTTACATTCCGTGTATTAGTGATATCTTATGATGTTTCTTTTTCTGTGTGACGTAGTTCACGTAGAATCACCGTACCTGCATCCACTCACTATGCCGCTACGGGCCTGATGACACAGATTTCATTGCTGAGTGATATTGCATTGTACGTACGTGCCACAACTTCTTTATCCATTTTTTGCTTTCTGGGATATTTACCTGATACTGTAGACGAACTTCTTGGGAACACAGCCGTCCCAAACTTTGGGGTGGCTCTCTGTTTTTGATTTTAATTTCCCTAAGGAATAGGACCATAAGTGCAATTGCCATAGGCTGTGTTGCTTTATTTCTTACATGTTTCAGGAAACACCATACACTTCTCCAGTGTGGCTGTTGGCAATTTACATCCTGCCAATCTGCATAACAAGGCTCCCTGTTCTCCATATCCTGTCCTACCTTTCTGGATTTTACACTTTTTTCAGATGGCCCTTTTGCCCGGGGGGCAGTGAGACGTCATTGTAGCGCAGATTTCTTTTACAGGCTTGCTTGGTTGGCCAAAATGGGCGTATGCGTTTTTTCCTGAATATATTCAGGAAAAAACGCATACGCCCTTTTTGGCCAAGTGCATCATTGTCGACGTTCTGCCTCTTTTCCTATGCTTTCAGGGCAATTCCAGTCTACCCCCTGCAATCGTTTTCCTGAAATTCTGCCCCGCTTTCAAGTCCCCTTCGCAGGCTTAATTCAATATATTTTTGGAGGATAGCTGTCATTTATAACTCTGCAGGTTTGTGAATTACAGTGCCCCTGAGCTCCTTTCTTCAACTCGCTTTCTTGTGAGCTGGGCACAAAACCGCAGGAGTGCTTCAGGCCCTAATCTGTTTCCAGCAGGGCATGCTGAGCCTTTGGTTAATTCCTCTTCCTGGTGGGAAATGAGCGTTACATTTGCCCGTGCAGACACCTACAGCTAGTCTCTCATTGGTTCTCCCTATTCCTGTTCACCTTGCACAGAAATTGCAAGCTGTGCCAAACAGGAGGTTAAAGTCACTGACTCTCCAAGCAGGGAGATTGTTAGTAAAGCATCTGGAATTGTGAACCCGAGGACCAGGATACGAAAACTGAGATGCATTTTAAATTGTTTCCCAATCACACGGTGGACCATACTGTGGGTTTCCCATGCATGTTTTAGCTGGAAGAAGAATCCCTTGAACCTGAAGAGTTGGGACCCATAGAATAAGTACCATGCAGTTTGACTTCAAAGGGTCTGCATTTGCTCACCGAAACTCACCAATGCTATCAGCCTGAAGTGTCCAGCCTTATGTCTCAACCAGCTCTGGGTGTAGATGTGGTCATTCCCGGTTGCATCACATGCCCTGAGTGAATTATTTAAGAATTGCTCTCTATTTCACTGTCTTTGTGTTTTGTTTTTGAAATTTATTTTGATAATGGGATTTATCGGATTTTCACTGCTGCGTTTCGGCCGCTGTACACACGCTTGATTCTCTTAAAGAGACATGTATGTCCATGGGTTTTAAGATTCTTCCTAGTCAGGTATATTCCTAGGCGTTGAATATGTGGTGTTGAGTCCATTTCGTTGAGCAAGGAGTAGGTCTTGTCTATTACATATTTGGCTTATGGAATGTTATCTGTGCTAATTTCAGTCTCTGGTTTTATGCAGCACCCCAAGGCACCTTTCCCCATAAGCAAGCACTAGTTGGTTTTCTAAATTTGAGACCCTGTTCTGTTTTGTAATTTAGTTCATGTGTAGTCAAGTTTACATTCCGTGTATTAGTGATATCTTATGATGTTTCTTTTTCTGTGGGACGTAGTTCACGTAGAATCACCGTACCTGCATCCACTCACTATGCCGCTACGGGCCTGATGACACAGATTTCATTGCTGATTGATATTGCATTGTACGTACGTGCCACAACTTCTTTATCCATTTTTTGCTTTCTGGGATATTTACCTGATACTGTAGACGAGCTTCTTGTGAACACAGCCGTCCCAAATATTGGGGTGGCTGTCTGTTTTTGATTTTAATTTCCGTAAGCTATAGGACCATAAGTGGAAGTGCCATAGGCTGTGTTGCTTTGTTTCTTACGTGTTTCAGGAAACACCATACACTTCTCCAGGGTGGTTGCTGGCAATTTACATCCTGCCAATCAGCATAACAAGGCTCCCTGTTCTCCATATCCTGTCCTACCTTTCTGGATTTTACACTTTTTTCAGATGGCCCTTTTGCCTGAGGGGCAGTGAGACTTCATTGTAGTGCAGATTTCCTTTACAGGCTTGCTTGGTTGGCCAAAAAGGGCGTATGCGTTTTTTCCTGAATATATTCAGGAAAAAACGCATACGCCCTTTTTGGCCAAGTGCATCATTGTCGACGTTGTGCCTCTTTTCCTATGCTTTCAGGGCAATTCCAGTCTACCCCCTGCAATCGTTTTCCTGAAATTCTGCCCCGCTTTCAAGTCCCCTTCGCAGGCTTACTTCAACATATTTTTGGAGGATAGCTGTCATTTATAACTCTGCAGGTTTGTGAATTACAGTGCCCCTGAGCTCCTTTCTTCAACTCGCTTTCTTGTGAGCTGGGCACAAAACCGCAGGATTGCTTCAGGCCCTAATCTGTTTCCGGCAGGGCACACTGAGCCTTTGGTTAATTCCTCTTCCTGGTGGGAAATGAGCGTTACATTTGCCCGTGCAGACACCTACAGCTGTTCTCTCATTGGTTCTCCCTATTCCTGTTCATCTTGCACAGAAATTGCAAGCTGTGCCAAAGAGGAGGTTAAAGGCACTGACTCTCCAAGCGGGGAGAGTGTTAGTAAAGCATCTGGAATGGTGAACCCGAGGACCAGGATACGAAAACTGAGATGCATTTTAAATCGTTTCCCAATCACACGGTGGACGATACTCTGGGTTTCCCATGCATGTTTTAGCTGGAGGAAGAATCCCTTGAACCTGGAGAGTTGGGACCCATGGAATGGGTACCATGCAGTATGACTTCAAATGGTCTGCATTTGCTCACCGAAACTCACCAATGCTATCAGCCTGAAGTGTCCAGCCTTATGTCTCAACCAGCTCTGGGTGTAGATGTGGTCAATCCCGGTTGCATCACATGCCCTGAGTGAATTATTTAAGAATTGCTCTCTATTGCACTGTCTTTGTGTTTTGTTTTCGAAATTTATTTTGATAATGGGATTTATCGGATTTTCACTGCTGCGTTTCGGCCGCTGTACACACGCTTGATTCTCTTACGGAGACATATATATCCATGGGTTTTAAGATTCTTCCTAGTCAGGTATATTCCTAGGCGTTGAATATGTGGTGTTCGGTCCATTTCGTTGAGCAAGGAGTAGGTCTTGTCTATTACATATTTGGCTTATGGAAAGTTATCTGTGCTAATTTCAGTCTCTGGTTTTATGCAGCACCCCAAGGCACCTTTCCCCATAAGCAAGCACTAGTTGGTTTTCTAAATTTGAGACCCTGTTCTGTTTTGTAATTCAGTTCATGTGTAGTCAAGTTTACATTCCGTGTATTAATGATATCTTATGATGTTTCTTTTTCTGTGTGACGTAGTTCACGTAGAATCACCGTACCTGCATCCACTCACTATGCCGCTACGGGCCTGAAGACACAGATTTCATTTCTGAGTGATATTGCATTGTACGTACATGCCACAACTTCTTTATCCATTTTTTGCTTTCTGGGATATTTACCTGGTACTGTAGACGAGCTTCTTGGGAACACAGCCGTCCCAAACATTGGGGTGGCTCTCTGTTTTTGATTTTAATTTCCCTAAGGAATAGGACCATAAGTGCAATTGCCATAGGCTGTGTTGCTTTATTTCTTACGTGTTTCAGGAAACACCATACACTTCTCCAGGGTGGCTCTTGGCAATTTACATCCTGCCAATCAGCATAACAAGACTCCCTGTTCTCCATATCCTGTCCTACCTTTCTGGATTTTACACTTTTTTCAGATGGCCCTTTTGCCCGGGGGGCAGTGAGACTTCATTTTAGTGCAGATTTTCTTTACAGGCTTGCTTGGTTGGCCAAAAGGGGCGTATGCATTTTTTCCTGAATATATTCAGGAAAAAACGCATACGCCCTTTTTGGCCAAGTGCAACATTGTCGACGTTGTGCCTCTTTTCCTATGCTTTCAGGGCAATTCCCGTCTACCCCCTGCAATCGTTTTCCTGAAATTCTGCCCCGCTTCCAAGTCCCCTTTGCAGGCTTACTTCAATATATTTTTGGAGGATAGCTGTCATTTATAACTCTGCAGGTTTGTGAATTACAGTGCCCCTGAGCTCCTTTCTTCAACTCGCTTTCTTGTGAGCTGGGCAGAAAACCGCAGGATTGCATCAGGCCCTAATCTTTTTCCGGCAGGGCATGCTGTGCCTTTGGTTAATTCCTCTTCCTGGTGGGAAATGAGCGTTATATTTGCCCGTGCAGACACCTACAGCTAGTCTCTCATTGGTTCTCCCTATTCCTGTTCATCTTGCACAGAAATTGCAAGCTGTGCCAAACAGGAGGTTAAAGGCACTGACTCTCCAAGCAGGGAGAGTGTTAGTAAAGCATCTGGAATGGTGAACCCGAGGACCAGGATACGAAAACTGAGATGCATTTTAAATCGTTTCCCAATCACACGGTGGACCATACTGTGGGTTTCCCATGCATGGTTTAGCTGGAGGAAGAATCCCTTGAACCTGAAGTGTTGGGACCCATGGAATAGGTACCATGCAGAATGACTTCAAAGGGTCTGCATTTGCTCACCGAAACTCACCAATGTTATCAGCCTGAAGTGTCCAGCCTTATGTCTCAACCAGCTCTGTGTGTAGATGTGGTCAATCCCGGTTGCATCACATGCCCTGAGTGAATTATTTAAGAATTGCTCTCTATTTCACTGTCTTTGTGTTTTGTTTTCGAAATTTATTTTGATAATGGGATTTATCGGATTTTCACTGCTGCGTTTCGGCCGCTGTACACACGCTTGATTCTCTTACGGAGACATATATATCCATGGGTTTTAAGATTCTTCCTAGTCAGGTATATTCCTAGGCGTTGAATATGTGGTGTTGGGTCCATTTCGTTGAGCAAGGAGTAGGGCTTGTCTATTACATATTTGGCTTATGGAAAGTTATCTGTGCTAATTTCAGTCTCTGGTTTTATGCAGCACCCCAAGGCACCTTTCCCCATAAGCAAGCACTAGTTGGTTTTCTAAATTTGAGACCCTGTTCTGTTTTGTAATTCAGTTCATGTGTAGTCAAGTTTACATTCCGTGTATTAATGATATCTTATGATGTTTCTTTTTCTGTGTGACGTAGTTCACGTAGAATCACCGTACCTGCATCCACTCACTATGCCGCTACGGGCCTGAAGACACAGATTTCATTTCTGAGTGATATTGCATTGTACGTTCATGCCACAACTTCTTTATCCATTTTTTGCTTTCTGGGATATTTACCTGGTACTGTAGACGAGCTTCTTGGGAACACAGCCGTCCCAAACTTTGGGGTGGCTCTCTGTTTTTGATTTTAATTTCCCTAAGGAATAGGACCATAAGTGCAATTGCCATAGGCTGTGTTGCTTTATTTCTTACGTGTTTCAGGAAACACCATACACTTCTCCAGGGTGGCTCTTGGCAATTTACATCCTGCCAATCAGCATAACAAGGCTCCCTGTTCGCCATATCCTGTCCTAACTTTCTGGATTTTACACTTTTTTCAGATGGCCCTTTTGCCCGGGGGGCAGTGAGACTTCATTGTAGTGCAGATTTCCTTTACAGGCTTGCTTGGTTGGCCAAAAAGGGCGTATGCGTTTTTTCCTGAATATATTCAGGAAAAAACGCATACGCCCTTTTTGGCCAAGTGCATCATTGTCGACGTTGTGCCTCTTTTCCTATGCTTTCAGGGCAATTCCAGTGTACCTCCTGCCATCGTTTTCCTGAAATTCTGCCTCGCTTTCAAGTCCCCTTCGCAGGCTTACTTCAATATACTTTTGGAAGATAGCTGTCATTTATAACTCTGCAGGTTTGTGAATTACAGTGCCCCTGAGCTCCTTTCTTCAACTCGCTTTCTTGTGAGCTGGGCAAAAAACCGCAGGATTGCTTCAGGCCCTAATCTGTTTCCAGCAGAGCACACTGAGCCTTTGTTTAATTCCTCTTCCTGGTGGGCAATGAGCGTTACATTTGCCCGTGCAGACACCTACAGCTAGTCTCTCATTGTTTCTCCCTATTCCTGTTCATCTTACACAGAATTTGCAAGCTGTGCCAAACAGGAGGTTAAAGGCACTGACTCTCCAAGCGGGGAGAGTGTTAGTATAGCATCTGGAATGGTGAACCCGAGGACCAGGATACGAAAACTGAGATGCATTTTAAATCGTTTCCCAATCACACGGTTGACGATACTCTGGGTTTCCCATGCATGTTATACCTGGAGGAAGAATCCCTTGAACCTGGAGAGTTGGGACCCATGGAATGGGTACCATGCAGTATGACTTCAAAGGGTCTGCATTTGCTCACCGAAACTCACCAATGCTATCAGCCTGAAGTGTCCAGCCTTATGTCTCAACCAGCTCTGGGTGTAGATGTGGTCAATCCCGGTTGCATCACATGCCCTGTGTGAATGATTTAAGAATTGCTCTCTATTTCACTGTCTTTGTGTTTTGTTTTCGAAATTTCTTTTGATAATGGGATTTATCGGATTTTCACTGCTGCGTTTCGGCCGCTGTACACACGCTTGATTCTCTTACAGAGACATATATATCCATGGGTTCTAAGATTCTTCCTAGTCAGGTATATTCCTAGGCGTTGAATATGTGGTGTTGGGTCCATTTCGTTGAGCAAGGACTAGGTCTTGTCTATTACATATTTGGCTTATGGAAAGTTATCTGTGCTAATTTCAGTCTCTGGTTTTATGCAGCACCCCAAGGCACCTTTTCCCATAAGCAAGCACTAGTTGGTTTTCTAAATTTGAGACCCTGTTCTGTTTTGTAATTCAGTTCATGTGTAGTCAAGTTTACATTCCGTGTATTAGTGATATCTTATGATGTTTCTTTTTCTGTGTGACGTAGTTCACGTAGAATCACCGTACCTGCATCCACTCACTATGCCGCTACGGGCCTGATGACACAGATTTCATTGCTGAGTGATATTGCATTGTACGTACGTGCCACAACTTCTTTATCCATTTTTTGCTTTCTGGGATATTTACCTGATACTGTTGACGAGATTCTTGTGAACACAGCCGTCCCAAATATTGGGGTGGCTGTCTGTTTTTGATTTTAATTTCCGTAAGCTATAGGACCATAAGTGGAAGTGCCATAGGCTGTGTTGCTTTGTTTCTTACGTGTTGCAGGAAACACCATACACTTCTCCAGGGTGGCTGCTGTCAATTTACATCCTGCCAATCAGCATAACAAGGCTCCCTGTTCTCCATATCCTGTCCTACCTTTCTGGATTTTACACTTTTTTCAGATGGCCCTTTTGCCCGGGGGGCAGTGAGACTTCCTTGTAGTGCAGATTTCCTTTACAGGCTTGCTTGGTTGGCCAAAAAGGGCTTATGCGTTTTTTCCTGAATATATTCAGGAAAAAACGCATACGCCCTTTTCGGCCAAGTGCATCATTGTCGACGTTGTGCCTCTTTTCCTATGCTTTCAGGGCAATTCCAGTCTACCCCCTGCAATCGTTTTCCTAAAATTCTGCCCCGCTTTCAAGTCCCCTTCGCAGGCTTACTTCAATATATTTTTGGAGGATAGCTGTCATTTATAACTCTGCAGGTTTGTGAATTACAGTGCCCCTGAGCTCCTTTCTTCAACTCGCTTTCTTGTGAGCTGGACACAAAACCGCAGGATTGCTTCAGGCCCTAATCTTTTTCCGGCAGGGCATGCTGTGCCTTTGGTTAATTCCTCTTCCTGGTGGGAAATGAGCGTTACATTTGCCCGTGCAGACACCTACAGCTAGTCTCTCATTGGTTCTCCCTATTCCTGTTCATCTTGCACAGAAATTGCAAGCTGTGCCAAACAGGAGGTTAAAGGCCCTGACTCTCCAGGCGGGGAGAGTGTTAGTAAAGCATCTGGAATGGTGAACCCGAGGACCAGGATACGAAAACTGAGATGCATTTTAAATCGTTTCCCAATCACACGGTGGACGATACTCTGGGTTTCCCATGCATGTTTTAGCTGGAGGAAGAATCCCATGAACCTGGAGAGTTGGGACCCATGGAATGGGTACCATGCAGTATGACTTCAAAGGGTCTGCATTTGCTCACCGAAACTCACCAATGCTATCAGCCTGAAGTGTCCAGCCTTATGTCTCAACCAGCTCTGGGTGTAGATGTGGTCAATCCCGGTTGCATCACATGCCCTGAGTGAATTATTTAAGAATTGCTCTCTATTTCACTGTCTTTGTGTTTTGTTTTCGAAATTTATTTTGATAATGGGATTTATCGGATTATCACTTCTGCGTTTCGGCCGCAGTACACCCGCTTGATTCTCTTACGGAGACATATATATCCATGGGTTTTAAGATTCTTCCTAGTCAGGTATATTCCTAGGCGTTGAATATGTGGTGTTGGGTCCATTTCGTTGAGAAAGGAGTAGGTCTTGTCTATTACATATTTGGCTTATGGAAAGTTATCTGTGCTAATTTCAGTCTCTGGTTTTATGCAGCACCCCAAGGCACCTTTCCCCATAAGCAAGCACTAGTTGGTTTTCTAAATTTGAGACCCTGTTCTGTTTTGTAATTCAGTTCATGTGTAGTCAAGTTTACATTCCGTGTATTAGTGATATCTTATGATGTTTCTTTTTCTGTGTGACGTAGTTCACGTAGAATCACCGTACCTGCATCCACTCACTATGCCGCTACAGGCCTGATGACACAGATTTCATTGCTGAGTGATATTGCATTGCACGTACGTGCCACAATTTCTTTATCCATTTTTTGCTTTCTGGGATATTTACCTGGTACTGTAGACGAGCTTCCTGGGAACACAGCCGTCCCAAACTTTGGGGTGGCTCTCTGTTTTTGATTTTAATTTCCCTAAGGAATAGGACCATAAGTGCAATTGCCATAGGCTGTGTTGCTTTATTTCTTACGTGTTTCAGGAAACACCATACACTTCTCCAGGGTGGCTGTTGGCAATTTAAATCCTGCCAATCAGCAAAACAAGGCTCCCTGTTCTCCATATCCTGTCCTACCTTTCTGGATTTTACACTTTTTTCAGATGGCCCTTTTGCCCGGGGGGCAGTGAGATTTCATTGTAGTGCAGATTTCATTTACAGGCTTGCTTGGTTGGCCAAAAAGGGCGTATGCGTTTTTTCCTGAATATATTCAGGAAAAAACGCATACGCCCTTTTTGGCCAAGTGCATCATTGTCGACGTTGTGCCTCTTTTCCTATGCTTTCACGGCAATTCCAGTCTACCCCCTGCAATCGTTTTCCTGAAATTCTGCCCCGCTTTCAAGTCCCCTTCGCAGGCTTACTTCAATATATTTTTGGAGGATAGCTGTCATTTATAACTCTGCAGGTTTGTGAATTACAGTGCCCCTGAGCTCCTTTCTTCAACTCGCTTTCTTGTGAGCTGGGAACAAAACCGCAGGATGGCTTCAGGCCCTAATCTGTTTCCGGCAGGGCACGCTGAGCCTTTGGTTAATTCCTCTTCCTGGTGGGAAGTGAGCGTTACATTTGCCCGTGCAGACACCTACAGCTAGTCTCTCATTGGTTCTCCCTATTCCTGTTCATCTTGCACAGAAATTGCAAGCTGTGCCAAACAGGAGGTTAAAGGCACTGACTCTCCTAGCGGGGAGAGTGTTAGTAAAGCATCTGGAATGGTGAACCCGAGGACCAGGATACGAAAACTGAGATGCATTTTAAATCGTTTCCCAATCACACGGTGGACCATACTGTGGGTTTCCCATGCATGTTTTAGCTGGAGGAAGAATCCCTTGAACCTGAAGAGTTGGGACCCATGGAATAGTTACCATGCAGTATGACTTCAAAGGGTCTGCATTTGCTCACCGAAACTCACCAATGCTATCAGCCTGAAGTGTCCAGCCTTATGTCTCAACCAGCTCTGGGTGTAGATGTGGTCAATCCCGGTTGCATCACATGCCCTGAGTGAATTATTTAAGAATTGCTGTCAATTTCACTGTCTTTGTGCTTTGTTTTTGAAATTTATTTTGATAATGGGATTTATCGGATTTTCACTGCTGCGTTTCGGCCGCTGTACACACGCTTGATTCTCTTACGGAGACATATATATGCATGGGTTTTAAGATTCTTACTAGTCAGGTATATACCTAGGCGTTGAATATGTGGTGTTGGGTCCATTTCGTTGAGCAAGGAGTAGGTCTTGTCTATTACATATTTGGCTTATGGAATGTTATCTGTGCTAATTTCAGTCTCTGGTTTTATGCAGCAACCCAAGGCACCTTTCCCCATAAGCAAGCACTAGTTGGTTTTCTAAATTTGAGACCCTGCTCTGTTTTGTAATTCAGTTCATGTGTAGTCAAGTTTACATTCCGTGTATTAGTGATATCTTATGATGTTTCTTTTTCTGTGTGACGTAGTTCACGTAGAATCACCGTACCTGCATCCACTCACTATGCCGCTACGGGCCTGATGACACAGATTTCATTGCTGAGTGATATTGCATTGCACGTACGTGCCACAACTTCTTTATCCATTTTTTGCTTTCTGGGATATTTACCTGGTACTGTAGATGAGCTTCCTGGGAACACAGCCGTCCCAAATTTTGGGGTGGCTCTCTGTTTTTGATTTTAATTTCCCTAAGGAATAGGACGATAAGTGCAATTGCCATAGGCTGTGTTGCTTTATTTCTTACGTGTTTCAGGAAACACCATACACTTCTCCAGGGTGGCTGTTGGCAATTTAAATCCTGCCAATCAGCAAAACAAGGCTCCCTGTTCTCCATATCCTGTCCTACCTTTCTGGATTTTACACTTTTTTCAGATGGCCCTTTTGCCCGGGGGGCAGTGAGATTTCATTGTAGTCAGATTTAATTTACAGGCTTGCTTGGTTGGCCAAAAAGGGCGTATGCGTTTTTTCCTGAATATATTCAGGGAAAAACGCATATGCCCTTTTTGGCCAAGTGCATCATTGTCGACGTTGTGCCTCCTTTCCTATGCTTTCAGGGCAATTCCAGTCTACCCCCTGCAATCGTTTTCCTGAAATTCTGCCCCGCTTTCAAGTCCCCTTCGCAGGCTTACTTCAATATATTTTTGGAGGATAGCTGTCATTTATAACTCTGCAGGTTTGTGAATTACAGTGCCCCTGAGCTCCTTTCTTCAACTCGCTTTCTTGTGATCTGGGAACAAAACCGCAGGATGGCTTCAGGCCCTAATCTGTTTCCGGCAGGGCACGCTGAGCCTTTGGTTAATTCCTCTTCCTGGTGGGAAGTGAGCGTTACATTTGCCCGTGCAGACACCTACAGCTAGTCTCTCATTGGTTCTCCCTATTCCTGTTCATCTTGCACAGAAATTGCAAGCTGTGCCAAACAGGAGGTTAAAGGCACTGACTCTCCAAGCGGGCAGAGTGTTAGTAAAGCATCTGGAATGGTGAACCCGAGGACCAGGATACGAAAACTGAGATGCATTTTAAATCGTTTCCCAATCACACGGTGGACCATACTGTGGGTTTCCCATGCATGTTTTAGCTGGAGGAAGAATCCCTTGAACCTGAAGAGTTGGGACCCATGGAATAGTTACCATGCAGTATGACTTCAAAGGGTCTGCATTTGCTCACCGAAACTCACCAATGCTATCAGCCTGAAGTGTCCAGCCTTATGTCTCAACCAGCTCTGGGTGTAGATGTGGTCAATCCCGGTTGCATCACATGCCCTGAGTGAATTATTTAAGAATTGCTCTCTATTTCACTGTCTTTGTGTTTTGTTTTCGAAATTTATTTTGATAATGGGATTTATCGGATTTTCACTGCTGCGTTTCGGCCGCTGTACACACGCTTGATTCTCTTACGGAGACATATAAATCCATGGGTTTTAAGATTCTTCCTAGTCAAGTATATTCCTAGGCGTTGAATATGTGGTGTTGAGTCCATTTCGTTGAGCAAGGAGTAGGTCTTGTCTATTACATATTTGGCTTATGGAATGTTATCTGTGCTAATTTCAATCTCTGGTTTTATGCAGCAACCCAAGGCACCTTTCCTCATAAGCAAGCACTAGTTGGTTTTCTAAATTTGAGACCCTGCTCTGTTTTGTAATTCAGTTCATGTGTAGTCAAGTTTACATTCCGTGTATTAGTGATATCTTATGATGTTTCTTTTTCCGTGTGACGTTGTTCACGTAGAATCACCGTACATGCATCCACTCACTATGCCGCTACGGGCCTGATGACACAGATTTCATTGCTGAGTGATATTGCATTGCACGTACGTGCCACAACTTCTTTATCCATTTTTTGCTTTCTGCGATATTTACCTGGTACTGTAGACGAGCTTCCTGGGAACACAGCCGTCCCAAATTTTGGGGTGGCTCTCTGTATTTGATTTTAATTTCCCTAAGGAATAGGACCATAAGTGCAATTGCCATAGGCTGTGTTGCTTTATTTCTTACGTGTTTCAGGAAACACCATACACTTCTCCAGGGTGGCTGTTGTCTATTTACATCCTGCCAATCAGCATAACAAGGCTCCCTGTTCTCCATATCCTGTCCTACCTTTCTGGATTTTACACTTTTTTCAGATGGCCCTCTTGCCCGGGGGGCAGTGAGACTTCATTGTAGTGCAGATTTCCTTTACAGGCTTGATTGTTTGGCCAAAAAGGGCGTATGCGTTTTTTCCTGAATATATTCAGGAAAAAACGCATACGCCCTTTTTAGCCAAGTGCATCATTGTCGACGTTGTGCCTCTTTTCCTATGCTTTCAGGGCAATTCCAGTCTACCCCCTGCAATCGTTTTCCTGAAATTCTGCCCCGCTTTCAAGTCCCCTTCGCAGGCTTACTTCAATATATTTTTGGAGGTTAGCTGTCATTTATAACTCTGCAGGTTTGTGAATTACAGTGCCCCTGAGCTCCTTTCTTCAACTCACTTTCTTGTGAGCTGGGCACAAAACCGCAGGATTGGTTCAGCCTTAATCTGTTTCCGGCAGGGCACGCTGAGCCTTTGTTTAATTCCTCTTCCTGGTGGGAAATGAGCGTTACATTTGCCCGTGCAGACACCTACAGCTAGTCTCTCATTGGTTCTCCCTATTTCTGTTCATCTTGCACAGAAATTGCAAGCTGTGCGAAACAGGAGGTTAAAGGCACTGACTCTCCAAGCGGGAAGAGTGTTAGTAAAGCATCTGGAATGGTGAACCCGAGGACCAGGATACGAAAACTGAGATGCATTTTAAATCGTTTCCCAATCACACGGTGTACAATACTGTGGGTTTCCCATGCTTGTTTTAGCTGGAGGAAGAATCCCTTGAACCTGAAGAGTTGGGACCCATGGAATAGGTACCATGCAATATGACTTCAAAGGGTCTGCATTTGCTCACCGAAACTCACCAATGCTATCAGCCTGAAGTGTCCAGCCTTATGTCTCAACCAGCTCTGGGTGTAGATGTGGTCAATCCCAGTTGCATCACATGCCCTGAGTGAATTATTTAAGAATTGCTCTCTATTTCACTGTCTTTGTGTTTTGTTTTCGAAATTTATTTTGATAATGGGATTTATCGGATTTTCACTGCTGCGTTTCGGCCGCAGTACACATGCTTGATTCTCTTACGGAGACATATAAATCCATGGGTTTTAAGATTCTTCCTAGTCAAGTATATTCCTAGGCGTTGAATATGTGGTGTTGAGTCCATTTCGTTGAGCAAGGAGTAGGTCTTGTCTATTACATGTTTGGCTTATGGAATGCTATCTGTGCTAATTTCAATCTCTGGTTTTATGCAGCAACCCAAGGCACCTTTCCCCATAAGCAAGCACTAGTTGGTTTTCTAAATTTGAGACCCTGCTCTGTTTTGTAATTCAGTTCATGTGTAGTCAAGTTTACATTCCGTCTATTAGTGATATATTATGATGTTTCTTTTTCCGTGTGACGTAGTTCACGTAGAATCACCGTACCTGCATCCACTCACTATGCCGCTACGGGCCTGATGACACAGATTTCATTGCTGAGTGATATTGCATTGCACGTACGTGCCACAACTTCTTTATCCATTTTTTGCTTTCTGCGATATTTACCTGGTACTGTAGACGAGCTTCCTGGGAACACAGCCGTCCCAAATTTTGGGGTGGCTCTCTGTTTTTGATTTTAATTTCCCTAAGGAATAGGACCATAAGTGCAATTGCCATAGGCTGTGTTGCTTTATTTCTTATGTGTTTCAGGAAACACCATACACTTCTCCAGGGTGGCTGTTGGCAATTTACATCCTGCCAATCAGCATAACAAGGCTCCCTGTTCTCCATATCCTGTCCTACCTTTCTGGATTTTACACTTTTTTCAGATGGCCCTCTTGCCCGGGGGGCAGTGAGACTTCATTGTAGTGCAGATTTCCTTTACAGGCTTGATTGGTTGGCCAAAAAGGGCGTATGCGTTTTTTCCTGAATATATTCAGGAAAAAACGCATACGCCCTTTTTGGCCAAGTGCATCATTGTCGACGTTGTGCCTCTTTTCCTATGCTTTCAGGGCAATTCCAGTCTACCCCCTGCAATCGTTTTCCTGAAATTCTGCCCCGCTTTCAAGTCCCCTTCGCAGGCTTACTTCAGTATATTTTTGGAGGATAGCTGTCATTTATAACTCTGCAGGTTTGTGAATTACTGTGCCCCTGAGCTCCTTTCTTCAACTCGCTTTCTTGTGAGCTGGGAACAAAACCGCAGGATGGCTTCAGGCCCTAATCTGTTTCCGGCAGGGCACGCTGAGCCTTCGGTTAATTCCTCTTCTTGGTGGGAAGTGAGCGTTACATTTTACCGTGCAGACACCTACAGCTAGTCTCTCATTGGTTCTCCCTATTCCTGTTCATCTTGCACAGAAATTGCAAGCTGTGCCAAACAGGAGGTTAAAGGCACTGACTCTCCAAGCGGGGAGAGTGTTAGTAAAGCATGTGGAATGGTGAACCCGAGGACCAGGATACGAAAACTGAGATGCATTTTAAATCGTTTCCCAATCACACAGTGGACCATACTGTGGGTTTCCCATGCATGTTTTAGCTGGAGGAAGAATCCCTTGAACCTGAAGAGTTGGGACCCATGGAATAGTTACCATGCAGTATGACTTCAAAGGGTCTGCATTTGCTCACCGAAACTCACCAATGCTATCAGCCTGAAGTGTCCAGCCTTATGTCTCAACCAGCTCTGGGTGTAGATGTGGTCAATCCCAGTTGCATCACATGCCCTGAGTGAATTATTTAAGAATTGCTCTCTATTTCACTGTCTTTGTGTTTTGTTTTCGAAATTTAATTTGATAATGGGATTTATCGGATTTTCACTGCTGCGTTTCGGCCACTGTACACACGCTTGTTTCTCTTACGGAGACATATATATCCATGGGTATTAAGATTCTTCCTAGTGAGGTATATTCCTAGGCGTTGAATATGTGGTGTTGAGTCCATTTCGTTGAGCAAGGAGTAGGTCTTGTCTATTACATATTTGGCTTATGGAATGTTATCTGTGCTAATTTCGGTCTCTGGTTTTATGCAGCACCCCAAGGCACCTTTCCCCATAAGCAAGCATTAGTTGGTTTTCTATATTTGAGACCCTGTTCTGTTTTGTAATTCAGTTCATGTGTAGTCAAGTTTACATTCCGTGTATTAGTGATATCTTATGATGTTTCTTTTTCTGTGTGACGTAGTTCACGTAGAATCACCGTACCTGCATCCACTCACTATGCCGCTACAGGCCTGATGACACAGATTTCATTGCTGAGTGATATTGCATTGCACGTACATGCCACAACTTCTTTATCCATTTTTTGCTTTCTGGGATATTTACCTGGTACTGTAGACGAGCTTCCTGGGAACACAGCCGTCCCAAATTTTCTGGTGGCTCTCTGTTTTTGATTTTAATTTCCCTAAGGAATAGGACCATAAGTGCAATTGCCATAGGCTGTGTTGCTTTATTTCTTACGTGTTTCAGGAAACACCATACACTTCTCCAGGTTGGCTGTTGGCAATTTACATCCTGCCAATCAGCATAACAAGGCTCCCTGTTCTCCATATCCTGTCCTAACTTTCTGGATTTTACACTGTTTTCAGATGGCCCTTTTGCCCCGGGGGCAGTGAGATTTCATTGTAGTGCAGATTTCATTTACAGGCTTGCTTGGTTGGCCAAAAAGGGCGTATGCGTTTTTTCCTGAATATATTCAGGAAAAAACGCATACGCCCTTTTTGGCCAAGTGCATCATTGTCGACTTTGTGCCTCTTTTCCTATGCTTTCAGGGCAATTCCAGTCTACCCCCTGCAATCGTTTTCCTGAAATTCTGCCCCGCTTTCAATTCCCCTTCGCAGGCTTACTTCAATATATTTTTGGAGGATAGCTATCAATTATAACTCTGCAGGTTTGTGAATTACAGTGCCCCTGAGCTCCTTTCTTCAACTCGCTTTCTTGTGAGCTGGGCACAAAACCGCAGGATTGCTTCAGGCCTTAATCTGTTTCCGGCAGGGCATGCAGAGCCTTTGTTTAATTCCTCTTCCTGGTGGGAAATGAGCGTTATATTTGCCCGTGCAGACACCTACAGCTAGTCTCTCATTGGTTCTCCCTATTTCTGTTCATCTTGCACAGAAATTGCAAGCTGTGCCAAACAGGAGGTTAAAGGCACTGACTCTCCAAGCGGGGAGAGTGTTAGTAAAGCATGTGGAATGGTGAACCCGAGGACCAGGATACGAAAACTGAGATGCATTTTAAATCGTTTCCCAATCACACGGTGCACCATACTGTGGGTTTCCCATGCATGTTTTAGCTGGAGTAAGAATCCCTTGAACCTGAAGGGTTGGGAGCCATGGAACAGGTACCATGCAATATGACTTCAAAGGGTCTGCATTTGCTCACCGAAAATCACCAATGCTATCAGCCTGAAGTGTCCAGCCTTATGTCTCAACCAGCTCTGGGTGTAGATGTGGTCAATCCCGGTTGCATCACATGCCCTGAGTGAATTATTTAAGAATTGCTCTCTATTTCACTGTCTTTGTGTTTTGTTTTCGAAATTTATTTTGATAATGGGATTTATCGGATTTTCACTGCTGCGTTTCGGCCGCTGTACACACGCTTGATTCTCTTACGGAGACATATATATCAATGGGTTTTAAGATTCTTCCTAGTCAGGTATATTCCTAGGCGTTGAATATGTGGTGTTGAGTCCATTTCGTTGAACAAGGAGTAGGTCTTGTCTATTACATATTTGGCTTATGGAATGTTTTCTGTGCTAATTTCAATCTCTGGTTTTATGCAGCAACCCAAGGCACCTTTCCCCATAAGCAAGCACTAGTTGGTTTTCTATATTTGAGACCCTGCTCTGTTTTGTAATTCAGTTCATGTGTAGTCAAGTTTACATTCCGTGTATTAGTGATATCTTATGATGTTTCTTTTTCTGTGTGACCTAGTTCACGTAGAATCACCGTACCTGCATCCACTCACTATGCCGCTACGGGCCTGATGACACAGATTTCATTGCTGAGTGATATTGCATTGCACGTACTTGCCACAACTTCTTTATCCATTTTTTGCTTTCTGGGATATTTACCTGATACTGTAGACGAGCTTCCTGGGAACACAGCCATCCCAAATTTTGGGGTGGCTCTCTGTTTTTGATTTTAATTTCCCTAAGGAATAGGACCATAAGTGCAATTGCCATAGGCTGTGTTGCTTTATTTCTTACGTGTTTCAGGAAACACCATACATTTCTCCAGGGTGGCTGTTGGCAATTTAAATCCTGCCAATCAGCAAAACAAGGCTCCCTGTTCTCCATATCCTGTCCTACCTTTCTGGATTTTACACTTTTTTCAGATGGCCCTTTTGCCCGGGGGGCAGTGAGATTTCATTGTAGTGCAGATTTCATTTACAGGCTTGCTTGGTTGGCCAAAAAGGGCGTATGCGTTTTTTCCTGAATATATTCAGGAAAAAACGCATACGCCCTTTTTGGCCAAGTGCATCATTGTCGACGTTGTGCCTCTTTTCCTATGCTTTCAGGGCAATTCCAGTCTACCCCCTGCAATCGTTTTCCTGAAATTCTGCCCCGCTTTCAAGTCCCCTTCGCAGGCTTACTTCAATATATTTTTGGAGGATAGCTGTCATTTATAACTCTGCAGGTTTGTGAATTACAGTGCCCCTGAGCTCCTTTCTTCAACTCGCTTTCTTGTGATCTGGGAACAAAACCGCAGGATGGCTTCAGGCCCTAATCTGTTTCCGGCAGGGCACGCTGAGCCTTTGGTTAATTCCTCTTCCTGGTGGGAAGTGAGCGTTACATTTGCCCGTGCAGACACCTACAGCTAGTCTCTCATTGGTTCTCCCTATTCCTGTTCATCTTGCACAGAAATTGCAAGCTGTGCCAAACAGGAGGTTAAAGGCACTGACTCTCCTAGCGGGGAGAGTGTTAGTAAAGCATCTGGAATGGTGAACCCGAGGACCAGGATACGAAAACTGAGATGCATTTTAAATCGTTTCCCAATCACACGGTGGACCATACTGTGGGTTTCCCATGCATGTTTTAGCTGGAGCAAGAATCACTTGAACCTGAAGAGTTGGGACCCATGGAATAGTTACCATGCAGTATGACTTCAAAGGGTCTGCTTTTGCTCACCGAAACTCACCAATGCTATCAGCCTGAAGTGTCCAGCCTTATGTCTCAACCAGCTCTGGGTGTAGATGTGGTCAATCCCAGTTGCATCACATGCCCTGAGTGAATTATTTAAGAATTGCTCTCTATTTCACTGTCTTTGTGTTTTGTTTTCGAAATTTATTTTGATAATGGGATTTATCGGATTTTCACTGCTGCGTATCGGCCGCTGTACACACACTTGATTCTCGTACGGAGACATTTATATCCATGGGTTTTAAGATTCTTCCTAGTCAGGTATATTCCTAGGCGTTGAATATGTGGTGTTGAGTCCATTTCGTTGAGCAAGGAGTAGGTCTTCTCTATTACATATTTGGCTTATGGAATGTTATCTGTGCTAATTTCAGTCTGTAGTTTTATGCAGCACCCCAAGGCACCTTTCCCCATAAGCAAGCACTAGTTGGTTTTCTAAATTTGAGACCTTGTTCTGTTTTGTAATTCAGTTCATGTGTAGTCAAGTTTACATTCCGTGTATTAGTGATATCTTATGATGTTTCTTGTTCTGTGTGACGTAGTTCACGTAGAATCACCGTACCTGCATCCACTCACTATGCCGCTACGGGCCTGATGACACAGATTTCATTGCAGAGTGATATTGCATTGCACGTACGTGCCACAACTTCTTTATCCATTTTTTGCTTTCTGGGATATTTACCTGGTACTGTAGACGAGCTTCCTGGGAACACAGCCGTCCCAAATTTTGGTGTGGCTCTCTGTTTTTGATTTTAATTTCCCTAAGGAATAGGACCATAAGTGCAATTGCCATAGGCTGTGTTGCTTTATTTCTTACGTGTTTCAGGAAACACCATACACTTCTGCAGGGTGGTTGTTGGCAGTTTACATCCTGCCAATCAGCATAACAAGGCTCCCTGTTCTCCATATCCTGTCCTACCCTTCTGGATTTTACACTTTTTTCAGATGGCCCTCCTGCCCGCGGGGCAGTGAGACTTCATTGTAGTGCAGATTTCCTTTACAGGCTTGATTGGTTGGCCAAGAAGGGCGTATGCGTTTTTTCCTGAATATATTCAGGAAAAAAAGCATACGCCCTTTTTGGCCAAGTGCATCATTGTCGACGTTGTGCCTCTTTTCCTATGCTTTCAGGGCAATTCCAGTCTACCCCCTGCAATCGTTTTCCTGAAATTCTGCCCCGCTTTCAAGTCCCCTTCGCAGGCTTACTTCAATATATTTTTGGAGGATAGCTGTCCTTTATAACTCTGCAGGTTTGTGAATTACAGTGCCCCTGAGCTCCTTTCTTCAACTCGCTTTCTTGTGAGCTGGGCACAAAACCGCAGGATTGCTTCAGGCCTTAATCTGTTTCTGGTAGGGCACGCTGAGCGTTTGTTTAATTCCTCTTCCTGGTGGGCAATGAGTGTTACATTTGCCCGTGCAGACACCTACAGCTAGTCTCTCATTGGTTCTCCCTATTCCTGTTCATCTTGCACAGAAATTGCAAGCTGTGCCAAACAGGAGGTTAAAGGCACTGACTCTCCAAGCGGGGAGAGTGTTAGTAAAGCATCTGGAATGGTGAACCCGAGGACCAGGATACGAAAACTGAGATGCATTTTAAATCGTTTCCCAATCACACGGTGGATGATACTCTGGGTTTCCCATGCATGTTTTAGCTGGAGGAAGAATCCCTTGAACCTGGAGAGTTGGGACCCATGGAATGGGTACCATGCAGTATGACTTCAAAGGGTCTGCATTTGCTCACCGAAACTCACCAATGCTATCAGCCTGAAGTGTCCAGCCTTATGTCTCAACCAGCTCTGGGTGTAGATGTGGTCAATCCCGGTTGCATCACATGCCCTGAGTGAATTATTTAAGAATTGCTCTCTATTTCACTGTCTTTGTGTTTTGTTTTCGAAATTTATTTTGATAATGGGATTTATCGGATTTTCACTGCTGCATTTCGGCCGCTGTACACACGCTTGATTCTCTTACGGAGACATATATATCCATGGGTTTTAAGATTCTTCCTAGTCAGGTATATTCCGAGGCGTTGAATATTTGGTGTTGGGTCCATTTCGTTGAGCAAGGAGTAGGTCTTGTCTATTACATATTTGGCTTATGGAAAGTTATCTGTGTTAATTTCAGTCTCTGGTTTTATGCAGCACCCCAACGCACCTTTCCCCATAAGCAAGCACTAGTTAGTTTTCTAAATTTGAGACCCTGTTCTGTTTTGTAATTCAGTTCATGTGTAGTTAAATTTACATTCCGTGTATTAGTGATATCTTATGATGTTTCTTTTTCTGTGTGACGTAGTTCATGTAGATTCACCGTACTTGCATCCTCTCACTATGCCGCTACGGGCCTGATGACACAGATTTCATTGCTGAGTGATATTTCATTGCACGTACGTGCCACAACTTCTTTATCCATTTTTTGCTTTCTGGGATATTTACCTGGTACTGTAGACGAGCTTCTTGGGAACTCAGCCGTCCCAAACTTTGGGGTGGATCTCTGTTTTTGATTTTAATTTCCCTAAGCAAGAGGACCATAAGTGCAATTGCTATAGGCTGTGTTCCTTTATTTCTTACGTGTTTCAGGAAACACCATACACTTCTCCAGGGTGGCTGTTGGCAATTTACATCCTCCCAATCAGCATAACAGGGCTCACTGTTCTCCATATCCTGTAGTACCTTTCTGGATTTTACACTTTTTTCAGATGGCCCTTTTGCCAGGGGGGCAGTGAGACTTCATTGTAGTGCAGATTTCATTTACAGGCTTGCTTGGTTGGCCAAAAAGTGCATATGCGTTTTTTCCTGAATATATTCAGGAAAAAACGCATACGCCCTTTTTGGCCAAGTGCATCATTGTCGACGTTGTGCCTCTTTTCCTATGCTTTCAGGGCAATTCCAGTCTACCCCCGGCAATCGTTTTCCTGAAATTCTGCCCCGCTTTCAAGTCCCCTTCGCAGGTTTACTTCAGTATATTTTTGGAGGATAGCTGTCATTTATAACTCTGCAGGTTTGTGAATTACTGTGCCCCTGAGCTCCTTTCTTCAACTCGCTTTCTTGTGAGCTGGGAACAAAACCGCAGGATGGCTTCAGGCCCTAATCTGTTTCCGGCAGGGCACGCTGAGCCTTTGGTAAATTCCTCTTCTTGGTGGGAAGTGAGCGTTATATTTTCCCGTGCAGACACCTACAGCTAGTCTCTCATTAGTTCTCCCTATTCCTGTTCATCTTGCACAGAAATTGCAAGCTGTGCCAAACAGGAGGTTAAAGGCACTGACTCTCCTATCGGGGAGAGTGTTAGTAAAGCATCTGGAATGGTGAACCCGAGGACCAGGATACGAAAACTGAGATGCATTTTAAATCGTTTCCCAATCACACGGTGGACCATACTGTGGGTTTCCCATGCATGTTTTAGCTGGAGGAAGAATCCCTTGAACCTGAAGAGTTGGGACCCATGGAATAGTTACCATGCAGTATGACTTCAAAGGGTCTGCATTTGCTCACCGAAACTCACCAATGCTATCAGCCTGAAGTGTCCAGCCTTATATCTCAACCAGCTCTGGGTGTAGATGTGGTCAATCCCAGTTGCATCACATGCCCTGAGTGAATTATTTAAGAATTGCTCTCTATTTCACTGTCTTTGTGTTTTGTTTTCGAAATTTAATTTGATAATGGGATTTATCGGATTTTCACTGCTGCGTTTCGGCCACTGTACACACGCTTGATTCTCTTACGGAGACATATATATCCATGGGTTTTAAGATTCTTCCTTGTGAGGTATATTCCTAGGCGTTGAATATGTGGTGTTGAGTCCATTTCGTTGAGCAAGGAGTAGGTCTTGTATATTACATATTTGGCTTATGGAATGTTATCTGTGCTAATTTCGGTCTCTGGTTTTATGCAGCACCCCAAGGCACCTTTCCCCATAAGCAAGCATTAGTTGGTTTTCTAAATTTGAGACCCTGTTCTGTTTTGTAATTCAGTTCATGTGTAGTCAAGTTTACATTCCGTGTATTAGTGATATCTTATGATGTTTCTTTTTCTGTGTGACGCAGTTCACGTAGAATCACCGTACCTGCATCCACTCACTATGCCGC
This sequence comes from Phocoena phocoena, assembly GCF_963924675.1. NCBI lineage: Eukaryota > Metazoa > Chordata > Mammalia > Artiodactyla > Phocoenidae > Phocoena > Phocoena phocoena. The sequence goes on from NW_027077614.1 coordinate 387,796, forward strand.
TACGGGCCTGATGACACAGATTTCATTGCTGAGTGATATTGCATTGCACGTACGTGCCACAACTTCTTTATCCATTTTTTGCTTTCTGGGATATTTACCTGGTACTGTAGACGAGCTTCCTGGGAACACAGCCGTCCCTAATTTTGGGGTGGCTCTCTGTTTTTGATTTTAATTTCCCTAAGGAATAGGACCATAAGTGCAATTGCCATAGGCTGTGTTGCTTTATTTCTTACGTGTTTCAGGATACACCATACACTTCTCCAGGGTGGCTGTTGGCAATTTAAATCCTGCCAATCAGCAAAACAAGGCTCCCTGTTCTCCATATCCTGTCCTACCTTTCTGGATTTTACACTTTTTTCAGATGGCCCTTTTGCCCTGGGGGCAGTGAGATTTCATTGTAGTGCAGATTTCATTTACAGGCTTGCTTGGTTGGCCAAGAAGGGCGTATGCGTTTTTTCCTGAATATATTCAGGAAAAAACGCATACGCCCTTTTTGGCCAAGTGCATCATTGTCGACGTTGTGCCTCTTTTCCTATGCTTTCAGGGCAATTCCAGTCTACCCCCTGCAATCGTTTTCCTGAAATTCTGCCCCATTTTCAAGTCTCCTTCGCAGGCTTACTTCAATATATTTTTGGAGGATAGCTGTCATTTATAACTCTGCAGGTTTGTGAATTACAGTGCCCCTGAGCACCTTTCTTCAACTCGCTTTCTTGTGACCTGGGAACAAAACCGCAGGATGGCTTCAGGCCCTAATCTGTTTCCGGCAGGGCACGCTGAGCCTTTGGTTAATTCCTCGTCCTGGTGGGAAGTGAGCGTTACATTTGCCCGTGCAGACACCTACAGCTAGTTTCTCATTGGTTCTCCCTATTCCTGTTCATCTTGCACAGAAATTGCAAGCTGTGCCAAACAGGAGGTTAAAGGCACTGACTCTCCTAGCGGGGAGAGTGTTAGTAAAGCATCTGGAATGGTGAACCCGAGGACCAGGATACGAAAACTGAGATGCATTTTAAATCGTTTCCCAATCACACGGTGGACCATACTGTGGGTTTCCCATGCATGTTTTAGCTGGAGCAAGAATCCCTTGAACCTGAAGAGTTGGGACCCATGGAATAGTTACCATGCAGTATGACTTCAAAGGGTCTGCATTTGCTCACCGAAACTCACCAATGCTATCAGCCTGAAGTGTCCAGCCTTATATCTCAACCAGCTCTGGGTGTAGATGTGGTCAATCCCAGTTGCATCACATGCCCTGAGTGAATTATTTAAGAATTGCTCTCTATTTCACTGTCTTTGTGTTTTGTTTTCGAAATTTATTTTGATAATGGGATTTATCGGATTTTCACTGCTGCGTATCGGCCGCTGTACACACAATTGATTCTCTTACGGAGACATATATATCCATGGGTTTTAAGATTCTTCCTAGTCAGGTATATTCCTAGGCGTTGAATATGTGGTGTTGAGTCCATTTCGTTGAGCAAGGAGTAGGTCTTGTCTATTACATATTTGGCTTATGGAATGTTATCTGTGCTAATTTCAGTCTGTAGTTTTATGCAGCACCCCAAGGCACCTTTCCCCATAAGCAAGCACAAGTTGGTTTTCTAAATTTGAGACCATGCTCTGTTTTGTAATTCAGTTCATGTGTAGTCAAGTTTACATTCCGTGTATTAGTGATATCTTATGATGTTTCTTTTTCTGTGTGTCGTAGTTCACGTAGAATCACCGTACCTGCATCCACTCACTATGCCGCTACGGGCCTGATGACACAGATTTCATTTCTGAGTGTTATTGCATTGCACGTACGTGCCACAACTTCTTTATCCATTTTTTGCTTTCTGGGATATTTACCTGGTGCTGTAGACGAGCTTCTTGTGAACACAGCCGACCCAAACTTTGGGGTGGTTCTCTGTTTTTGGTTTTAGTTTCCCTAAGGAATAGGACCATAAGTGCAATTGCCATAGGCTGTGTTGCTTTATTTCTTACGTGTTTCACGAAACACCATACACTTCTCCAGGGTGGCTGTTGGCAATTTACATCCTGCCAATCAGCATAACAAGGCTCCCTGTTCTCCATATCCTGTCCTACCTTTCTGGATTTTACACTTTTTTCAGATGGCCCTCTTGCCCGGGGGGCAGTGAGACTTCATTGTAGTGCAGATTTCCCTTACAGGCTTGCTTGGTTGGCCAAAAAGGGCGTATGCGTTTTTTCCTGAATATATTCAGGAAAAAACGCATACGCCCTTTTTGGCCAAGTGCATCATTGTCGACGTTGTGCCTCTTTTCCTATGCTTTCAGGGCAATTCCAGTCTACCCCCTGCAATCGTTTTCCTGAAATTCTGCCCCGCTTTCAAGTCCCCTTCGCAGGCTTACTTCAGTATATTTTTGGAGGATAGCTGTCATTTATAACTCTGCAGGTTTGTGAATTACTGTGCCCCTGAGCTCCTTTCTTCAACTCGCTTTCTTGTGAGCTGGGAACAAAACCGCAGGATGGCTTCAGGCCCTAATCTGTTTCCGGCAGGGCACGCTGAGCCTTCGGTTAATTCCTCTTCTTGGTGGGAAGTGAGCGTTACATTTTCCCGTGCAGACACCTACAGCTAGTCTCTCATTGGTTCTCCCTATTCCTGTTCATCTTGCACAGAAATTGCAAGCTGTGCCAAACAGGAGGTTAAAGGCACTGACTCTCCAAGCGGGGAGAGTGTTAGTAAAGCATGTGGAATGGTGAACCCGAGGACCAGGATACGAAAACTGAGATGCATTTTAAATCGTTTCCCAATCACACAGTGGACCATACTGTGGGTTTCCCATGCATGTTTTAGCTGGAGGAAGAATCCCTTGAACCTGAAGAGTTGGGACCCATGGAATAGTTACCATGCAGTATGACTTCAAAGGGTCTGCATTTGCTCACCGAAACTCACCAATGCTATCAGCCTGAAGTGTCCAGCCTTATGTCTCAACCAGCTCTGGGTGTAGATGTGGTCAATCCCAGTTGCATCACATGCCCTGAGTGAATTATTTAAGAATTGCTCTCTATTTCACTGTCTTTGTGTTTTGTTTTCGAAATTTAATTTGATAATGGGATTTATCGGATTTTCACTGCTGCGTTTCGGCCACTGTACACACGCTTGTTTCTCTTACGGAGACATATATATCCATGGGTATTAAGATTCTTCCTAGTGAGGTATATTCCTAGGCGTTGAATATGTGGTGTTGAGTCCATTTCGTTGAGCAAGGAGTAGGTCTTGTCTATTACATATTTGGCTTATGGAATGTTATCTGTGCTAATTTCGGTCTCTGGTTTTATGCAGCACCCCAAGGCACCTTTCCCCATAAGCAAGCATTAGTTGGTTTTCTAAATTTGAGACCCTGTTCTGTTTTGTAATTCAGTTCATGTGTAGTCAAGTTTACATTCCGTGTATTAGTGATATCTTATGATGTTTCTTTTTCTGTGTGACGTAGTTCACGTAGAATCACCGTACCTGCATCCACTCACTATGCCGCTACAGGCCTGATGACACAGATTTCATTGCTGAGTGATATTGCATTGCACGTACATGCCACAACTTCTTTATCCATTTTTTGCTTTCTGGGATATTTACCTGGTACTGTAGACGAGCTTCCTGGGAACACAGCCGTCCCAAATTTTCTGGTGGCTCTCTGTTTTTGATTTTAATTTCCCTAAGGAATAGGACCATAAGTGCAATTGCCATAGGCTGTGTTGCTTTATTTCTTACGTGTTTCAGGAAACACCATACACTTCTCCAGGTTGGCTGTTGGCAATTTACATCCTGCCAATCAGCATAACAAGGCTCCCTGTTCTCCATATCCTGTCCTAACTTTCTGGATTTTACACTGTTTTCAGATGGCCCTTTTGCCCCGGGGGCAGTGAGATTTCATTGTAGTGCAGATTTCATTTACAGGCTTGCTTGTTTGGCCAAAAAGGGCGTATGCGTTTTTTCCTGAATATATTCAGGAAAAAACGCATACGCCCTTTTTGGCCAAGTGCATCATTGTCGACTTTGTGCCTCTTTTCCTATGCTTTCAGGGCAATTCCAGTCTACCCCCTGCAATCGTTTTCCTGAAATTCTGCCCCGCTTTCAATTCCCCTTCGCAGGCTTACTTCAATATATTTTTGGAGGATAGCTATCAATTATAACTCTGCAGGTTTGTGAATTACAGTGCCCCTGAGCTCCTTTCTTCAACTCGCTTTCTTGTGAGCTGGGCACAAAACCGCAGGATTGCTTCAGGCCTTAATCTGTTTCCGGCAGGGCATGCAGAGCCTTTGTTTAATTCCTCTTCCTGGTGGGAAATGAGCGTTATATTTGCCCGTGCAGACACCTACAGCTAGTCTCTCATTGGTTCTCCCTATTTCTGTTCATCTTGCACAGAAATTGCAAGCTGAGCCAAACAGGAGGTTAAAGGCACTGACTCTCCAAGCGGGGAGAGTGTTAGTAAAGCATGTGGAATGGTGAACCCGAGGACCAGGATACGAAAACTGAGATGCATTTTAAATCGTTTCCCAATCACACGGTGCACCATACTGTGGGTTTCCCATGCATGTTTTAGCTGGAGTAAGAATCCCTTGAACCTGAAGGGTTGGGAGCCATGGAATAGGTACCATGCAATATGACTTCAAAGGGTCTGCATTTGCTCACCGAAAATCACCAATGCTATCAGCCTGAAGTGTCCAGCCTTATGTCTCAACCAGCTCTGGGTGTAGATGTGGTCAATCCCGGTTGCATCACATGCCCTGAGTGAATTATTTAAGAATTGCTCTCTATTTCACTGTCTTTGTGTTTTGTTTTCGAAATTTATTTTGATAATGGGATTTATCGGATTTTCACTGCTGCGTTTCGGCCGCTGTACACACGCTTGATTCTCTTATGGAGACATATATATCAATGGGTTTTAAGATTCTTCCTAGTCAGGTATATTCCTAGGCGTTGAATATGTGGTGTTGAGTCCATTTCGTTGAACAAGGAGTAGGTCTTGTCTATTACATATTTGGCTTATGGAATGTTTTCTGTGCTAATTTCAATCTCTGGTTTTATGCAGCAACCCAAGGCACCTTTCCCCATAAGCAAGCACTAGTTGGTTTTCTAAATTTGAGACCCTGCTCTGTTTTGTAATTCAGTTCATGTGTAGTCAAGTTTACATTCCGTGTATTAGTGATATCTTATGATGTTTCTTTTTCTGTGTGACCTAGTTCACGTAGAATCACCGTACCTGCATCCACTCACTATGCCGCTACGGGCCTGATGACACAGATTTCATTGCTGAGTGATATTGCATTGCACGTACTTGCCACAACTTCTTTATCCATTTTTTGCTTTCTGGGATATTTACCTGGTACTGTAGACGAGCTTCCTGGGAACACAGCCGTCCCAAATTTTGGGGTGGCTCTCTGTTTTTGATTTTAATTTCCCTAAGGAATAGGACCATAAGTGCAATTGCCATAGGCTGTGTTGCTTTATTTCTTACGTGTTTCAGGAAACACCATACATTTCTCCAGGGTGGCTGTTGGCAATTTAAATCCTGCCAATCAGCAAAACAAGGCTCCCTGTTCTCCATATCCTGTCCTACCTTTCTGGATTTTACACTTTTTTCAGATGGCCCTTTTGCCCGCGGGGCAGTGAGATTTCATTGTAGTGCAGATTTCATTTACAGGCTTGCTTGGTTGGCCAAAAAGGGCGTATGCGTTTTTTCCTGAATATATTCAGGAAAAAACGCATACGCCCTTTTTGGCCAAGTGCATCATTGTCGACGTTGTGCCTCTTTTCCTATGCTTTCAGGGCAATTCCAGTCTACCCCCTGCAATCGTTTTCCTGAAATTCTGCCCCGCTTTCAAGTCCCCTTCGCAGGCTTACTTCAATATATTTTTGGAGGATAGCTGTCATTTATAACTCTGCAGGTTTGTGAATTACAGTGCCCCTGAGCTCCTTTCTTCAACTCGCTTTCTTGTGATCTGGGAACAAAACCGCAGGATGGCTTCAGGCCCTAATCTGTTTCCGGCAGGGCACGCTGAGCCTTTGGTTAATTCCTCTTCCTGGTGGGAAGTGAGCGTTACATTTGCCCGTGCAGACACCTACAGCTAGTCTCTCATTGGTTCTCCCTATTCCTGTTCATCTTGCACAGAAATTGCAAGCTGTGCCAAACAGGAGGTTAAAGGCACTGACTCTCCTAGCGGGGAGAGTGTTAGTAAAGCATCTGGAATGGTGAACCCGAGGACCAGGATACGAAAACTGAGATGCATTTTAAATCGTTTCCCAATCACACGGTGGACCATACTGTGGGTTTCCCATGCATGTTTTAGCTGGAGCAAGAATCACTTGAACCTGAAGAGTTGGGACCCATGGAATAGTTACCATGCAGTATGACTTCAAAGGGTCTGCTTTTGCTCACCGAAACTCACCAATGCTATCAGCCTGAAGTGTCCAGCCTTATGTCTCAACCAGCTCTGGGTGTAGATGTGGTCAATCCCAGTTGCATCACATGCCCTGAGTGAATTATTTAAGAATTGCTCTCTATTTCACTGTCTTTGTGTTTTGTTTTCAAAATTTATTTTGATAATGGGATTTATCGGATTTTCACTGCTGCGTATCGGCCGCTGTACACACACTTGATTCTCGTACGGAGACATTTATATCCATGGGTTTTAAGATTCTTCCTAGTCAGGTATATTCCTAGGCGTTGAATATGTGGTGTTGAGTCCATTTCGTTGAGCAAGGAGTAGGTCTTGTCTATTACATATTTGGCTTATGGAATGTTATCTGTGCTAATTTCAGTCTGTAGTTTTATGCAGCACCCCAAGGCACCTTTCCCCATAAGCAAGCACTAGTTGGTTTTCTAAATTTGAGACCTTGTTCTGTTTTGTAATTCAGTTCATGTGTAGTCAAGTTTACATTCCGTGTATTAGTGATATCTTATGATGTTTCTTGTTCTGTGTGACGTAGTTTACGTAGAATCACCGTACCTGCATCCACTCACTATGCCGCTACGGGCCTGATGACACAGATTTCATTGCAGAGTGATATTGCATTGCACGTACGTGCCACAACTTCTTTATCCATTTTTTGCTTTCTGGGATATTTACCTGGTACTGTAGACGAGCTTCCTGGGAACACAGCCGTCCCAAATTTTGGGGTGGCTCTCTGTTTTTGATTTTAATTTCCCTAAGGAATAGGACCATAAGTGCAATTGCCATAGGCTGTGTTGCTTTATTTCTTACGTGTTTCAGGAAACACCATACACTTCTCCAGGGTGGCTGTTGGCAATTTACATCCTGCCAATCAGCATAACAAGGCTCCCTGTTCTCCATATCCTGTCCTACCTTTCTGGATTTTACACTTTTTTCAGATGGCCCTCCTGCCCGGGGGGCAGTGAGACTTCATTGTAGTGCAGATTTCCTTTACAGGCTTGATTGGTTGGCCAAGAAGGGCGTATGCGTTTTTTCCTGAATATATTCAGGAAAAAAAGCATACGCCCTTTTTGGCCAAGTGCATCATTGTCGACGTTGTGCCTCTTTTCCTATGCTTTCAGGGCAATTCCAGTCTACCCCCTGCAATCGTTTTCCTGAAATTCTGCCCCGCTTTCAAGTCCCCTTCGCAGGCTTACTTCAATATATTTTTGGAGGATAGCTGTCCTTTATAACTCTGCAGGTTTGTGAATTACAGTGCCCCTGAGCTCCTTTCTTCAACTCGCTTTCTTGTGAGCTGGGCACAAAACCGCAGGATTGCTTCAGGCCTTAATCTGTTTCTGGCAGGGCACGCTGAGCGTTTGTTTAATTCCTCTTCCTGGTGGGCAATGAGTGTTACATTTGCCCGTGCAGACACCTACAGCTAGTCTCTCATTGGTTCTCCCTATTCCTGTTCATCTTGCACAGAAATTGCAAGCTGTGCCAAACAGGAGGTTAAAGGCACTGACTCTCCAAGCGGGGAGAGTGTTAGTAAAGCATCTGGAATGGTGAACCCGAGGACCAGGATACGAAAACTGAGATGCATTTTAAATCGTTTCCCAATCACACGGTGGATGATACTCTGGGTTTCCCATGCATGTTTTAGCTGGAGGAAGAATCCCTTGAACCTGGAGAGTTGGGACCCATGGAATGGGTACCATGCAGTATGACTTCAAAGGGTCTGCATTTGCTCACCGAAACTCACCAATGCTATCAGCCTGAAGTGTCCAGCCTTATGTCTCAACCAGCTCTGGGTGTAGATGTGGTCAATCCCGGTTGCATCACATGCCCTGAGTGAATTATTTAAGAATTGCTCTCTATTTCACTGTCTTTGTGTTTTGTTTTCGAAATTTATTTTGATAATGGGATTTATCGGATTTTCACTGCTGCGTTTCGGCCGCTGTACACACGCTTGATTCTCTTACGGAGACATATATATCCATGGGTTTTAAGATTCTTCCTAGTCAGGTATATTCCTAGGCGTTGAATATGTGGTGTTGAGTCCATTTCGTTGAACAAGGAGTAGGTCTTGTCTATTACATATTTGGCTTATGGAATGTTTTCTGTGCTAATTTCAATCTCTGGTTTTATGCAGCAACCCAAGGCACCTTTCCCCATAAGCAAGCACTAGTTGGTTTTCTAAATTTGAGACCCTGCTCTGTTTTGTAATTCAGTTCATGTGTAGTCAAGTTTACATTCCGTGTATTAGTGATATCTTATGATGTTTCTTTTTCTGTGTGACCTAGTTCACGTAGAATCACCGTACCTGCATCCACTCACTATGCTGCTACGGGCCTGATGACACAGATTTCATTGCTGAGTGATATTGCATTGCACGTACGTGCCACAACTTCTTTATCCATTTTTTGCTTTCTGGGATATTTACCTGGTACTGTAGACGAGCTTCCTGGGAACACAGCCGTCCCAAATTTTGGGGTGGCTCTCTGTTTTTGATTTTAATTTCCCTAAGGAATAGGACCATAAGTGCAATTGCCATAGGCTGTGTTGCTTTATTTCTTACGTGTTTCAGGAAACACCATACACTTCTCCAGGGTGGCTGTTGGCAATTTAAATCCTGCCAATCAGCAAAACAAGGCTCCCTGTTCTCCATATCCTGTCCTACCTTTCTGGATTTTACACTTTTTTCAGATGGCCCTTTTGCCCGGGGGGCAGTGAGATTTCATTGTAGTGCAGATTTCATTTACAGGCTTGCTTGGTTGGCCAAAAAGGGCGTATGCGTTTTTTCCTGAATATATTCAGGAAAAAACGCATACGCCCTTTTTGGCCAAGTCCATCATTGTCGACGTTGTGCCTCTTTTCCTATGCTTTCAGGGCAATTCCAGTCTACCCCCTGCAATCGTTTTCCTGAAATTCTGCCCCGCTTTCAAGTCCCCATCGCAGGCTTACTTCAATATATTTTTGGAGGATAGCTGTCATTTATAACTCTGCAGGTTTGTGAATTACAGTGCCCCTGAGCTCCTTTCTTCAACTCGCTTTCTTGTGATCTGGGAACAAAACCGCAGGATGGCTTCAGGCCCTAATCTGTTTCCGGCAGGGCACGCTGAGCCTTTGGTTAATTCCTCTTCCTGGTGGGAAGTGAGCGTTACATTTGCCCGTGCAGACACCTACAGCTAGTCTCTCATTGGTTCTCCCAATTCCTGTTCATCTTGCACAGAAATTGCAAGCTGTGCCAAACAGGAGGTTAAAGGCACTGACTCTCCTAGCGGGGAGAGTGTTAGTAAAGCATCTGGAATGGTGAACCCGAGGACCAGGATACGAAAACTGAGATGCATTTTAAATCGTTTCCCAATCACACGGTGGACCATAATGTGGGTTTCCCATGCATGTTTTAGCTGGAGCAAGAATCCCTTGAACCTGAAGAGTTGGGACCCATGGAATAGTTACCATGCAGTATGACTTCAAAGGGTCTGCATTTGCTCACCGAAACTCACCAATGCTATCAGCCTGAAGTGTCCAGCCTTATGTCTCAACCAGCTCTGGGTGTAGATGTGGTCAATCCCAGTTGCATCACATGCCCTGAGTGAATTATTTAAGAATTGCTCTCTATTTCACTGTCTTTGTGTTTTGTTTTCGAAATTTATTTTGATAATGGGATTTATCGGATTTTCACTGCTGCGTATCGGCCGCTGTACACACACTTGATTCTCGTACGGAGACATATATATCCATGGGTTTTAAGATTCTTCCTAGTCAGGTATATTCCTAGGCGTTGAATATGTGGTGTTGAGTCCATTTCGTTGAGCAAGGAGTAGGTCTTTTCTATTACATATTTGGCTTATGGAATGTTATCTGTGCTAATTTCAGTCTGTAGTTTTATGCAGCACCCCAAGGCACCTTTCCCCATAAGCAAGCACTAGTTGGTTTTCTAAATTTGAGACCTTGTTCTGTTTTGTAATTCAGTTCATGTGTAGTCAAGTTTACATTCCGTGTATTAGTGATATCTTATGATGTTTCTTGTTCTGTGTGACGTAGTTCACGTAGAATCACCGTACCTGCATCCACTCACTATGCCGCTACGGGCCTGATGACACAGATTTCATTGCAGAGTGATATTGCATTGCACGTACGTGCCACAACTTCTTTATCCATTTTTTGCTTTCTGGGATATTTACCTGGTACTGTAGACGAGCTTCCTGGGAACACAGCCGTCCCAAATTTTGGGGTGGCTCTCTGTTTTTGATTTTAATTTCCCTAAGGAATAGGACCATAAGTGCAATTGCCATAGGCTGTGTTGCTTTATTTCTTACGTGTTTCAGGAAACACCATACACTTCTGCAGGGTGGTTGTTGGCAGTTTACATCCTGCCAATCAGCATAACAAGGCTCCCTGTTCTCCATATCCTGTCCTACCCTTCTGGATTTTACACTTTTTTCAGATGGCCCTCCTGCCCGGGGGGCAGTGAGACTTCATTGTAGTGCAGATTTCCTTTACAGGCTTGATTGGTTGGCCAAGAAGGGCGTATGCGTTTTTTCCTGAATATATTCAGGAAAAAAAGCATACGCCCTTTTTGGCCAAGTGCATCATTGTCGACGTTGTGCCTCTTTTCCTATGCTTTCAGGGCAATTCCAGTCTACCCCCTGCAATCGTTTTCCTGAAATTCTGCCCCGCTTTCAAGTCCCCTTCGCAGGCTTACTTCAATATATTTTTGGAGGATAGCTGTCCTTTATAACTCTGCAGGTTTGTGAATTACAGTGCCCCTGAGCTCCTTTCTTCAACTCGCTTTCTTGTGAGCTGGGCACAAAACCGCAGGATTGCTTCAGGCCTTAATCTGTTTCTGGCAGGGCACGCTGAGCGTTTGTTTAATTCCTCTTCCTGGTGGGCAATGAGTGTTACATTTGCCCGTGCAGACACCTCCAGCTAGTCTCTCATTGGTTCTCCCTATTCCTGTTCATCTTGCACAGAAATTGCAAGCTGTGCCAAACAGGAGGTTAAAGGCACTGACTCTCCAAGCGGGGAGAGTGTTAGTAAAGCATCTGGAATGGTGAACCCGAGGACCAGGATACGAAAACTGAGATGCATTTTAAATTGTTTCCCAATCACACGGTGGATGATACTCTGGGTTTCCCATGCATGTTTTAGCTGGAGGAAGAATCCCTTGAACCTGGAGAGTTGGGACCCATGGAATGGGTACCATGCAGTATGACTTCAAAGGGTCTGCATTTGCTCACCGAAACTCACCAATGCTATCAGCCTGAAGTGTCCAGCCTTATGTCTCAACCAGCTCTGGGTGTAGATGTGGTCAATCCCGGTTGCATCACATGCCCTGAGTGAATTATTTAAGAATTGCTCTCTATTTCACTGTCTTTGTGTTTTGTTTTCGAAATTTATTTTGATAATGGGATTTATCGGATTTTCACTGCTGCATTTCGGCCGCTGTACACACGCTTGATTCTCTTACGGAGACATATATATCCATGGGTTTTAAGATTCTTCCTAGTCAGGTATATTCCGAGGCGTTGAATATGTGGTGTTGGGTCCATTTCGTTGAGCAAGGAGTAGGTCTTGTCTATTACATATTTGGCTTATGGAAAGTTATCTGTGTTAATTTCAGTCTCTGGTTTTATGCAGCACCCCAACGCACCTTTCCCCATAAGCAAGCACTAGTTGGTTTTCTAAATTTGAGACCCTGTTCTGTTTTGTAATTCAGTTCATGTGTAGTTAAATTTACATTCCGTGTATTAGTGATATCTTATGATGTTTCTTTTTCTGTGTGACGTAGTTCATGTAGATTCACCGTACTTGCATCCTCTCACTATGCCGCTACGGGCCTGATGACACAGATTTCATTGCTGAGTGATATTTCATTGCACGTACGTGCCACAACTTCTTTATCCATTTTTTGCTTTCTGGGATATTTACCTGGTACTGTAGACGAGCTTCTTGGGAACTCAGCCGTCCCAAACTTTGGGGTGGATCTCTGTTTTTGATTTTAATTTCCCTAAGCAAGAGGACCATAAGTGCAATTGCTATAGGCTGTGTTCCTTTATTTCTTACGTGTTTCAGGAAACACCATACACTTCTCCAGGGTGGCTGTTGGCAATTTACATCCTCCCAATCAGCATAACAGGGCTCACTGTTCTCCATATCCTGTAGTACCTTTCTGGATTTTACACTTTTTTCAGATGGCCCTTTTGCCAGGGGGGCAGTGAGACTTCATTGTAGTGCAGATTTCCCTTACAGGCTTGCTTGGTTGGCCAAAAAGGGCGTATGCGTTTTTTCCTGAATATATTCAGGAAAAAACGCATACGCCCTTTTTGGCCAAGTGCATCATTGTCGACTTTCTGCCTCTTTTCCTATGCTTTCAGGGCAATTCCAGTCTACCCCCTGCAATCGTTTTCCTGAAATTCTGCCCCGCTTTCAAGTCCCCTTCGCAGGCTTACTTCAATATACTTTTGGAAGATAGCTGTCATTTATAACTCTGCAGGTTTGTGAATTACAGTGCCCCTGAGCTCCTTTCTTCAACTCACTTTCTTATGAGCTGGGCACAAAACCGCAGGATTGCTTCAGGCCCTAATCTGTTTCCAGCAGGGCACGCTGAGCCTTTGTTTAATTCCTCTTCCTGGTGGGTAATGAGCGTTACATTTGCCCGTGCAGACACCTACAGCTAGTCTCTCATTGGTTCTCCCTATTCCTGTTCATCTTGCACAGAAATTGCAAGCTGTGCCAAGCAGGAGGTTAAAGGCACTGACTCTCCAAGCGGGGAGAGTGTTAGTAAAGCATCTGGAATGGTGAACCCGAGGACCAGGATACGAAAATTGAGATGCATTTTAAATCGTTTCCCAATCACATGGTGGACGATACTCTGGGTTTCCCATGCATGTTTTAGCTGGAGGAAGAATCCCTTGAACCTGGAGAGTTGGGACCCATGGAATGGGTACCATGCAGTATGACTTCAAAGGTTCTGCATTTGGTCACCGAAACTCACCAATCCTAACAGCCTGAAGTGTCCAGCCTTATGTCTCAACCAGCTCTGGGTGTAGATGTGGTCAATCCCGGTTTCATCACATGCCCTGAGTGAATTATTTAAGAATTGCTCTCTATTTCACTGTCTTTGTGTTTTGTTTTCGAAATTTATTTTGATAATGGGATTTATCGGATTTTCACTGCTGCGTTTCGGCCGCTGTACACACGGTGACATATATATCCATGGGTTTTAAAATTCTTCCTTGTCAGGTATATTCCTAGGCGTTGAATATGTGGTGTTGGGTCCATTTCGTTGAGCAAGGAGTAGGTCTTGTCTATTACATATTTAGCTTATGGAAAGTTATCTGTGCTAATTTCAGTCTCTGGTTTTATGCAGCACCCCAACGCACCTTTCCCCATAAGCAAGCACTAGTTGGTTTTCTAAATTTGAGACACTGTTCTGTTTTGTAATTCAGTTCATGTGTAGTCAAGTTTACATTCCGTGTACTAGTGATATCTTATGATGTTTCTTTTTCTGAGTGACGTAGTTCACGTAGAATCACCATACCTGCATCCACTCACTATGCCGCTACGGGCCTGATGACACAGATTTCATTGCTGAGTGATACTGCATTGCACGTACGTGCCACAACTTCTTTATCCATTTTTTGCTTTCTGGGATATTTACCTGGTACTGTAGACGAGCTTCTTGGGAACACAGCCGTCCCAAACTTTGGAGTGGCTCTCTGTTTTTCATTTTAATTTCCCTAAGGAATAGGACCATAAGTGCAATTGCGATAGGCTGTGTTGCTTTATTTCTTACGTGTTTCAGGAAACACCATACACTTCTCCAGGGTGGCTGCTGGCAATTTACATCCTGCCAATCAGCATAACAAGGCTCCGTGTTCTCCATATCCTGTCCTACCTTTCTGGATTTTACACTTTTTTCAGATAGCCCTTTTGCCCTGGGGGCAGTGAGATTTCATTGTAGTGCAGATTTCATTTACAGGCTTGCTTGGTTGGCCAAGAAGGGCGTATGCGTTTTTTCCTGAATATATTCAGGAAAAAACGCATACGCCCTTTTTGGCCAAGTGCATCATTGTCGACGTTGTGCCTCTTTTCCTATGCTTTCAGGGCAATTCCAGTCTACCCCCTGCAATCGTTTTCCTGAAATTCTGCCCCATTTTCAAGTCTCCTTCGCAGGGTTACTTCAATATATTTTTGGAGGATAGCTGTCATTTATAACTCTGCAGGTTTGTGAATTACAGTGCCCCTGAGCACCTTTCTTCAACTCGCTTTCTTGTGACCTGGGAACAAAACCGCAGGATGGCTTCAGGCCCTAATCTGTTTCCGGCAGGGCACGCTGAGCCTTTGGTTAATTCCTCTTCCTGGTGGGAAGTGAGCGTTACATTTGCCCGTGCAGACACCTCCAGCTAGTCTCTCATTGGTTCTCCCTATTCCTGTTCATCTTGCACAGAAATTGCAAGCTGTGCCAAACAGGAGGTTAAAGGCACTGACTCTCCTAGCGGGGAGAGTGTTAGTAAAGCATCTGGAATGGTGAACCCGAGGACCAGGATACGAAAACTGAGATGCATTTTAAATCGTTTCCCAATCACACGGTGGACCATACTGTGGGTTTCCCATGCATGTTTTAGCTGGAGCAAGAATCCCTTGAACCTGAAGAGTTGGGACCCATGGAATAGTTACCATGCAGTATGACTTCAAAGGGTCTGCATTTGCTCACCGAAACTCACCAATGCTATCAGCCTGAAGTGTCCAGCCTTATATCTCAACCAGCTCTGGGTGTAGATGTGGTCAATCCCAGTTGCATTACATGCCCTGAGTGAATTATTTAAGAATTGCTCTCTATTTCACTGTCTTTGTGTTTTGTTTTCGAAATTTATTTTGATAATGGGATTTATCGGATTTTCACTGCTGCGTATCGGCCGCTGTACACACAATTGATTCTCTTACGGAGACATATATATCCATGGGTTTTAAGATTCTTCCTAGTCAGGTATATTCCTAGGCGTTGAATATGTGGTGTTGAGTCCATTTCGTTGAGCAAGGAGTAGGTCTTGTCTATTACATATTTGGCTTATGGAATGTTATCTGTGCTAATTTCAGTCTGTAGTTTTATGCAGCACCCCAAGGCACCTTTCCCCATAAGCAAGCACAAGTTGGTTTTCTAAATTTGAGACCATGCTCTGTTTTGTAATTCAGTTCATGTGTAGTCAAGTTTACATTCCGTGTATTAGTGATATCTTATGATGTTTCTTTTTCTGTGTGACGTAGTTCACGTAGAATCACCGTACCTGCATCCACTCACTATGCCGCTACGGGCCTGATGACACAGATTTCATTTCTGAGTGTTATTGCATTGCACGTACGTGCCACAACTTCTTTATCCATTTTTTGCTTTCTGGGATATTTACCTGGTGCTGTAGACGAGCTTCTTGTGAACACAGCCGACCCAAACTTTGGGGTGGTTCTCTGTTTTTGGTTTTAGTTTCCCTAAGGAATAGGACCATAAGTGCAATTGCCATAGGCTGTGTTGCTTTATTTCTTACGTGTTTCACGAAACACCATACACTTCTCCAGGGTGGCTGTTGGCAATTTACATCCTGCCAATCAGCATAACAAGGCTCCCTGTTCTCCATATCCTGTCCTACCTTTCTGGATTTTACACTTTTTTCAGATGGCCCTCTTGCCCGGGGGGCAGTGAGACTTCATTGTAGTGCAGATTTCCCTTACAGGCTTGCTTGGTTGGCCAAAAAGGGCGTATGCGTTTTTTCCTGAATATATTCAGGAAAAAACGCATACGCCCTTTTTGGCCAAGTGCATCATTGTCGACTTTCTGCCTCTTTTCCTATGCTTTCAGGGCAATTCCAGTCTACCCCCTGCAATCGTTTTCCTGAAATTCTGCCCCGCTTTCAAGTCCCCTTCGCAGGCTTACTTCAATATACTTTTGGAAGATAGCTGTCATTTATAACTCTGCAGGTTTGTGAATTACAGTGCCCCTGAGCTCCTTTCTTCAACTCACTTTCTTATGAGCTGGGCACAAAACCGCAGGATTGCTTCAGGCCCTAGTCTGTTTCCAGCAGGGCACACTGAGCCTTTGTTTAATTCCTCTTCCTGGTGGGTAATGAGCGTTACATTTGCCCGTGCAGACACCTACAGCTAGTCTCTCATTGGTTCTCCCTATTCCTGTTCATCTTGCACAGAAATTGCAAGCTGTGCCAAACAGGAGGTTAAAGGCACTGACTCTCCAAGCGGGGAGAGTGTTAGTAAAGCATCTGGAATGGTGAACCCGAGGACCAGGATACGAAAATTGAGATGCATTTTAAATCGTTTCCCAATCACATGGTGGACGATACTCTGGGTTTCCCATGCATGTTTTAGCTGGAGGAAGAATCCCTTGAACCTGGAGAGTTGGGACCCATGGAATGGGTACCATGCAGTATGACTTCAAAGGTTCTGCATTTGGTCACCGAAACTCACCAATCCTAACAGCCTGAAGTGTCCAGCCTTATGTCTCAACCAGCTCTGGGTGTAGATGTGGTCAATCCCGGTTTCATCACATGCCCTGAGTGAATTATTTAAGAATTGCTCTCTATTTCACTGTCTTTGTGTTTTGTTTTCGAAATTTATTTTGATAATGGGATTTATCGGATTTTCACTGCTGCGTTTCGGCCGCTGTACACACGGTGACATATATATCCATGGGTTTTAAAATTCTTCCTTGTCAGGTATATTCCTAGGCGTTGAATATGTGGTGTTGGGTCCATTTCGTTGAGCAAGGAGTAGGTCTTGTCTATTACATATTTAGCTTATGGAAAGTTATCTGTGCTAATTTCAGTCTCTGGTTTTATGCAGCACCCCAACGCACCTTTCCCCATAAGCAAGCACTAGTTGGTTTTCTAAATTTGAGACACTGTTCTGTTTTGTAATTCAGTTCATGTGTAGTCAAGTTTACATTCCGTGTACTAGTGATATCTTATGATGTTTCTTTTTCTGAGTGACGTAGTTCACGTAGAATCACCATACCTGCATCCACTCACTATGCCGCTACGGGCCTGATGACACAGATTTCATTGCTGAGTGATACTGCATTGCACGTACGTGCCACAACTTCTTTATCCATTTTTTGCTTTCTGGGATATTTACCTGGTACTGTAGACGAGCTTCTTGGGAACACAGCCGTCCCAAACTTTGGAGTGGCTCTCTGTTTTTCATTTTAATTTCCCTAAGGAATAGGACCATAAGTGCAATTGCGATAGGCTGTGTTGCTTTATTTCTTACGTGTTTCAGGAAACACCATACACTTCTCCAGGGTGGCTGCTGGCAATTTACATCCTGCCAATCAGCATAACAAGGCTCCGTGTTCTCCATATCCTGTCCTACCTTTCTGGATTTTACACTTTTTTCAGATAGCCCTTTTGCCCGGGGGCAGTGAGACTTCATTGTAGTGCAGATTTCCTTTACAGGCTTGCTTGGTTGGCCAAAAAGGGCGTATGCGTTTTTTCCTGAATATATTCAGGAAAAAACGCATACGCCCTTTTTGGCCAAGTGCATCATTGTCGACTTTCTGCCTCTTTTCCTATGCTTTCAGGGCAATTCCAGTCTACCCCCTGCAATCGTTTTCCTGAAATTCTGCCCCGCTTTCAAGTCCCCTTCGCAGGCTTACTTCAATATATTTTTGGAGGATAGCTGTCAATTATAACTCTGCAGGTTTGTGAATTACAGTGCCCCTGAGCTCCTTTCTTCAACTCGCTTTCTTGTGAGCTGGGCACAAAACCGCAGGATTGCTTCAGGCCCTAATCTGTTTCTGGCAGGGCATGCTGAGCTTTTGGTTAATTCCTCTTCCTGGTGGGCAATGAGCATTACATTTGCCCGTGCAGACACCTACAGCTAGTCTCTCATTGGTTCTCCCTATTCCTGTTCATCTTGCACAGAAATTGCAAGCTGTGCCAAACAGGAGGTTAAAGGCACTGACTCTCCAGGCGGGGAGAGTGTTAGTAAAGCATCTGGAATGGTGAACCCGATGACCAGGATACGAAAACTGAGATGCATTTTAAATCGTTTCCCAATCACACGGTGGACCATACTGTGGGTTTCCCATGCATGTTTTAGCTGGAGGAAGAATCCCTTGAACGTGAAGAGTTGGGACCCATGGAATAGGTACCATGCAGTGTGACTTCAAATGGTCTGCATTTGCTCACCGAAACTCACCAATGCTATCACCCTGAAGTGTCCAGCCTTATGTCTCAACCAGCTCTGGATGTAGATATGTTAAATACCGGTTGCATCACATGCCCTGAGTGAATTATTTAAGAATTGCTCTCTATTTCACTGTCTTTGTGTTTTGTTTTCGAAATTTATTTTGATAATAGGATTTATCGGATTTTCACTGCTGCGTTTCGGCCGCTGTACACACGTTTGATTCTCTTACGGAGACATATATATCCATGGGTTTTAAGATTCTTCCTAGTCAGGTATATTCCTAGGCGTTGAATATGTGGTGTTGGGTCCATTTCGTTGAGCAAGGAGTAGGTCTTGTCTATTACATATTTGGCTTATGGAAAGTTATCTGTGCTAATTTCAGTCTCTGGTTTTATGCAGCACCCCAACGCACCTTTCCCCATAAGCAAGCACTAGTTGGTTTTCTAAATTTGAGACCCTGTTCTGTTTTGTAATTCAGTTCATGTGTAGTCAAGTTTACATTCCGTGTATTAGTGATATCTTATGATGTTTCTTTTTCTGTGTGACGTAGTTCACGTAGAATAACCGTACCTGCATCCACTCACTATGCCGCTACGGGCCTGATGACAAAGATTTCATTGCTGAGTGATATTGCATTGCACGTACGTGCCACAACTTCTTTATCCATTTTTTGATTTCTGGGATATTTACCTGGTACTGTAGACGAGCTTCTTGGGAACACAGCCGTCCCAAACTTTGGGGTGGCTCTCTGTTTTTGATTTTAATTTCCCTAAGCAATAGGACCATAAGTGCAATTGCCATAGGCTGTGTTGCTTTATTTCTTACGTGTTTCAGGAAACACCATACACTTCTCCAGGGTGCCTATTGGCAATTTACATCCTCCCAATCAGCATAACAAGGCTCACTGTTCTCCATATCCTGTCCTACCTTTCTGGATTTTACACTTTTTTCAGATGGCCCTCTTGCCCGGGGGGCAGTGAGACTTCATTGTAGTGCAGATTTCTTTTACAGGTTTGCTTGGTTGGCCAAAAAGGGCGTATGCGTTTTTTCCTGAATATATTCAGGAAAAAACGCATACGCCCTTTTTGGCCAAGTGCATCATTGTCGACGTTCTGCCTCTTTTCCTATGCTTTCAGGGCAATTCCAGTCTACCCCTGCAATCGTTTTCCTGAAATTCTGCCCCGCTTTCAAGTCCCCTTCGCAGGCTTACTTCAATATATTTTTGGAGGATAGCTGTCATTTATAACTCTGCAGGTTTGTGAATTACAGTGCCCCTGAGCTCCTTTCTTCAACTCGCTTTCTTGTGAGCTGGGCACAAAACCGCAGGATTGCTTCAGGCCCTAATCTGTTTCGAGCAGGGCACACTGAGCCTTTGGTTAATTCCTTTTCCTGGTGGGCAATGAGTGTGACATTTGGCCGTGCAGACACCTACAGCTAGTCTCTCATTGGTTCTCCCTATTCCTGTTCATCTTGCACAGAAATTGCACACTGTGCCAAACAGGAGGTTAAAGGCCCTGACTCTCCAAGCGGGGAGAGTGTTAGTAAAGCGTCTGGAATGGTGAACCCGAGGACATGGATACGAAAACTGAGATCCATTTTAATCGTTTCCCAATCTCACGGTGGACGATACTCTGGGTTTCCCATGCATGTTTTAGCTGGAGGAAGAATCCCTTGAACCTGGAGAGTTGGGACCCATGGAATGAGTACCATGCAGTATGACTTCAAAGGGTCTGCATTTGCTCACCGAAACTCACCAATGCTATAAGCCTGAAGTGTCCAGCCTTATGTCTCAAACAGCTCTGGGTGTAGATGTGTTAAATCCCGGTTGCATCACATGCCCTGAGTGAATTATTTAAGAATTGCTCTCTATTTCACTGTCTTTGTGTTTTGTTTTCGAAATTTATTTTGATAATGGGATTTATCGGATTTTCACTGCTGCGTTTATGCCGATGTACACACACTTGATTCTCTTACAGAGACATATAAATCCATGGGTTTTAAGATTCTTCCTAGTCAGGTATATTCCTAGGCGTTGAATATGTGGTGTTGAGTCCATTTCGTTGAGCAAGGAGTAGGTCTTGTCTATTACATATTTGGCTTATGGAATGTTATTTGTGCTAATTTCAGTCTCTGGTTTTATGCAGCACCCCAAGGCACCTTTCCCCATAAGCAAGCACTAGTTGGTTTTCTAAATTTGAGACCCTGTTCTGTTTTGTAATTCAGTTCATGTGTAGTCAAGTTTACATTCCGTGTATAAGTGATATCTTATGATGTTTCTTTTTCTGTGTGACGTAGTTCACGTAGAATCACCGTACCTGCATCCACTCACTATGCCGCTACGGGCCTGATGACACAGATTTCATTGCTGAGTGATATTGCATTGCACGTACGTGCCACAACATCTTTATCCATTTTTTGCTTTTTGGGATATTTACCTGGTACTGTAGACGAGCTTCTTGTGAACACAGCCGTCCCAAACATTGGGGTGGCTGTTTTTGATTTTAATTTCCGTAATCTTTGGGACCATAATTGGAAGTGCCATAGGCTGTGTTGCTTTGTTTCTTATGGGTTTCAGGAAACACCATACAGTTTTCCAGGGTGGCTGTTGGCTATTTACATCCTGGCAATCAGCATAACAAGGTTCCCTGTTCTCCATATCCTGTCCTACCTTTCTGGATTTTACACTTTTTACACATGGCCCTTTTTCCCAGGGGGCAGTGAGACTTCATTGTAGTGCAGATTTCCTTTACAGGCTTGCTTGGTTTGCGAAAAAGGGCATATGCGTTTTTTCTTGAATATATTCAGGAAAAAATGCATACGCACTTTTTGCCAAGTGCACCATTGTCGACTTTCTGCCTCTTTTCCTATGCTTTCTGGGCAATTCCAGTCTACCCCCTGCAATCGTTTTCCTGAAATTCTGCCCCGCTTTCAAGTCCCCTTCGCAGGCTTACTTCAATATATTTTTGGAGGATAGCTGTCATTTATAACTCTGCAGGTTTGTGAATTACAGTGCCCCTGAGCTCCTTTCTTCAACTCGCTTTCTTGTGAGCTGGGCACAAAACCGCAGGATTGCTTCAGGCCCTAATCTGTTTTCAGCAGGGCACGCTGAGCCTTTGTTTAATTCCTCTTCCTGGTCGGCAATGAGCGTTACAATTGCCTGTGCAGACACCTACAGCTAGTCTCTCATTGGTTCTCCCTATTCCTGTTCATCTTGCACAGAAATTGCAAGCTGTGCCAAACAGGAGGTTAAAGGCTCTGACTCTCCAAGCGGGGAGAGTGTTAGTAAAGCATCTGGAATGGTGAACCCGAGGACCAGGATACGAAAACTGAGATGCATTTTAAATCGTTTCCCAATCACACGGTGGACGATACTCTGGGTTTCCCATGCATGTTTTAGCTGGAGGAAGGATGCCTTGAACCTGGAGAGTTGGGACCCATGGAATGGGTACCTTGCAGTATGACTTCAAAGGGTCTGCATTTGCTCACCGAAACTCACCAATGCTATCAGCCTGAAGTGTCCAGCCTTATGTCTCAACCAGCTCTGGGTGTAGATGTGGTCAATCCCGGTTGCATCACATGCCATGAGTGAATTATTTAAGAATTGCTCTCTATTTCACTGTCTTTGTGTTTTGTTTTCGAAATTTATTTTGATAATGGGATTTATCGGATTTTCACTGCTGCGTTTCGGCCGCTGTACACACGCTTGATTCTCTTACGGAGACATATATATCCATGGGTTTTAAGATTCTTCCTACTCAGGTATATTCCTAGGCGTTGAATATGTGGTGTTGGGTCCATTTCGTTGAGCAAGGAGTAGGTCTTGTCTATTACATATTTGGCTTATGGAATGTTATCTGTGCTAATTTCAGTCTCTGGTTTTATGCAGCACCCCAAGGCACCTTTACCCATAAGCAAGCACTAGTTGGTTTTCTAAATTTGAGACCCTGTTCTGTTTTGTAATTCAGTTCATGTGTAGTCAAGTTTACATTCCGTGTATTAGTGATATCTTATGATGTTTCTTTTTCTGTGTGACGTAGTTCACGTAGAATCACCGTACCTGCATCCACTCACTATGCCGCTACGGGCCTGGTGACACAGATTTCATTGCTGAGTGATATTGCATTGTACGTACGTGCCACAACTTCTTTATTCATTTTTTGCTTTCTGGGATATTTACCTGATACTGCAGACGAGCTTCTTGTGAACACAGCCGTCCCAAATATTGGGGTGGCTGTCTGTTTTTGATTTTAATTTCCCTAATCTATAGGACCATAAGTGGAAGTGCCATAGGCTGTGTTGCTTTGTTTCTTAAGTGTTTCAGGAAACACCATACACTTCTCCAGGGTGGCTGCTGGCAATTTACATCCTGCCAATCAGCATGACAAGGCTCCCTGTTCTCCATATCCTGTCCTAACTTTCTGGATTTTACACTTTTTTCAGATGGCCCTTTTGCCCGGGGGGCAGTGAGACTTCATTGTAGTGCAGATTTCCTTTACAGGCTTGCTTGGTTGGCCAAAAAGGGCGTATGCGTTTTTTCCTGAATATATTGAGGAAAAAACGCATACGCCCTTTTTGGCCAAGTGCATCATTGTCAACGTTCTGCCTCTTTTCCTATGCTTTCAGGGCAATTCCAGTCTACCCCTGCAATCGTTTTCCTGAAATTCTGCCCCGCTTTCAAGTCCCCTTCGCAGGCTTACTTCAATATATTTTTGGAAGATAGCTGTCATTTATAACTCTGCAGGTTTGTGAATTACAGTGCCCCTGAGCTCCTTTCTTCTACTTGCTTTCTAGTGAGTTGGGCACAAAACCGCAGGATTGCTTCAGGCCCTAATCTGTTTTCAGCAGGGCACGCTGAGCCTTTGTTTAATTGCTCTTCCTGGTGGGAAATGAGCGTTACATTTGCCCGTGCAGACACCTACAGCTAGTCTCTCATTGGTTCTCCCTATTTCTGCTCATCTTGCACAGAAATTGCAAGCTGTACCAAAGAGGAGGTTAAAGGCACTAACTTTCCAAGCGGGGAGAGTGTTAGTAAAGCATCTGGAATGGTGAACCCGAGGACCAGGATACGAAAACTGAGATGCATTTTAAATCGTTTCCCAATCACACGGTGGACGATACTCTGGTTTTCCCATGCATGTTTTAGCTGGAGGAAGAATCCCTTGAACCTGGAGAGTTGGGACCCATGGAATGGGTACCATGAAGTATGACTTCAAGGGGTCTGCATTTGCTCACCGAAACTCACCAATGCTATCAGCCTGAAGTGTCCAGCCTTATGTCTCAATTAGCTCTGGGTGTAGATGTGGTCAATCCCGGTTGCATCACATGCCCTGAGGGAATTATTTAAGAATTGCTGTCAATTTCACTGTCTTTGTGCTTTGTTTTTGAAATTTATTTTGATAATGGGATTTATCGGATTTTCACTGCTGCGTTTATGCCGCTGTACACACGCTTGATTCTCTTACGGAGACATATATATCCATGGGTTTTAAGATTCTTCCTAGTCAGGTATATTGCTAGGCGTTGAATATGTAGTGTTGGGTCCATTTCGTTGAACAAGGAGTAGGTCTTGTCTATTACATATTTGGCTTATGGAAAGTTATCTGCGCTAATTTCAGTCTCTGGTTTTATGCAGCACCCCAAGGCACCTTTCCCCATAAGCAAGCACTAGTTGGTTTTCTAAATTTGAGACCCTGTTCTGTTTTGTAATTCAGTTCATGTGTAGTCAAGTTTACATTCCGTGTATTAGTGATATCTTATGATGTTTCTTTTTCTGTGTGACGTAGTTCACGTAGAATCACCGTACCTGCATCCACTCACTATGCTGCTACGGGCCTGATGACAGAGATTTCATTGCTGAGTGATACTGCATTGCACGTACGTGCCACAACATCTTTATCCATTTTTGCTTTCTGGGATATTTACCTGGTACTGTAGACGAGCTTCTTTGGAACACAGCCGTCCCAAACTTTGGGGTGGCTCTCTGTTTTTGATTTTAATTTCCCTAAGGAATAGGAGCATAAGTGCAATTGCCATAGGCTGTGTTGCTTTATTTCTTACGTGTTTCAGTAAACACCATACACTTCTCCAGGGTGGCTGTTGGCAATTTACATCCTGCCAATCAGCATAACAAGGCTCCCTGTTCTCCATATCCTGTCCTACCTTTCTGGATTTCACACTTTTTTCAGATGGCCCTTTTGCCCGGGGGGCAGTGAGACTTCATTGTAGTGCAGAATTCCTTTACAGGCTTGCTTGGTTGGCCAAAAAGGGCGTATGCTTTTTTTCCTGAATATATTCAGGAAAAAACGCATACGCCCTTTTTAGCCAATTGCATCATTGTCGACGTTCTGCCTCTTTTCCTATGCTTTCAGGGCAATTCCAGTCTACCCCCTGCAATCGTTTTCCTGAAATTCTGCCCCGCATTCAAGTCCCCTTCGCAGGCTTACTTCAATATATTTTTGGAGGATAGCTGTCATTTATAACTCTGCAGGTTTGTGAATTACAGTGCCCCTGAGCTCCTTTCTTCAACTCACTTTCTTTTGAGCTGGGCACAAAACCGCAGGATTGCTTCAGGCCCTAATCTGTTTCCGGCAGGGCACACTGAGCCTTTGGTTATTTCCTCTTCCTGGTGGGAATTGAGCGTTACATTTGCCCGTGCAGACACCTACAGCTAGTCTCTCATTGGTTCTCCCTATTCCTGTTCATCTTGCACAGAAATTGCAAGCTGTGCCAAACAGGAGGTTAAAGGCACTGACTCTGCAAGCGGGGAGAGTTTTAGTAAAGCATCTGGAATGGTGAACCCGAGGACCAGGATACGAAAAATGAGATGCATTTTAAATCGTTTCCCAATCACACGGTGGACCATACTGTGGGTTTCCCATGCATGTTTTAGCTGGAGGAAGAATCCCTTGAACCTGAAGACTTGGGACCCATGGAATAGGTACCATGCAGTATGACTTCAAAGGGTCTGCATTTGCTCACCGAAACTCACCAATGCTATCAGCCTGAAGTGTCCAGCCTTATGTCTCAACCAGCTCTGGGTGTAGTTGTGGTCAATCCCGGTTACATCACATGCCCTGAGTGAATTATTTAAGAATTGCTCTCTATTTCACTGTCTTTGTGTTTTGTTTTCGAAATTTATTTTGATAATGGGATTTATCGGATTTTCACTGCTGCGTTTCGGCCACTGAACACACGATTGATTCTCTTACGGAGACATATATATCCATGGGTGTTAAGATTCTACCTAGTCAGGTTTATTCCTAGGCGTTGAATATGTGGTGTTGGGTCCATTTCGTTGAGCAAGGAGTAGGTCTTGTCTATTACATATTTGGCTTATGGAAAGTTATCTGTGCTAATTTCAGTCTCTGGTTTTATGCAGCACCCCAAGGCACCTTTTCCCATAAGCAAGCACTAGTTGGTTTTCTAAATTTGAGACCCTGTTTTGTTTTGTAATTCAGTTCATGTGTAGTCAAGTTTACATTCCGTTTATTAGTGATATCTTATGATGTTTCTTTTTCTGTGTGACGTAGTTCACGTAGAATCACCGTACCTGCATCCACTCACTATGCCGCTACGGGCCTGATGACAGAGATTTCATTGCTGAGTGATACTGCATTGCACGTACGTGCCACAACTTCTTTACCATTTTTTGCTTTCTGGGATATTTACCTGGTACTGTAGACGAGCTTCTTGGGAACACAGCCGTCCCAAACTTTGGGGTGGCTGTCTGTTTTTGATTTTAATTTCCCTAAGGAATAGGACCATAAGTGCAATTGCCATAGGCTGTGTTGCTTTATTTCTTACGTGTTTCAGTAAACACCATACACTTCTCCAGGGTGCCTGTTGGCAATTTACATCCTGCCAATCAGCATAACAAGGCTCCCAGTTCTCCATATCCTGTCCTACCTTTCTGGATTTTACACTTTTTTCTGATGGCCCTTTTGCCCGGGGGGCAGTGAGACTTCATTGTAGTGCAGATTTCCTTTATAGGCTTGCTTGTTTGGCCTAAATGGTCGTATGCGTTTTTTCCTGAATATATTCAGGAAAAAACGCATACGCCCTTTTTGGCCAAGTGCATTATTGTCGATATTCTGCCTCTTTTCCTATGCTTTCAGGGCAATACCAGTCTACCCCTGCAATCGTTTTCCTGAAATTCTGCCCCGCTTTAGAGTCCCCTTCGCAGGCTTACTTCAATATATTTTTGGAGGATAGCTGTCATTTATAACTCTGCAGGTTTGTGAATTACAGTGCCCCTGAGCTCCTTTCTTCAACTCGCTTTTTTGTGAGCTGGGCACAAAACCGCAGGATTGCTTCAGGCCCTAATCTGTTTTCAGCAGGGCACGCTGAGCCTTTGTTTAATTCCTCTTCTTGGTCGGCAATGGGCGTTACATTTGCCCGTGCAGACACCTACAGCTAGGCTCTCATTGGTTCTCCCTATTCCTGTTCATCTTGCACAGAAATTGCAAGCTGTGCCCAACAGGAGGTTAAAGGCACTGACTCTCCAAGTGGGGAGAGTGTTAGTAAAGCGTCTGGAATGGTGAACCTGAGGACCAGGATACGAAAACTGAGATGCATTTTAAATCGTTTCCCAATCACACGGTGGACCATACTGTGGGTTTCCCATGCATGTTTTAGCTGGAGGAAGAATCCCTTGAACCTGAAGACTTGGGACCCATGGAATAGGTACCATGCAGTATGACTTCAAAGGGTCTGCATTTGCTCACCGAAACTCACCAATGCTATCAGCCTGAAGTGTCCAGCCTTATGTCTCAACCAGCTCTGGGTGTAGATGTGGTCAATCCCGGTTGCATCACATGCCCTGAGTGAATTATTTAAGAATTGCTCTCTATTTCACTGTCTTTGTGTTTTGTTTTGGAAATTTATTTTGATAATGGGATTTATCGGATTTTCACTGCTGCGTTTCGGCCGTTGTACACACGCTTGATTCTCTTACGGAGACATATATATCCATGGGTTTTAAGATTCTTCCTAGTCAGGTATATTCCTAGGCGTTGAATATGTGGTGTTGAGTCCATTTCGTTGAGCAAGGAGTAAGTCTTGTCTATTACATATTTGGCTTATGGAATGTTATCTGTGCTAATTTCAGTCTCTGGTTTTATGCAGCACCCCAAGGCACCTTTCCCCATAAGCAAGCACTAGTTGGTTTTCTAAATTTGAGACCCTGTTCTGTTTTGTAATTCAGTTCATGTGTAGTCAAGTTTACATTCCGTGTATTAGAGATATCTTATGATGTTTCTTTTTCTGTGTGACGTAGTTCACGTAGAATCACCGTACCTGCATCCACTCACTATGCCGCTATGGGCCTGATGACACAGATTTCATTGCTGAGTGATATTGCATTGTACGTACGTGCCACAACTTCTTTATCCATTTTTTGCTTTCTTGGATATTTAACTGATACTGTAGATGAGCTTCTTGTGAACACAGCCGTCCCAAATATTGGGGTGGCTGTCTGTTTTTTATTTTAATTTCCGTAAGCTATAAGACCATAAGTGGAAGTGCCATAGGCTGTGTTGCTTTGTTTCTTAAGTGTTTCAGGAATCACAATACACTTCTCCCGGGTGGCTGCTGGCAATTTACATCCTGCCAATCACCATTACAAGGCTCCCTGTTCTACATATCCTGTCCTACCTTTCTGGATTTTACACTTTTTTCTGATGTCCCTTTTGCCCGGTGGGCAGTGAGACTTCATTGTAGTGCAGATTTCCTTTACAGGCTTGCTTGGTTGGCCAAAAAGGGCGTATGCCTTTTTTCCTGAATATATTCAGGAAAAAATGCATACGCCCTTTTTGGCCAAGTGCATCATTGTCGACGTTGTGCCTCTTTTCCTATGCTTTCAGGGCAATTCCAGTCTACCCCCTGCAATCGTTTTCCGGAAATTCTGCCCCGCTTTCAAGTCCCCTTCGCAGGCTTACTTCAATATATTTTTGCAGGATAGCTGTCAATTATAACTCTGCAGGTTTGTGAATTACTGTGCCCCTGAGCTCCTTTCTTCAACTCGCTTTCTTGTGAGCTGGGCACAAAACCGCAGGATTGCTTCAGGACCTAATCTGTTTCCGGGAGGGAACACTGAGCCTTTGTTTAATTCCTCTTCCTGGTGGGCAATGAGTGTTACATTTGCCCGTGCAGACACCTACAGCTAGTCTCTCATTGGTTCTCCCTATTCCTGTTCATCTTGCACAGAAATGGCAAACTGTGCCAAACAGGAGGTTAAAGGCACTGACTCTCCAAGCGGGAAGAGTGTTAGTAAAGCGTCTGGAATGGTGAACCCGAGGACAAGGATAGGAAAACTGAGATCCATTTTAAATCGTTTCCCAATCTCACGGTGTACCATACTCTGTGTTTCCCATGCATGTTTTAGCTGAAGGAAGAATCCCTTGAACCTGGAGAGTTGGGACCCATGGAATGGGTACCATGCAGTATGACTTCAAAGGGTCTGCATTTGCTCACCGAAACTCACCAATGCTATCAGCCTGAAGTGTCCAGCCTTATGTCTCAACCAGCTCTGGGTGTAGATGTGGTCAATCCCGGTTGCATCACATGCCCTGACTGAATTCTTTAAGAATTGCTCTCTATTTCACTGTCTTTGTGTTTTGTTTTCGAAATTTATTTTGATAATGGGATTTATCGGATTTTCACTGCTGCGTTTCGGCCGCTGTACACACGCTTGATTCTCTTATGGAGACATATATATCCATGGGTTTTAAGATTCTTCCTAGTCAGGTATATTCCTAGGCGTTGAATATGTGGTGTTGAGTCCATTTCGTTGAGCAAAGAGTAGGTCTTGTCTATTACATATTTGGCTTATGGAATGTTATCTGTGTTAATTTCAGTCTCTGGTTTTATGCAGCACCCCAAGGCACCTTTCCCCATAAGCAAGCACTAGTTGGTTTTCTAAATTTGAGACCCTGTTCTGTTTCGTAATTCAGTTCATGTGTAGTCAAGTTTACATTCCGTGTATTAGTGATATCTTAAGATGTTTCTTTTTCTGTGTGACGTAGTTCACGTAGAATCACCGTACCTGCATCCACTCACTATGCCGCTACGGGCCTGATGACACAGATTTCATTGCTGAGTGATATTGCATTTTACGTACGTGCCACAACTTCTTTATCCATTTTTTGCTTTCTGGGATATTTACCTGATACTGTAGACGAGCTTCTTTTGAACACAGCCGTCCCAAATATTGGGGTGGCTCTCTGTTTTTGATTTTAATTTCCCTAAGCTATAGGACTATAAGTGGAAGTGCCATAGGCTGTGTTGCTTTGTTTCTTACGTGTTTCAGGAAACACCATACACTTCTCCAGGGTGGCTGCTGGCAATTTACATCCTGCCAATCAGCATAACAAGGCTCCCTGTTCTCCATATCCTGTCCTACCTTTCTGGATTTTACACTTTTTTCAGATGTCTCTCTTGCCCGGGGGGCAGTGAGACTTCATTGTAGTGCAGATTTCCTTTACAGGCTTGCTTGGTTGGCCAAAAAGTGCATATGCGTTTTTTCCTGAATATATTCAGGAAAAAACGCATACGCCCTTTTTGGCCAAGTGCATCATTGTTGACGTTCTGCCTCTTTTCCTATGCTTTCAGGGCAATTCCAGTCTACCCCCTGAAATGGTTTTCCTGAAACTCTGCCTCGCTTTCAAGTCCCCTTCGCAGGCTTACTTCAATATATTTTTGGAGGATAGCTGTCATTTATAACTCTGCAGGTTTGTGAATTACAGTGCCCCTGAGCTCCTTTCTTCAACTCGCTTTCTTGTGAGCTGGGCACAAACCCGCAGGATTGCTTCAGGCCCTAATCTGTTTCCAGCAGGGCACACTGAGCCTTTGTTTAATTCCTCTTCCTGGTGGGCAATGAGCATTACATTTGCCCGTGCAGACACCTACAGCTAGTCTCTCATTGGTTCTCCCTATTCCTGTTCATCTTGCACAGAAATTGCAAGCTGTGCCAAAGAGGAGGTTAAAGGCACTGACTCTCCAAGCGGGGAGAGTGTTAGTAAAGCATCTGGAATGGTGAACCCGAGGACCAGGATACGAAAACTGAGATGCATTTTAAATTGTTTCCCAATCACACGGTGGACGATACTCTGGGTTTCCCATGCATGTTTTAGCTGGAGGAAGAATCCCTTGAACCTGGAGAGTTGGGACCCATGGAATGGGTACCATGCAGTATGACTTCAAAGGGTCTGCATTTGCTCACCGAAACTCACCAATGCTATCAGCCTGAAGTGTCCAGCCTTATGTCTCAACCAGCTCTGGGTGTAGATGTGGTCAATCCCGGTTGCATCACATGCCCTGAGTGAACTATTTAAGAATTGCTCTCTATTTCACTGTCTTTGTGTTTTGTTTTCGAAATTTATTTTGATAATGGGATTTATCGGATTTTCACTGCTGCGTTTCGGCCGCTGTACACACGCTTGATTCTCTTACGGAGACATATATATCCATGGGTTTTAAGATTCTTCCTAGTCAGGTATATTCCTAGGCGTTGAATATGTGGTGTTGAGTCCATTTCGTTGAGCAAGGAGTAAGTCTTGTCTATTACATATTTGGCTTATGGAATGTTATCTGTGCTAATTTCAGTCTCTGGTTTTATGCAGCACCCCAAGGCACCTTTCCCCATAAGCAAGCACTAGTTGGTTTTCTAAATTTGAGACCCTGTTCTGTTTTGTAATTCAGTTCATGTGTAGTCAAGTTTACATTCCGTGTATTAGAGATATCTTATGATGTTTCTTTTTCTGTGTGACGTAGTTCACGTAGAATCACCGTACCTGCATCCACTCACTATGCCGCTACGGGCCTGATGACACAGATTTCATTGCTGAGTGATATTGCATTGTACGTACGTGCCACAACTTCTTTATCCATTTTTTGCTTTCTTGGATATTTACCTGATACTGTAGATGAGCTTCTTGTGAACACAGCCGTCCCAAATATTTGGGTGGCTGTCTGTTTTTGATTTTAATTTCCGTAAGCTATAAGACCATAAGTGGAAGTGCCATAGGCTGTGTTGCTTTGTTTCTTACGTGTTTCAGGAATCACCATACACTTCTCCAGGGTGGCTGCTGGCAATTTACATCCTGCCAATCAGCATAACAAGGCTCCCTGTTCTACATATCCTGTCCTACCTTTCTGGATTTTACACTTTTTTCAGATGTCCCTTTTGCCCGGTGGGCAGTGAGACTTCATTGTAGTGCAGATTTCCTTTACAGGCTTGCTTGGTTGGCCAAAAAGGGTGTATGCGTTTTTTCCTGAATATATTCAGGAAAAAACGCATACACCCTTTTTGGCCAAGTGCATCATTGTCGACGTTGTGCCTCTTTTCCTATGCTTTGAGGGCAATTCCAGTCTACCCCCTGCAATCGTTTTCCTGAAATTCTGCCCCGCTTTCAAGTCCCCTTCGCAGGCTTACTTCAATATATTTTTGCAGGATAGCTGTCAATTATAACTCTGCAGGTTTGTGAATTACAGTGCCCCTGAGCTCCTTTCTTCAACTCGCTTTCTTGTGAGCTGGGCACAAAACCGCAGGATTGCTTCAGGACCTAATCTGTTTCCAGCAGGGAACACTGAGCCTTTGTTTAATTCCTCTTCCTGGTGGGCAATGAGTGTTACATTTGCCCGTGCAGACACCTACAGCTAGTCTCTCATTGGTTCTCCCTATTCCTGTTCATCTTGCACAGAAATTGCAAGCTGTGCCAAAGAGGAGGTTAAAGGCACTGACTACACAAGCGGGGAGAGTGTTAATAAAGCATCTGGAATGGTGAACCCGAGGACCAGGATACGAAAACTGAGATGCATTTTAAATCGTTTCCCAATCACACGGTGGATGATACTCTGGGTTTCCCATGCATGTTTTAGCTGGAGGAAGAATCCCTTGAACCTGGAGAGTTGGGACCCATGGAATGGGTACCATGCAGTATGACTTCAAAGGGTCTGCATTTGCTCACCGAAACTCACCAATGCTATCAGCCTGAAGTGTCCAGCCTTATGTCTCAACCAGCTCTGGGTGTAGATGTGGTCAATCCCGGTTGCATCACATGCCCTGAGTGAATTATTTAAGAATTGCTCTCTATTTCACTGTCTTTGTGTTTTGTTTTCGAAATTTATTTTGATAATGGGATTTATCGGATTTTCACTGCTGTGTTTCGGCCGCTGTACACACGCTTGATTCTCTTACGGAGACATATATATCCATGGGTTTTAAGATTCTTCCTAGTCAGGTATATTCCTAGGCGTTTAATATGTGGTGTTGAGTCCATTTCGTTGAGCAAGGAGTAGGTCTTGTCTATTACATATTTGGCTTATGGAAAGTTATCTGTGCTAATTTCAGTCTCTGGTTTTATGCAGCACCCCAAGGCACCTTTCCCCATAAGCAAGCACTAGTTGGTTTTCTAAATTTGAGACCCTGTTTTGTTTTGTAATTCAGTTCATGTGTAGTCAAGTTTACATTCCATGTATTAGTGATATCTTATGATGTTTCTTTTTCTGTGTGACGTAGTTCACGTAGAATCACCGTACCTGCATCCACTCACTATGCCGCTACGGGCCTGATGACACAGATTTCATTGCTGAGTGATATTGCATTGTACGTACGTGCCACAACTACTTTATCCATTTTTTGCTTTCTGGGAAATTTACCTGATACTGTAGACGAGCTTCTTGTGAACACAGCCGTCCCAAATATTGGGGTGGCTCTCTGTTTTTGATTTTAATTTCCATAAGCTATAGGACCATAAGTGGAAGTGCCATAGGCTGTGTTGCTTTGTTTCTTATGTGTTTCAGGAAACACCATACACTTCTCCAGGGTGGCTGCTGGCAATTTACATCCTGCCAATCAGCATAACAAGACTCCCTGTTCTCCATATCCTCTCCTACCTTTCTGGATTTTACACTTTTTTCAGATGGCCCTCTTGCCCGGGTGCAGTGAGACTTCATTGTAGTGCAAATTTCCTTTACAGGCTTGCTTGGTTGGCCAAAAAGGGCGTATGCGTTTTTTCCTGAATATATTCAGGAAAAAACGCATACGCCCTTTTTGGCCAAGTGCATCATTGTCGACGTTCTGCCTCTTTTCCTATGCTTTCAGGGCAATGCCAGTCTACCCCCTGCAATGGTTTTCCTGAAACTCTGCCTCGCTTTCAAGTCCCCTTCGCAGGCTTACTTCAATATATTTTTGGAGGATAGCTGTCATTTATAACTCTGCAGGTTTGTGAATTACAGTGCCCCTGAGCTCCTTTCTTCAACTCGCTTTCTTGTGAGCTGGGCACAAAACCGCAGGATTGCTTCAGGCCCTAATCTGTTTCCAGCAGGGCACACTGAGCCTTTGTTTAATTCCTCTTCCTGGTGGGCAATGAGTGTTACATTTGCCCGTGCAGATACCTACAGCTAGTCTCTCATTGGTTCTCCCTATTCCTGTACATCTTGCACAGAAATGGCAAACTGTGCCAAAGAGGAGGTTAAAGGCACTGACTCTCCAAGCGGGGAGATTGTTAGTAAAGCGTCTGGAATGGTGAACCCGAGGACAAGGATACGAAAACTGAGATCCATTTTAAATCGTTTCCCAATCTCACGGTGTACCATACTCTGTGTTTACCATGCATGTTTTAGCTGAAGGAAGAATCCCTTGAACCTGGAGAGTTGGGACCCATGGGATGGGTACCATGCAGTATGACTTCAAAGGGTCTGCATTTGCTCACCGAAACTCACCAATGCTATCAGCCTGATGTGTCCAGCCTTATGTCTCAACCAGCTCTGGGTGTAGATGTGGTCAATCCCGGTTGCATCACATGCCCTGAGTGAATTATTTAAGAATTGCTCTCTATTTCACTGTCTTTGTGTTTTGTTTTCGAAATTTATTTTGATAATGGGATTTATCGGATTTTCACTGCTGCGTTTCGGCCGCTGTACACACGCTTGATTCTCTTACGAAGACATATATATGCATGGGTTTTAAGATTCTTACTAGTCAGGTATATACCTAGGCGTTGAATATGTGGTGTTGGGTCCATTTCGTTGAGCAAGGAGTAGGTCTTTTCTATTACATATTTGGCTTATGGAAAAATATCTGTGCTAATTTCAGTCTCTGGTTTTATGCAACACCCTAAGGCACCTTTCCCCATAAGCAAGAACTTGATGGTTTTCTAAATTTGAGACCCTGTTCTGTTTTGTAATTCAGTTCATGTGTAGTCAAGTTTACATTCCGTGTATTAGTGATATCTTATGATGTTTCTTTTTCTGTGTGACGTAGTTCACGTAGAATCACCGTACCTGCATCCACTCACTATGCCGCTACGGGCCTCATGACACAGATTTCATTGCTGAGTGATATTGCATTGTACGTACGTGCCACAACTTCTTTATCCATTTTTTGCTTTCTGGGATATTTACCTGATACTGTAGACGAGCTTCTTGTGAACACAGCCGTCCCAAATATTGGGGTGGCTGTCATTTTTTGATTTTAATTTC
The DNA here is from genome assembly GCF_963924675.1 of Phocoena phocoena. Lineage (NCBI taxonomy): Eukaryota > Metazoa > Chordata > Mammalia > Artiodactyla > Phocoenidae > Phocoena > Phocoena phocoena. Next base: position 422,869 of record NW_027077614.1, read on the forward strand.
CCTAAGCTATAGGACCATAAGTGGAAGTGCCATAGGCTGTGTTGCTTTGTTTCTTACGTGTTTCAGGAAACACCATACACTTCTCCAGGGTGGCTGCTGGCAATTTACATCCTGCCAATCAGCATAACAAGGCTCCCTGTTCTCCATATCCTGTCCTACCTTTCTGGATTTTACACTTTTTTCAGATGGCCCTTTTGCCCGGGGGGCAGAGAGACTTCATTGTAGTGCAGATTTCCTTTACAGGCTTGCTTGGTTGGCCAAAAAGGGCGTATGCCTTTTTTCCTGAATATATTCAGGAAAAAAGGCATATGCCCTTTTTGGCCAAGTGCATCATTGTTGACGTTGTGCCTCTTTTCCTATGCTTTCGGGGCAATTCCAGTCTACCCCCTGCAATCGTTTTACTGAAATTCTGTCCCGCTTTCAAGTCCCCTTCGCAGGCTTACTTCAATATATTTTTGGAGGATAGCTGTCATTTATAACTCTGCAGGTTTGTGAATTACAGTGCCCCTGAGCTCCTTTCTTCAACTCGCTTTCTTGTGAGCTGGGCACAAAACCGCAGGATTGCTTCAGTCCTTAATCTGTTTCAGGCAGGGCACGCTGAGCCTTTGTTTAATTCCTCTTCCTGGTGGGCAATGAGCGTTACATTTGCCCGTGCAGACACCTACAGCTAGTCTCTCATTGGTTCTCCCTATTCCTGTTCATCTTGCACAGAAATGGCAAACTGTGCCAAACAGGAGGTTAAAGGCACTGACTCTCCAAGCGGGGAGAGTGTTAGTAAAGTGTCTGGAATGGTGAACCCGAGGACAAGGATACGAAAAATGAGATCCATTTTAAATCGTTTCCCAATCTCACGGTGTACCATACTCTGTGTTTCCCATGCATGTTTTAGCTGAAGGAAGAATCCCTTGAACCTGGAGAGTTGGGACCCGTGGAATGGTTACCATGCAGTATGACTTCAAAGGGTCTGCATTTGCTCACCGTAACTCACCAATGCTATCAGCCTGAAGTGTCCAGCCTTATGTCTCAACCAGCTTTGGGTGTAGATGTGGTCTATCACGGCTGCATCACATGCCCTGAGTGAATTATTTAAGAATTGCTCTCTATTTCACTGTCTTTGTGTTTTGTTTTCGAAATTTATTTTGATAATGGGATTTATCGGATTTTCACTGCTGCGTTTCGGCCGCTGTACACACGCTTGATTCTCTTACGGAGATATATATATCCATGGGTTTTAAGATACTTCCTAGTCAGGTATATTCCTAGGCGTTGAATATGTGGTGTTGAGTCCATTTCCTTGAGCAAGGAGTAGGTCTTGTCTATTACATATTTGGCTTATGGAATGTTATCTGTGCTAATTTCAGTCTCTGGTTTTATGCAGCACCCCAAGGCACCTTTCCCCATAAGCAAGCACTAGTTGGTTTTCTAAATTTGAGACTCTGTTCTGTTTTGTAATTCAGTTCATGTGTAGTCAAGTTTACATTCCGTGTATTAGTGATATCTTATGATGTTTCTTTTTCTGTGTGACCTAGTTCACGTAGAATCACTGTACCTGCATCCACTCACTATGCCCCTATGGGCCTGATGACACAGATTTCATTGCTGAGTGATACTGCATTGCACGTACGTGCCACAACTTCTTTATGCATTTTTTGCTTTCTGGGATATTTACCTGGTACTGTAGACGAGCTTCTTGGGAACACAGCCGTCCCAAACTTTGGGGTGGCTCTCTGTTTTTGATTTTAATTTCCCTAATGAATCGGACCATAAGTGCAATTGCCATAGGCTGTGTTGCTTTATTTCTTACGTGTTTCAGGAAACACCATACACTTCTCCAGGGTGGCTGTTGGCAATTTACATCCTGGCAATCAGCATAACAAGGCTCCCTGTTCTCCATATCCTGTCCTACCTTTCTGGATTTTACACTTTTTTCACATGGCACTTTTGCCCGGCGGGCAGTGAGACTTCATTGTAGAGCAGATTTCCTTTACAGGCCTGCTTGGTTGGCCAAAAAGGGCGTATGCGTTTTTTCCTGAATATAATCAGGAAAAAACGCATACGCCCTTTTTGGCCAAGTGCATCATTGTCGACGTTCTGCCTCTTTTCCTATGCTTTCAAGGCAATTCCAGTCTCCCCCATGGAATCGTTTTCCTGAAATTCTGCCCCGCTTTCAAGTCCCCTTCGCAGGCTTACTTCAATATATTTTTGGAGGATAGCTGTCATTTATAACTCTGCAGGTTTGTGAATTACAGTGCCCCTGAGCTCCTTTCTTCAACTCGCTTTCTTGTGAGCTGGGCACAAAACCGCAGGATTGCTTCAGGCCCTAATCTGTTTCCGGCAGGGCATGCTGAGCCTTTGGTCAATTCCTCTTCCTGGGGGGAAATGAGCGTTACATTTGCCCGTGCAAACACCTACAGCTAGTCTCTCATTGGTTCTCCCTATTCCTGTTCATCTTGCACAGAAATTACAAGCTGTGCCAAACAGGAGGTTAAAGGCACTGACTCTCCAAGCAGGGAGAGGGTTAGTAAAGCATCTGGAATGGTGAACCCGAGGAGCAGGATACGGAAACTGAGATGCATTTTAAATCGTTTCCCAATCACACGGTGGACCATACTGTGGGTTTCCCATGCATGTTTTAGCTGGAGGAAGAATCCCTTGAACCTGAAGAGTTGGGACCCATGGAATAGGTACCATGCAGTATGACTTCAAAGGGTCTGCATTTGCTCACCGAAACTCACCAATGCTATCAGCCTGAAGTGTCCAGCCTTATGTCTCAACCAGCTCTGGGTGTAGATGTGGTCAATCCCGGTTGCATCACATGCCCTGAGTGAATTATTTAAGAATTGCTCTCTATTTCACTGTCTTTGTGTTTTGTTTTCGAAATTTATTTTGATAATGGGATTTATCGGATTTTCACTGCTGCGTTTATGCCGCTGTACACACGCTTGATTCTCTTATGGAGACATATATATCCATGGGTTTTAAGATTCTTCCTAGTCACGTATATTCCTAGGCGTTGAATATGTGGTGTTGAGTCCATTTCGTTGAGCAAGCAGTAGGTCGTGTCTATTACATATTTGGCTTATGGAAAGTTATCTGTGCTAATTTCAGTCTCTGGTTTTATGCAGCACCCCAAGGCACCTTTCCCCATAAGCAAGCACTAGTTGGTTTTCTAAATTTGAGACCCTGTTCTGTTTTGTAATTCAGTTCATGTGTAGTCAAGTTTGCATTCCTTGTATTAGTGATATCTTATGATGTTTCTTTTTCTGTGTGACGTAGTTCACGTAGAATCACCGTACCTGCATCCACTCACTATGCCGCTACAGGCCTGATGACACAGATTTCATTGCTGAGTGATATTGCATTGCACGTACGTGCCACAACTCCTTTATCCATTTTTTACATTCTGGGATATTTACCTGGTACTGTAGACGAGCTTCTTGGGAACACAGCCGTCCCAAACTTTGGGGTGGCTCTCTGTTTTTGATTTTAATTTCCCTAAGGAATAGGACCATATGTGCAATTGCCATAGGCTGTGTTGCTTTATTTCTTATGTGTTTCAGGAAACACCATACACTTCTCCAGGGTGGCAGTTGGCAATTTACATCCTGCCAATCAGCATAACAAGGCTCCCTGTTCTCCATATCGTGTCCTACCTTTCTGGATTTTACACTTTTTTCAGATTGCCCTCTTGCCCGGGGGGCAGTGAGACTTCATTGTAGAGCAGATTTCCTTTACAGGCTTGCTTGGTTGGCCAAAAAGGGCGTATGCGTTTTTTCCTGAATATATTCAGGAAAAAACGCATACGCCCTTTTTGGCCAAGTGCATCATTGTCGACTTTCTGCCTCTTTTCCTATGCTTTCAGGGCAATTCCAGTCTACCCCCTGCAATCGTTTTCCTGAAGTTCTGCCCCGCTTTCAAGTCCCCTTCGCAGGCTTACTTCAATATACTTTTGGAAGATAGCTGTCATTTATAACTCTGCAGGTTTGTGAATTACAGTGCCCCTGAGCTCCTTTCTTCAACTCGCTTTCTTGTGATCTGGGCACAAAACCGCAGGATTGCTTCAGGCCCTAATCTGTTTCCAGCAGGGCACACTTAGCCTTTGTTTAATTCCTCTTCCTGGTGGGCAATGAGCGTTACATTTGCCCGTGCAGACACCTACAGCTAGTCTCTCATTGGTTCTCCCTATTCCTGTTCATCTTGCACAGAAATTGCAAGCTGTGCCAAACAGGAGGTTAAAGGCACTGACTCTGCAAGCGGGGAGAGTGTTAGTAAAGCATCTGGAATGGTGAACCCGAGGACCAGGATACGAAAACTGAGATGCATTTTAAATCGTTTCCCAATCACACGGTGGACCATACTCTGGGTTTCCCATGCATGTTTTAGCTCGAGGAAGAATCCCTTGAACCTGGAGAGTTGGGACCCATGGAATGGGTACCATGCAGTATGACTTCAAAGGGTCTGCATTTGCTCACTGAAACTCACCAATGCTATCATCCTGAAGTGTCCAGCCTTATGTCTCAACCAGCTCTGGGTGTAGATGTGTTAATTCCCGGTTGCATCACATGCCCTGAGTGAATTATTTAAGAATTGCTCTCTATTTCACTGTCTTTGTGTTTTGTTTTCGAAATTTATTTTGATAATGGGATTTATCGGATTTTCACTGCTGCGTTTCGGCCGCTGAACACACGCTTGATTCTCTTACGGAGCCATATATATCCTTGGGTTTTAAGATTATTCCTAGTCAGGTATATTCCTAGGCGTTGAATATGTGGTGTTGGGTCCATTTCGTTGAGCAAGGAGTAGGTCTTGTCTATTACATATTTGGCTTATGGAAAGTTATCTGTGCTAATTTCAGTCTCTGGTTTTATGCAGCACCCCAACGCACCTTTCCCCATAAGCAACCACTAGTTGGTTTTCTAAATTTGAGACCCTGTTCTGTTTTGTAATTCAGTTCATGTGTAGTCAAGTTTACATTCCGTGTATTAGTGATATCTTATGATGTTTCTTTTTCTGTGTGACGTAGTTCACGTAGAATCACCGTACCTGCATCCACTCACTATGCCGCTACGGGCCTGATGACACAGATTTCATTGCTGAGTGATATTGCATTGTACGTACGTGCCACAACTTCTTTATCCATTTTTTGCTTTCTGGGATATTTACCTGATACTGTAGACGAGCTTCTTGTGAACACAGCCATCCCAAATATTGGGGTGGCTGTCTGTTTTTGATTTTAATTTCCGTAAGCTATAGGACCATAAGTGGAAGTGCCATAGGCTGTGTTGCTTTGTTTCTTACGTGTTTCAGGAAACACCATACACTTCTCCAGGGTGGCTGTTGGCAATTTACATCCTGCCAATCAGCATAACAAGGCTCCCTGTTCTCCATATCCTGTCCTACCTTTCTGGATTTTACACTTTCTTCAGATGGCCCTTTTGCCCGGGGGGCAGTGAGACTTCATTGTAGTGCAGATTTCCTTTACAGGCTTGCTTGGTTGGCCAAAAAGGGCGTATGCGTTTTTTCCTGAATATATTCAGGAAAAAACGCATACGCCCTTTTTGGCCAAGTGCATCATTGTCGACGTTGTGCCTCTTTTCCTATGCTTTCAGGGCAATTCCAGTCTACCACCTGCAATCGTTTTCCTGAAATTCTGCCCCGCTTTCAAGTCCCCTTCGCAGGCTTACTTCAATATATTTTTGGAGGATAGCTGTCTTTTATATCTCTGCAGGTTTGTGAATTTCAGTGCCCCTGAGCTTCTTTCTTCAACTCGCTTTCTTGTGAGCTGGGCACAAAACCGCAGGATTGCTTCAGGCCCTATTCTCTTTCCAGCAGGGCACGCTGAGCCTTTGTTTAATTCCTCTTCCTGGTGGGCAATGAGCGTTACATTTGCCCGTGCAGAAACCTATAGCTAGTCTCTCATTGGTTCTCCCTATTCCTGTTCATCTTGCACAGAAATTGCAAGCTGTGCCAAACAGGAGGTTAAAGGCACTGACTCTCCAAGCGGGGAGAGTGTTAGTAAAGCATCTGGAATGTTGAACCCGAGGACCAGGACATGAAAACTTTGATGCATTTTAAATCATTTCCAAATCACACGGTGGACGATACTCTGGGTTTCCCATGCATGTTTTAGCTGGAGGAAGAATCCCTTGAACCTGGAGAGTTGGGACCCATGGAATGGGTACCATGCAGTATGACTTCAAAGCGTCTGCATTTGCTCACCGAAACTCACCAATGCTATCAGCCTGAAGTGTCCAGCATTATGTCTCAACCAGCTCTGGGTGTAGATGTGGTCAATCCCGGTTGCATCAAATGCCCTGAGTGAATTATTTAAGAATTGCTCTCTATTTCACTGTCTTTGAGTTTTGTTTTTGAAATTTATTTTGATAATGGGATTTATCGGATTTTCACTGCTGCGTTTATGCCGCTGTACACACGCTTGATTCTCTTACGGAGACATATATATCCATGGGTTATAAGATTCTTCCTCGTCAGGTATATTCCTAAGCGTTGAATATGTGGTGTTGAGTCCATTTCGTTGAGCAAGGAGTAGGTCTTGTCTATTACATATTTGGCTTATGGCATGTTATCTGTGCTAATTTCAGTCTCTGGTTTTATGCAGCACCCCAAGGCACCTTTCCCCATAAGCAAGCACTAGTTGGTTTTCTAAATTTGAGACCCAGTTCTGTTTTGTAATTCAGTTCATTTGTAGTCAAGTTTACATTCCGTGTATTAGTGATATCTTATGATGTTTCTTTTTCTGTGTGACGTAGTTCACGTAGAATCACCGTACCTGCATCCACTCACTATGCCGCTACGGGCCTGATGACACAGATTTCATTTCTGAGTGATATTGCATTGCACGTACGTGCCACAACTTCTTTATCCATTTTTTGCTTTCTGGGATATTTACCTGGTACTGTAGACGAGCTTCTTGGGAACACAGCCGTCCCAAACTTTGGGGTGGCTCTCTGTTTTTGATTTTAATTTCCCTAACCAATCGGACCATAAGTGCAATTGCCATAGGCTGTGTTGCTTTATTTCTTTCGTGTTTCAGAAAACACCATACACTTCTCCAGGGTGGCAGTTCACAACTTACATCCTGCCAATCAGCATAACAAGGCTCCCTGTTCTCCATATCCTGTCCTACCTTTCTGGATTTTACACTTTTTTCAGATGGTCCTTTTGCCCGGGGGGGCGGGGCAGTGAGATTTCATTTTAGTGCAGATTTCCTTTACAGGCTTGCTTGGTTGGCCAAAAAGGGCGTATGCGTTTTTTCCTGAATATATTCAGGAAAAAACGCATACGCCCTTTTTGGCCAAGTGCATCATTGTTGACGTTGTGCCTCTTTTCCTATGCTTTCAGGGCAAATCCAGTCTACCCCCTGCAATCGTTTTCTTGAAATTCTGCCCCGCTTTCAAGGCCCCTTCGCAGGCTTACTTCAATATACTTTTGGAGGATAGCTGTCATTTATAACTCTGCAGGTTTGTGAATTACAGTGCCCCTGAGCTCCTTTCTTCAACTCGCTTTCTTGTGAGCTGGGCACAAAACCGCAGGATTGCTTCAGGCCCTAATCTGTTTCCGGCAGGGCACGCTGAGCCTTTGGTTAATTCCTCTTCCTGGTCGTCAATGAGCGTTACATTTGCCAGTGCAGACACCTACAGCTAGTCTCTCATTTGTTCTCCCTATTCCTGTTCATCTTGCACAGAAATTGCAAGCTGTGCCAAAGAGGAGGTTAAAGGCACTGACTCTCCTAGCGGGGAGAGTGTTAGTAAAGCATCTGGAATGGTGAACCCGAGGACCAGGATACGAAAACTGAGATGCATTGATATCGTTTCCCAATCACACGGTGGACGATACTCTGGGTTTCCCATGCATGTTTTAGCTGGAGGAAGAATCCCTTGAACCTGGAGAGTTGGGACCCATGGAATGGGTACCATGCAGTATGACTTCAAAGGGTCTGCATTTGCTCACCGAAACTCACCAATGCTATCAGCCTGAACTGTCCAGCCTTATGTCTCAACCAGCTCTGGGTGTAGATGTGGTCAATCCCGGTTGCATCACATGCCCTGAGTGAATTATTTAAGAATTGCTCTCTATTTCACTGTCTTTGTGTTTTGTTTTGGAAATTTATTTTGATAATGGGATTTATCGGATTTTCACTGCTGCGTTTCGGCCGCTGTACACACGCTTGATTCCCTTACGGAGACATATATATCCATGGGTTTTAAGATTCTTCCTAGTCAGGTATATTCCTAGGCGTTGAATATGTGGTGTTGGGTCCATTTCGTTGAGCAAGGAGTAGGTCTTGTCTATTACATATTTGGCTTATGGAAAGTTATCTTTGCTAATTTCAGTCTCTGGTTTTATGCAGCACCCCAAGGCGCCTTCCCCATAAGCAAGCACTAGTTGGTTTTCTAAATTTGAGACCCTGTTCTGTTTTGTAATTCAATTCATGTTTAGTCAAATTTTCATTCCGTGTATTAGTGATATCTTATGATGTTTCTTTTTCTGTGTGACGTAGTTCACGTAGAATCACCGTACCTGCATCCACTCACTATGCCGCTACGGGCCTGATGACACAGATTTCATTGCTGAGTGATATTGCATTGTACGTACGTGCCACAACTTCTTTATCCATTTTTTGCTTTCTGGGATATTTACCCGATACTGTAGACGAGCTTCTTGTGAACACAGCCGTCCCAAATATTGGGCTGGCTGTCTGTTTTTGATTTTAATTTCCGTAAGCTATAGGACCATAAGTGGAAGTGCCATAGGCTGTGTTGCTTTGTTTCTTACGTGTTTCAGGAAACACCATACAATTCTCCAGGGTGGCTGCTGGCAATTTACATCCTGCCAATCAGCATAACAAGGCTCCCTGTTCTCCATATCCTGTCCTACCTTTCTGGATTTTACACTTTTTTCAGATGGCCCTTTTGCCCGGGGGGCAGTGAGACTTCATTGTAGTGCAGATTTCCTTTACAGGCTTGCTTGGTTGGCCAAAAAGGGCGTATGCGTTTTTTCCTGAATATATTCAGGAAAAAACGCATACGCCCTTTTTGGCCAAGTGCATCATTGTCGACGTTCTGCCTCTTTTCCTATGCTTTCAGGGCAATTCCAGTCTACCCCCTGCAATCGTTTTCCTGAAATTCTGCCCCGCTTTCAAGTCCCCTTCGCAGGCTTACTTCAATATATTTTTGGAAGATAGCTGTCATTTATAACTCTGCAGGTTTGTGAATTACAGTGCCCCTGAGCTCCTTTCTTCAACTCGCTTTCTTGTGAGCTGGGCACAAAACCGCAGGATTGCTTCAGGCCCTAATCTGTTTCAGGCAGGGCACGCTGAGCCTTTGTTTAATTCCTCTTCCTGGTGGGCAATGAGCGTTATATTTGCCCGTGCAGACACCTACAGCTAGTCTCTCATTGGTTCTCCCTATTCCTGTTCATCTTGCACAGAAATTGCCAGCTGTGCCAAACAGGAGGTTAAAGGCACTGACTCTCCAAGCGGGGAGAGTGTTAGTAAAGCATCTGGAATGGTGAACCCGAGGACAGGGATATGAAAACTGAGATGCATTTTAAATCATTTCCCAATCACACGGTGGACCATACTGTGGGTTTCCCATGCATGTTTTAGCTGGAGGAAGAATTCCTTGAACCTGAAGAGTTGGGACCCATGGAATATGTACCATGCAGTATGACTTCAAAGGGTCTGCATTTGCTCACCGAAACTCACCAATGCTATCAGCCTGAAGTGTCCAGCCTTATGTCTCAACCAGCTCTGGGTGTAGATGTGGTCAATCCCGGTTGCATCACATGCCCTGAGTGAATTATTTAAAAATTGCTCTCTATTTCACTGTCTTTGTGTTTTGTTTTCGAAATTTATTTTGATAATGGGATTTATCGGATTTTCACTGCTGCGTTTCGGCCGCTGTACACACGCTTGATTCCCTTACGGAGACATATATATCCATGGGTTTTAAGATTCTTCCTAGTCAAGTATATTCCTAGGCGTTGAATATGTGGTGTTGAGTCAATTTCGTTGAGCCCGGTGTACGTCTTGTCTATTACATATTTGACTTATGGAATGTTATCTGTGCTAATTTCAGTCTCTGGTTTTATGCAGCACCCCAAGGCGCCTTCCCCATAAGCAAGCACTAGTTGGTTTTCTAAATTTGAGACCCTGTTCTGTTTTGTAATTCAGTTCATGTGTAGTCAAGTTTACATTCCGTGTATTAGTGATATCTTATGATGTTTCTTTTTCTGTGTGACGCAGTTCACGTAGAATCACCGTACCTTCATCCACTCACTATGCCGCTACGGGCCTGATGACACAGATTTCATTGCTGAGTGATATTGCATTGCACGTACGTGCCACAACTTCTTTATCCATTTTTGCTTTCTGGGATATTTACCTGGTAATGTAGACGAGCTTCTTGGGAACACAGCCGTCCCAAATATTGGGCTGGCTGTCTGTTTTTGATTTTAATTTCCGTAAGCTATAGGACCATAAGTTGAAGTGCCATAGGCTGTGTTGCTTTGTTTCTTATGTGTTTCAGGAAACACCATACACTTCTCCAGGGTGGCTGCTGGCAATTTACATCCTGCGAATCAGCATAAAAAGGCTCCCTGTTCTCCATATCCTGTCCTACCTTTCTGGATTTTACACTTTTTTCAGATGGCCCTTTTGCCCGGGGGGCAGTGAGACTTCATTGTAGTGCAGATTTCCTTTACAGGCTTGCTTGGTTGGCCAAAAAGGGCGTATGCGTTTTTTCCTGAATATATTCAGGAAAAAACGCATACGCCCTTTTTGGCCAAGTGCATCATTGTCGACGTTCTGCCTCTTTTCCTATGCTTTCAGGGCAATTCCAGTCTACCCCCTGCAATCGTTTTCCTGAAATTCTGCCCCGCTTTCAAGTCCCCTTCGCAGGCTTACTTCAATATATTTTTGGAGGATAGCTGTCATTTATAACTCTGCAGGTTTGTGAATTACAGTGCCCCTGAGCTCCTTTCTTCAACTCGCTTTCTTGTGAGCTGCGCACAAAACCGCAGGATTGCTTCAGGCCCTATTCTGTTTCCGGCAGAGCACGCTGAGCCTTTGTTTAATTCCTCTTCCTGGTGGGCAATGAGCGTTACATTTGCCCGTGCAGACAGCTACATCCAGTGTCTCATTGCTTCTCCTATTCCTGTTCATCTTGCACAGAAATTGCAAGCTGTGCCAAACAGGAGGTTAAAGGCACTGACTCTCCAAGCGGGTAGATTGTTAGTAAAGCATCTGGAATGGTGAACCCGAGGACCAGGATACGAAAACTGAGATGCATTTTAAATCGTTTTCCAATCACACTGTTCACCATACTGTGGGTTTCCCATGCATGTTTTAGCTGGAGGAAGAATCCCTTGAACCTGAAGAGTTGGGACCCATGGAATAGGTACCATGCAGTATGACTTCAAAGGGTCTGCATTTGCTCACCGAAACTCACCAATGCTATCAGCCTGAAGTGTCCAGCCTTATGTCTCAAGCAGCTCTGGGTGTAGTTGTGGTAAATCCCGGTTGCATCACATGCCCTGAGTGAATTATTTAAGAATTGCTCTCTATTTCACTGTCTTTGAGTTTTGTTTTTGAAATTTATTTTGATAATGGCTTTTATCGGATTTTCACTGCTGCGTTTATGTCGCTGTACACACGCTTGTTTCTCTTACGGAGACATATAAATCCATGGGTTTTAAGATTCTTCCTAGTCAGATATATTCCTAGGCGTTGAATATGTGGTGTTGGGTCCATTTCGTTGAGCAAGGAGTAGGTCTTGTCTATTACATATTTGGCTTATGGAAAGTTATCTGTGCTAATTTCAGTCTCTGGTTTTATGCAGCACCCCAAGGCACCTTTCCCCATAAGCAAGCACTAGTTGGTTTTCTAAATTTGAGACCCTGTTCTGTTTTGTAATTCAGTTCATGTGTAGTCAAGTTTACATTCCGTGTATTAGTGATATCTTATGATGTTTCTTTTTCTGTGTGACGTAGTTCACGTAGAATCACCGTACCTGCATCCACTCCCTATGCCACTACGGGCCTGATGACACAGATTTCATTGCTGAGTGATACTGCATTGCACGTACGTGCCACAAATTCTTTATCCATTTTTTGCTTTCTGGGATATTTACCTGGTAGTGTCGACTAGCTTCTTGGGAACACAGCCGTCCCAAATTTTGGGGTGGCTCTCTGTTTTTGATTTTAATTTCCCTAAGGAATAGGACCATAAGTGCAATTGCCATAGGCTGTGTTGCTTTATTTCTTACGTGTTTCAGGAAACACCATACACTTCTGCAGGGTGGCTGTTCACAATTTACATCCTGCCAATCAGCATAACAAGGCTCCCTGTTCTCCATATCCTGTCCTAACTTTCTGGATTTTACACTTTTTTCATATGGCCCTTTTGCCCCGGGGGGCAGTGAGATTTCATTGTAGTGCAGATTTCCTTTACAGGCTTGCTTGGTTGTCCAAAAATGGCGTATGCGTTTTTTCCTGAATATATTCAGGAAAAAACGCATACACACTTTTTGGCCAAGTGCATCATTGTCGACGTTGTGCCTCTTTTCCTATGCTTTCAAGGTAATTCCAGTCTACCCCCTGCAATCGTTTTCCTGAAATTCTGCCCCGCTTTCAAGTCCCCTTAGCAGGCTTACTTCAATATACTTTTGGAAGATAGCTGTCATTTTTAACTCTGCAGGTTTGTGAATTACAGTGCCCCTGAGCTCCTTTCTTCAACTCACTTTCTTGTGAGCTGGGCACAAAACCGCAGGATTTGTTAAGGCCCTAATCTGTTTCCAGCAGGGCACACTGAGCCTTTGTTTAATTCCTCTTCCTGGTGGGCAATGAGCGTTACATTTGCCCGTGCAGACACCTACAGCTAGTCTCTCATTGGTTCTCCCTATTCCTGTTCATGTTGCACAGAAATTGCAAGCTGTGCCAAAGCGGAGGTTAAAGGCACTGACTCTCCAAGCGGGGAGAGTGTTAGTAAAGCATCTGGAATGGTGAACCCGAGGACCAGGATACGAAAACTGAGATGCATTTTAAATCGTTTCCCAATCACACGGTGGACGATACTCTGGGTTTCCCATGCATGTTTTAGCTGGAGGAAGAATCCCTTGAATCTGGAGAGTTGGGACCCATGGAATGGGTACCATGCAGTATGACTTCAAAGGGTCTGCATTTGCTCACCGAAACTCACCAATGCTATCAGCCTGAAGTGTCCAGCCTTATGTCTCAACCAGCTCTGGGTGTAGATGTGGTCAATCCCGGTTGCATCACATGCCCTGAGTGAATTATTTAAGAATTGCTCTCTATTTCACTGTCTTTGTGTTTTGTTTTCGAAATTTATTTTGATAATGGGATTTATCGGATTTTCACTGCTACGTTTCGGCCGCTGTACACACGCTTGATTCTCTTACGGAGACATATATATCCATGGGTTTTAAGATTCTTCCTAGTCAGGTATATTCCTAGGCGTTGAATATGTGGTGTTGGGTCCACTTCCTTGAGCAAGGAGTAGGTCTTGTCTATTACATATTTGGCTTATGGAAAGTTATCTGTGCTAATTTCAGTCTCTGGTTTTATGCAGCACACCAAGGCACCTTTCCTCATAAGCAAGCACTAGTTGGTTTTCTAAATTTGAGGCCCTGTTCTGTTTTGTAATTCAGTTCATGTGTAGTCAAGTTTACATTCCGTGTATTAGTGATATCTTATGATGTTTCTTTTTCTGTGTGACGTAGTTCACGTAGAATCACCGTACCTGCATCCACTCACTATGCCGCTACGGGCCTGTTGACACAGATTTCATTGCTGAGTGATATTGCATTGTACGTACGTGCCACAACTTCTTTATCCATTTTTTGCTTTCTGGGATATTTACCTGATACTGTAGTCGAGCTTCTTGTGAACACAGCCGTCCCAAATATTGGGGTGGCTGTCTGTTTTTGATTTTAATTTCCGTAAGCTATAGGACCATAAGTGGAAGTGCCATAGGCTGTGTTGCTTTGTTTCTTACGTGTTTCAGGAAACACCATACAGTTCTCCAGGATGGCTGCTGGCAATTTACATCCTGCCAATCAGCATAACAAGGCTCCCTGTTCTCCATATCCTGTCCTACCTTTCTGGATTTTACACTTTTTTCAGATGGCCGTTTTGCCCGGGGGGCAGTGAGACATCATTGTAGTGCAGATTTCATTTACAGGCTTGCTTGGTTGGCCAAAAAGTGCGTATGCGTTTTTTCCTGAATATATTCAGGAAAAAACGCATACGTCTTTTTTGGCCAAGTGCATCATTGTTGACGTTCTGCCTCTTTTCCTATGCTTTCAGGGCAATTCCAGTCTACCCCCTGCAATCGTTTTCCTGAAATTCTGCCCCGGTTTCAAGTCCCCTTCGCAGGCTTACTTCAATATATTTTTGGAGGATAGCTGTCAATTATAACACTGCAGGTTTGTGAATTACAGTGCCCCTGAGCTCCTTTCTTCAACTCGCTTTCTTGTGAGCTGGGCACAAAACCGCAGGATTGCTTCAGGCCCTAATCTGTTTCCAGCAGGGCACACAGAGCCTTTGTTTAATTCCTCTTCCTGGTGGGCAATGAGCGTTACATTTGCCCGTGCAGACACCTACAGCTAGTCTCTCATTGGTTCTCCCTATTCCTGTTCATGTTGCACAGAAATTGCAAGCTGTGCCAAAGCGGAGGTTAAAGTCACTGACTCTCCAAGCGGGGAGAGTGTTAGTAAAGCATCTGGAATGGTGAACCCGAGGACCAGGTTACGAAAACTGAGATGCATTTTAAATCGTTTCCCAATCACACGGTGGACGATACTCTGGGTTTCCCATGCATGTTTTAGCTGGAGGAAGAATCCCTTGAACCTGGAGAGTTGGGACCCATGGAATGGGTACCATGCAGTATGACTTCAAAGGGTCTGCATTTGCTCACCGAAACTCACCAATGCTATCAGCCTGAAGTGTCCAGCCTTATGTCTCAACCAGCTCTGGGTGTAGATGTGGTCAATCCCGGTTGCATCACATGCCCTGAGTGAATTCTTTAAGAATTGCTCTCTATTTCACTGTCTTTGTGTTTTGTTTTCGAAATTTATTTTGATAATGGGATTTATCGGATTTTCACTGCTACGTTTCGGCCGCTGTACACACGTTTGATTCTCTTACGGAGACATATATATCCATGGGTTTTAAGATTCTTCCTAGTCAGGTATATTCCTAGGCGTTGAATATGTGGTGTTGGGTCCACTTCGTTGAGCAAGGAGTAGGTCTTGTCTATTACATATTTGGCTTATGGAAAGTTATCTGTGCTAATTTCAGTCTCTGGTTTTATGCAGCACACCAAGGCACCTTTCCTCATAAGCAAGCACTAGTTGGTTTTCTAAATTTGAGGCCCTGTTCTGTTTTGTAATTCAGTTCATGTGTAGTCAAGTTTACATTCCGTGTATTAGTGATATCTTATGATGTTTCTTTTTCTGTGTGACGTAGTTCACGTAGAATCACCGTACCTGCATCCACTCACTATGCCGCTACGGGCCTGTTGACACAGATTTCATTGCTGAGTGATATTGCATTGTACGTACGTGCCACAACTTCTTTATCCATTTTTTGCTTTCTGGGATATTTACCTGATACTGTAGTCGAGCTTCTTGTGAAAACAGCCGTCCCAAATATTGGGGTGGCTGTCTGTTTTTGATTTTAATTTCCGTAAGCTATAGGACCATAAGTGGAAGTGCCATAGGCTGTGTTGCTTTGTTTCTTACGTGTTTCAGGAAACACCATACACTTCTCCAGGATGGCTGCTGGCAATTTACATCCTGCCAATCAGCATAACAAGGCTCCCTGTTCTCCATATCCTGTCCTACCTTTCTGGATTTTACACTTTTTTCAGATGGCCGTTTTGCCTGGGGGGCAGTGAGACTTCATTGTAGTGCAGATTTCATTTACAGGCTTGCTTGGTTGGCCAAAAAGGGCGTATGCGTTTTTTCCTGAATATATTCAGGAAAAAACGCATACGTCTTTTTTGGCCAAGTGCATCATTGTCGACGTTCTGCCTCTTTTCCTATGCTTTCAGCGCAATTCCAGTCCACCCCCTGCAATCGTTTTCCTGAAATTCTGCCCCGGTTTCAATTCCCCTTCGCAGGCTTACTTCAATATATTTTTGGAGGATAGCTGTCAATTATAACACTGCAGGTTTGTGAATTACAGTGCCCCTGAGCTCCTTTTTTCAACTCGTTCTGCCTCTTTTCCTATGCTTTCAGGGCAATTCCAGTCTACCCCCTGCAATCGTTTTCCTGAAATTCTGCCCCTCTTTCAAGTCCCCTTCGCAGGCTTACTTCAATATATTTTTGGAGGATAGCTGTCATTTATAACTCTGCAGGTTTGTGAATTACAGTGCCCCTGAGCTCCTTTCTTCAACTCGCTTTCTTGTGAGCTGAGCCCAAAACCGCAGGATTGCTTCAGGCCCTAATCTGTTTCCGGCAGGGCACGCTGAGCCTTTGATTAATTCCTCTTCCTGGTGGGAAATGAGCGTTACATTTGCCCGTGCAGACACCTACATCTAGTCTCTCTTTGCTTCTCCTATTCCTGTTCATCTTGCACAGAAATTGCAAGCTGTGCCAAAGAGGAGTTTAAAGGCACTGACTCTCCAAGCGGGGAGAGTGTTACTAAAGCATGTGGAATGGTGAACCCGAAGACCAGGATACGAAAACTGAGATGCATTTTAAATCGTTTCCCAATCACACGGTGGACGATACTCTGGGTTTCCCATGCATGTTTTAGCTAGAGGAAGAATCCCTTGAACCTGGAGAGTTGGGACCCATGGAAAGAGTACCATGCAGTATGACTTCAAAGGGTCTGCATTTGCTCACCGAAACTCACCAATGCTATCAGCCTGAAGTGTCCGGCCTTATGTCTCAACCAGCTCTGGGTGTAGATGTGGTCAATCCCGGTTGCATCACATGCCCTGAGTGAATTATTTAAGAATTGCTCTCTATTTCACTGTCTTTGTGTTTTGTTTTTGAAATTTATTTTGATAATGGGATTTATCGGATTTTCACTGCTGCGTTTATGCCGCTGTACACACGCTTGATTCTCTTACGGAGACATATAAATCCATGGGTTTTAAGATTCTTCCTAGTCAGGTATATTCCTAGGCGTTGAATATGTGGTGTTGAGTCCATTTCGTTGAGCAAGGAGTAGGTCTTGTCTATTACATATTTGGCTTATGGAATGTTATCTGTGCTAATTTCAGTCTCTGGTTTTATGCAGCACCCCAAGGCACCTTTTCCCATAAGCAAGCACTAGTTGGTTTTCTAAATTTGAGACCCTGTTCTGTTTTGTAATTCAGTTCATGTGTAGTCAAGTTTACATTCCGTGTATTAGTGATATCTTATGATGTTTCTTTTTCTGTGTGACGTAGTTCACGTAGAATCACCGTACCTGCATCCACTCACTATGCCGCTACGGGCCTGATGACACAGATTTCATTGCTGAGTGATATTGCATTGCACGTACGTGCCACAACTTCTTTATCCATTTTTTGCTTTCTGGGATATTTACCTGGTACTGTAGACGAGCTTCTTGGGAACACAGCCGTCCCAAACTTTGGGGTGGCTCTCTGTTTTTGATTTTAATTTCCCTAAGCCATAGGACCATAAGAGCAATTGCCATAGGCTGTGTTGCTTTATTTCTTACGTGTTTCAGGAAACACCATACACTTCTCCAGGGTGGCTGTTCACAATTTACATCCTGCCAATCAGCATAACAAGGCTCCCTGTTCTCCATATCCTGTCCTACCTTTCTGGATTTTACACTTTTTTCAGATGCCCCTTTTGCCCGGGTGGCAGTGAGACTTCATTGTAGTGCAGATTTCCTTTACAGGCTTGCTTGTTTGGCCAAAAAGGGCGTATGCGTTTTTTCCTGAATATATTCAGGAAAAAACGCATACGCCCTTTTTGGCCAAGTGCATCATTGTCGACGTTCTGCCTCTTTTCCTATGCTTTCAGGGCAATTCCAGTCTACCACCTGCAATCGTTTTCCTGAAATTCTGCCCCGCTTTCAAGTCCCCTTCGCAGGCTTACTTCAATATATTTTTGGAGGATAGCTGTCATTTATAACTCTTCAGGTTTGTGAATTACAGTGCCCCTTAGCTCCTTTCTTCAACTCGCTTTCTTGTGAGCTGGGCACACAACCGCAGGATTGCTTCAGGCCCTAATCTGTTTCCAGCAGGGCACGCTGAGCCTTTGTTTAATTCCTCTTCCTGGTGGGAAATGAGCGTTACATTTGCCCGTGCAGACACCTACAGCTAGTCTCTCATTGGTTCTCCCTATTCCTGTTCATCTTGCACAGAAATTGCAAGCTGTTCCAAAGAGGAGGTTAAAGGCACTGACTCTCCAAGTGGGGAGAGTGTTAGTAAAGCATCTGGAATGGTGAACCCGAGGACCAGGATTCGAAAACTGAGATGCATTTTACATCATTACCCAATCACACGGTGGATGATACTCTGGGTTTCCCATGCATGTTTTAGCTGGAGGAAGAATCCCTTGAACCTGGAGAGTTGAGACCCATGGAATGGGTACCATGCAGTATTACTTCAAAGGGTCTGCATTTGCTCACTGAAACTCACCAATGCTATCAGCCTGAAGTGTCCAGCCTTATGTCTCAACCAGCTCTGGGTGTAGATGTGGTCAATCCCGGTTGCATCACATGCCCTGAGTGAATTATTTAAGAATTGCTCTCTATTTCACTGTCATTGTGTTTTGTTTTCAAAATTTATTTTGATAATGGGATTTACCGGATTTTCATGCTGCGTTTCGGCCGCTGTACACACGCTTGATTCTCTTACGGAGACATATATATCCATGGGTTTTAAGATTCATCCTAGTCAGGTATATTCCCAGGCGTTGAATATGTGGTGTTGGGTCCATTTCGTTGAGCAAGGAGTAGGTCTTGTCTATTACATATTTGGCTTATGGAAAGTTATCTGTGCTAATTTCAGTCTCTGGTTTTATGCAGCACCCCAAGGCACCTTTCCCCATAAGCAAGCACTAGTTGGTTTTCTAAATTTGAGACCCTGTTCTATTTTGTAATTCAGTTCATGTGTAGTCAAGTTTACATTCCATGTATTAGTGATATCTTATGATGTTTCTTTTTCTGTGTGACGTAGTTCACGTAGAATCACCGTACCTGCATCCACTCACTATGCCGCTACGGGCCTGATGACACAGATTTCATTGCTGAGTGATATTGCATTGCACGTACGTGCCACAACTTCTTTATCCATTTTTTGCTTTCTGGGATATTTACCTGGTACTGTAGACGAGCTTCTTGGGAACACAGCCGTCCCAAACTTTGGGGTGGCTCTCTGTTTTTGATTTTAATTTCCCTAAGCCATAGGACCATAAGAGCAATTGCCATAGGCTGTGTTGCTTTATTTCTTACGTGTTTCAGGAAACACCATACACTTCTCCAGGGTGGCTGTTCACAATTTACATCCTGCCAATCAGCATAACAAGGCTCCCTGTTCTCCATATCCTGTCCTAACTTTCTGGATTTTACACTTTTTTATATGGCCCTTTTGCCCCGGGGGGCAGTGAGATTTCATTGTAGTGCAGATTTCCTTTACAGGCTTGCTTGGTTGTCCAAAAATGGCGTATGCGTTTTTTCCTGAATATATTCAGGAAAAAACGCATACACACTTTTTGGCCAAGTGCATCATTGTCGACGTTGTGCCTCTTTTCCTATGCTTTCAAGGTAATTCCTGTCTACCCCCTGCAATCGTTTTCCTGAAATTCTGCCCCGCTTTCAAGTCCCCTTAGCAGGCTTACTTCAATATACTTTTGGAAGATAGCTGTCATTTTTAACTCTGCAGGTTTGTGAATTACAGTGCCCCTGAGCTCCTTTCTTCAACTCACTTTCTTGTGAGCTGGGCACAAAACCGCAGGATTTGTTAAGGCCCTAATCTGTTTCCAGCAGGGCACACTGAGCCTTTGTTTAATTCCTCTTCCTGGTGGGCAATGAGCGTTACATTTGCCCGTGCAGACACCTACAGCTAGTCTCTCATTGGTTCTCCCTATTCCTGTTCATGTTGCACAGAAATTGCAAGCTGTGCCAAAGCGGAGGTTAAAGGCACTGACTCTCCAAGCGGGGAGAGTGTTAGTAAAGCATCTGGAATGGTGAACCCGAGGACCAGGATACGAAAACTGAGATGCATTTTAAATCGTTTCCCAATCACACGGTGGACGATACTCTGGGTTTCCCATGCATGTTTTAGCTGGAGGAAGAATCCCTTGAATCTGGAGAGTTGGGACCCATGGAATGGGTACCATGCAGTATGACTTCAAAGGGTCTGCATTTGCTCACCGAAACTCACCAATGCTATCAGCCTGAAGTGTCCAGCCTTATGTCTCAACCAGCTCTGGGTGTAGATGTGGTCAATCCCGGTTGCATCACATGCCCTGAGTGAATTATTTAAGAATTGCTCTCTATTTCACTGTCTTTGTGTTTTGTTTTCGAAATTTATTTTGATAATGGGATTTATCGGATTTTCACTGCTACGTTTCGGCCGCTGTACACACGCTTGATTCTCTTACGGAGACATATATATCCATGGGTTTTAAGATTCTTCCTAGTCAGGTATATTCCTAGGCGTTGAATATGTGGTGTTGGGTCCACTTCGTTGAGCAAGGAGTAGGTCTTGTCTATTACATATTTGGCTTATGGAAAGTTATCTGTGCTAATTTCAGTCTCTGGTTTTATGCAGCACACCAAGGCACCTTTCCTCATAAGCAAGCACTAGTTGGTTTTCTAAATTTGAGGCCCTGTTCTGTTTTGTAATTCAGTTCATGTGTAGTCAAGTTTACATTCCGTGTATTAGTGATATCTTATGATGTTTCTTTTTCTGTGTGACGTAGTTCACGTAGAATCACCGTACCTGCATCCACTCACTATGCCGCTACGGGCCTGTTGACACAGATTTCATTGCTGAGTGATATTGCATTGTACGTACGTGCCACAACTTCTTTATCCATTTTTTGCTTTCTGGGATATTTACCTGATACTGTAGTCGAGCTTCTTGTGAACACAGCCGTCCCAAATATTGGGGTGGCTGTCTGTTTTTGATTTTAATTTCCGTAAGCTATAGGACCATAAGTGGAAGTGCCATAGGCTGTGTTGCTTTGTTTCTTACGTGTTTCAGGAAACACCATACAGTTCTCCAGGATGGCTGCTGGCAATTTACATCCTGCCAATCAGCATAACAAGGCTCCCTGTTCTCCATATCCTGTCCTACCTTTCTGGATTTTACACTTTTTTCAGATGGCCGTTTTGCCCGGGGGGCAGTGAGACTTCATTGTAGTGCAGATTTCATTTACAGGCTTGCTTGGTTGGCCAAAAAGTGCGTATGCGTTTTTTCCTGAATATATTCAGGAAAAAACGCATACGTCTTTTTTGGCCAAGTGCATCATTGTTGACGTTCTGCCTCTTTTCCTATGCTTTCAGGGCAATTCCAGTCTACCCCCTGCAATCGTTTTCCTGAAATTCTGCCCCGGTTTCAAGTCCCCTTCGCAGGCTTACTTCAATATATTTTTGGAGGATAGCTGTCAATTATAACACTGCAGGTTTGTGAATTACAGTGCCCCTGAGCTCCTTTCTTCAACTCGCTTTCTTGTGAGCTGGGCACAAAACCGCAGGATTGCTTCAGGCCCTAATCTGTTTCCAGCAGGGCACACAGAGCCTTTGTTTAATTCCTCTTCCTGGTGGGCAATGAGCGTTACATTTGCCCGTGCAGACACCTACAGCTAGTCTCTCATTGGTTCTCCCTATTCCTGTTCATCTTGCACAGAAATTGCAAGCTGTGCCAAAGCGGAGGTTAAAGTCACTGACTCTCCAAGCGGGGAGAGTGTTAGTAAAGCATCTGGAATGGTGAACCCGAGGACCAGGTTACGAAAACTGAGATGCATTTTAAATCGTTTCCCAATCACACGGTGGACGATACTCTGGGTTTCCCATGCATGTTTTAGCTGGAGGAAGAATCCCTTGAACCTGGAGAGTTGGGACCCATGGAATGGGTACCATGCAGTATGACTTCAAAGGGTCTGCATTTGCTCACCGAAACTCACCAATGCTATCAGCCTGAAATGTCCAGCCTTATGTCTCAACCAGCTCTGGGTGTAGATGTGGTCAATCCCGGTTGCATCACATGCCCTGAGTGAATTCTTTAAGAATTGCTCTCTATTTCACTGTCTTTGTGTTTTGTTTTCGAAATTTATTTTGATAATGGGATTTATCGGATTTTCACTGCTACGTTTCGGCCGCTGTACACACGTTTGATTCTCTTACGGAGACATATATATCCATGGGTTTTAAGATTCTTCCTAGTCAGGTATATTCCTAGGCGTTGAATATGTGGTGTTGGGTCCACTTCGTTGAGCAAGGAGTAGGTCTTGTCTATTACATATTTGGCTTATGGAAAGTTATCTGTGCTAATTTCAGTCTCTGGTTTTATGCAGCACACCAAGGCACCTTTCCTCATAAGCAAGCACTAGTTGGTTTTCTAAATTTGAGGCCCTGTTCTGTTTTGTAATTCAGTTCATGTGTAGTCAAGTTTACATTCCGTGTATTAGTGATATCTTATGATGTTTCTTTTTCTGTGTGACGTAGTTCACGTAGAATCACCGTACCTGCATCCACTCACTATGCCGCTACGGGCCTGTTGACACAGATTTCATTGCTGAGTGATATTGCATTGTACGTACGTGCCACAACTTCTTTATCCATTTTTTGCTTTCTGGGATATTTACCTGATACTGTAGTCGAGCTTCTTTTGAAAACAGCCGTCCCAAATATTGGGGTGGCTGTCTGTTTTTGATTTTAATTTCCGTAAGCTATAGGACCATAAGTGGAAGTGCCATAGGCTGTGTTGCTTTGTTTCTTACGTGTTTCAGGAAACACCATACACTTCTCCAGGATGGCTGCTGGCAATTTACATCCTGCCAATCAGCATAACAAGGCTCCCTGTTCTCCATATCCTGTCCTACCTTTCTGGATTTTACACTTTTTTCAGATGGCCCTTTTGCCCGGGGCGCAGTGAGACTTCATTGTAGTGCAGATTTCCTTTACAGGCTTGCTTGGTTGGCCAAAAAGGGCGTATGCGTTTTTTCCTGAATATATTCAGGAAAAAACGCATACGCCCTTTTTGGCCAAGTGCATCATTGTCAACGTTCTGCCTCTTTTCCTATGCTTTCAGGGCAATTCCAGTCTACCCCCTGCAATCGTTTTCCTGAAATTCTGCCCCGCTTTCAAGTCCCCTTCGCAGGCTTACTTCAATATATTTTTGGAGGATAGCTGTCATTTATAACTCTGCAGGTTTGTGAATTACAGTGCCCCTGAGCTCCTTTCTTCAACTCGCTTTCTTGTGAGCTGAGCCCAAAACCGCAGGATTGCTTCAGGCCCTAATCTGTTTCCGGCAGGGCACGCTGAGCCTTTGATTAATTCCTCTTCCTGGTGGGAAATGAGCGTTACATTTTCCCGTGCAGACACCTACATCTAGTCTCTCTTTGCTTCTCCTATTCCTGTTCATCTTGCACAGAAATTGCAAGCTGTGCCAAAGAGGAGTTTAAAGGCACTGACTCTCCAAGCGGGGAGAGTGTTACTAAAGCATGTGGAATGGTGAACCCGAAGACCAGGATACGAAAACTGAGATGCATTTTAAATCGTTTCCCAATCACACGGTGGACGATACTCTGGGTTTCCCATGCATGTTTTAGCTAGAGGAAGAATCCCTTGAACCTGGAGAGTTGGGACCCATGGAAAGAGTACCATGCAGTATGACTTCAAAGGGTCTGCATTTGTTCACCGAAACTCACCAATGCTATCAGCCTGAAGTGTCCGGCCTTATGTCTCAACCAGCTCTGGGTGTAGATGTGGTCAATCCCGGTTGCATCACATGCCCTGAGTGAATTATTTAAGAATTGCTCTCTATTTCACTGTCTTTGTGTTTTGTTTTTGAAATTTATTTTGATAATGGGATTTATCGGATTTTCACTGCTGCGTTTATGCCGCTGTACACACGCTTGATTCTCTTACGGAGACATATAAATCCATGGGTTTTAAGATTCTTCCTAGTCAGGTATATTCCTAGGCGTTGAATATGTGGTGTTGAGTCCATTTCGTTGAGCAAGGAGTAGGTCTTGTCTATTACATATTTGGCTTATGGAATGTTATCTGTGCTAATTTCAGTCTCTGGTTTTATGCAGCACCCCAAGGCACCTTTTCCCATAAGCAAGCACTAGTTGGTTTTCTAAATTTGAGACCCAGTTCTGTTTTGTAATTCAGTTCATGTGTAGTCAAGTTTACATTCCGTGTATTAGTGATATCTTATGATGTTTCTTTTTCTGTGTGACGTAGTTCACGTAGAATCACCGTACCTGCATCCACTCACTATGCCGCTACGGGCCTGATGACACAGATTTCATTGCTGAGTGATATTGCATTGCACGTACGTGCCACAACTTCTTTATCCATTTTTTGCTTTCTGGGATATTTACCTGGTACTGTAGACGAGCTTCTTGGGAACACAGACGTCCCAAACTTTGGGGTGGCTCTCTGTTTTTGATTTTAATTTCCCTAAGCCATAGGACCATAAGAGCAATTGCCATAGGCTGTGTTGCTTTATTTCTTACGTGTTTCAGGAAACACCATACACTTCTCCAGGGTGGCTGTTCACAATTTACATCCTGCCAATCAGCATAACAAGGCTCCCTGTTCTCCATATCCTGTCCTACCTTTCTGGATTTTACAGTTTTTTCAGATGCCCCTTTTGCCCGGGTGGCAGTGAGACTTCATTGTAGTGCAGATTTCCTTTACAGGCTTGCTTGTTTGGCCAAAAAGGGCGTATGCGTTTTTTCCTGAATATATTCAGGAAAAAACGCATACGCCCTTTTTGGCCAAGTGCATCATTGTCGACGTTCTGCCTCTTTTCCTATGCTTTCAGGGCAATTCCAGTCTACCACCTGCAATCGTTTTCCTGAAATTCTGCCCCGCTTTCAAGTCCCCTTCGCAGGCTTACTTCAATATATTTTTGGAGGATAGCTGTCATTTATAACTCTTCAGGTTTGTGAATTACAGTGCCCCTTAGCTCCTTTCTTCAACTCGCTTTCTTGTGAGCTGGGCACACAACCGCAGGATTGCTTCAGGCCCTAATCTGTTTCCAGCAGGGCACGCTGAGCCTTTGTTTAATTCCTCTTCCTGGTGGGAAATGAGCGGTACATTTGCCCGTGCAGACACCTACAGCTAGTCTCTCATTGGTTCTCCCTATTCCTGTTCATCTTGCACAGAAATTGCAAGCTGTTCCAAAGAGGAGGTTAAAGGCACTGACTCTCCAAGTGGGGAGAGTGTTAGTAAAGCATCTGGAATGGTGAACCCGAGGACCAGGATTCGAAAACTGAGATGCATTTTACATCATTACCCAATCACACGGTGGATGATACTCTGGGTTTCCCATGCATGTTTTAGCTGGAGGAAGAATCCCTTGAACCTGGAGAGTTGAGACCCATGGAATGGGTACCATGCAGTATTACTTCAAAGGGTCTGCATTTGCTCACTGAAACTCACCAATGCTATCAGCCTGAAGTGTCCAGCCTTATGTCTCAACCAGCTCTGGGTGTAGATGTGGTCAATCCCGGTTGCATCACATGCCCTGAGTGAATTATTTAAGAATTGCTCTCTATTTCACTGTCATTGTGTTTTGTTTTCAAAATTTATTTTGATAATGGGATTTACCGGATTTTCATGCTGCGTTTCGGCCGCTGTACACACGCTTGATTCTCTTACGGAGACATATATATCCATGGGTTTTAAGCTTCATCCTAGTCAGGTATATTCCCAGGCGTTGAATATGTGGTGTTGGGTCCATTTCGTTGAGCAAGGAGTAGGTCTTGTCTATTACATATTTGGCTTATGGAAAGTTATCTGTGCTAATTTCAGTCTCTGGTTTTATGCAGCAACCCAAGGCACCTTTCCCCATAAGCAAGCACTAGTTGGTTTTCTAAATTTGAGACCCTGTTCTATTTTGTAATTCAGTTCATGTGTAGTCAAGTTTACATTCCATGTATTAGTGATATCTTATGATGTTTCTTTTTCTGTGTGACGTAGTTCACGTAGAATCACCGTACCTGCATCCACTCACTATGCCGCTACGGGCCTGATGACACAGATTTCATTGCTGAGTGATATTGCATTGCACGTACGTGCCACAACTTCTTTATCCATTTTTTGCTTTCTGGGATATTTACCTGGTACTGTAGACGAGCTTCTTGGGAACACAGCCGTCCCAAACTTTGGGGTGGCTCTCTGTTTTTGATTTTAATTTCCCTAAGCCATAGGACCATAAGAGCAATTGCCATAGGCTGTGTTGCTTTATTTCTTACGTGTTTCAGGAAACACCATACACTTCTCCAGGGTGGCTGTTCACAATTTACATCTTGCCAATCAGCATAACAAGGCTCCCTGTTCTCCATATCCTGTCCTACCTTTCTGGATTTTACAGTTTTTTCAGATGCCCCTTTTGCCCGGGTGGCAGTGAGACTTCATTGTAGTGCAGATTTCCTTTACAGGCTTGCTTGTTTGGCCAAAAATGGCGTATGCGTTTTTTCCTGAATATATTCAGGAAAAAACGCATACGCGCTTTTTGGCCAAGTGCATCATTGTCGACGTTCTGCCTCTTTTCCTATGCTTTCAGGGCAATTCCAGTCTACCCCCTGCAATCCTTTTCCTGAAATTCTGCCCCGCTTTCAAGTCCCCTTCACAGGCTTACTTCAATATATTTTTGGAGGATAGCTGTCATTTATAACTCTTCAGGTTTGTGAATTACAGTGCCCCTTAGCTCCTTTCTTCAACTCGCTTTCTTGTGAGCTGGGCACAAAACCGCAGGATTGCTTCAGGCCCTAATCTGTTTCCAGCAGGGCACGCTGAGCCTTTGTTTAATTCCTCTTCCTGGTGGGAAATGAGCGTTACATTTGCCCGTGCAGACACCTACAGCTAGTCTCTCATTGGTTCTCCCTATTCCTGTTCATCTTGCACAGAAATTGCAAGCTGTTCCAAAGAGGAGGTTAAAGGCACTGACTCTCCAAGTGGGGAGAGTGTTAGTAAAGAATCTGGAATGGTGAACCCGAGGACCAGGATTCGAAAACTGAGATGCATTTTACATCATTACCCAATCACACGGTGGATGATACTCTGGGTTTCCCATGCATGTTTTAGCTGGAGGAAGAATCCCTTGAACCTGGAGAGTTGAGACCCATGGAATGGGTACCATGCAGTATGACTTCAAAGGGTCTGCATTTGCTCACCGAAACTCACCAATGCTATCAGCCTGAAGTGTCCAGCCTTATGTCTCAACCAGCTCTGGGTGTAGATGTGGTCAATCCCGGTTGCATCACATGCCCTGAGTGAATTGTTTAAGAATTGCTCTCTATTTCACTGTCATTGTGTTTTGTTTTCAAAATTTATTTTGATAATGGGATTTACCGGATTTTCATGCTGCGTTTCGGCCGCTGTACACACGCTTGATTCTCTTACGGAGACATATATATCCATGGGTTTTAAGATTCTTCCTAGTCAGGTATATTCCTAGGCGTTGAATATGTGGTGTTGGGTCCATTTCGTTGAGCAAGGAGTAGGTCTTGTCTATTACATATTTGGCTTATGGAAAGTTATCTGTGCTAATTTCAGTCTCTGGTTTTATGCAGCACCCCAAGGCACCTTTCCCCATAAGCAAGCACTAGTTGATTTTCTAAATTTGAGACCCTGTTCTGTTTTGTAATTCAGTTCATGTGAAGTCAAGTTTAAATTCCGTGTATTAGTGATATCTTATGATGTTTCTTTTTCTGTGTGACGTAGTTCACGTAGAATCACCTTACCTGAATCCACTCACTATGCCGCTACGGGCCTGATGACACAGATTTCATTGCTGAGTGATATTGCATTGTAAGTACGTGCCACAAATTCTTTATCCATTTTTTGCTTTCTGGGAATTTACCTGGTACTGTAGACGAGCTTCTTGGGAACACAGCCGTCCCAAATTTTGGGGTGGCTGTCTGTTTTTGATTTTAATTTCCGTAAGCTATAGGACCATAAGTGGAATTGCCATAGGCTGTGTTGCTTTGTTTCTTACGTGTTTCAGGAAACACCATACATTTCTCCAGGGTGGCTGCTGGCAATTTACATCCTGCCAATCAGCATAACAAGGCTCCCTGTTCTCCATATCCTGTCCTACCTTTCTGGATTTTACACTTTTTTCAGATGGACCTTTGCCCGGGGCGCAGTGAGACTTCATTGTAGTGCAGATTTCCTTTACAGGCTTGCTTGGTTGGCCAAAAAGGGCGTATGCGTTTTTTCCTGAATATATTCAGGAAAAAACGCATACGCCCTTTTTGGCCAAGTGCATCATTGTCAACGTTCTGCCTCTTTTCCTATGCTTTCAGGGCAATTCCAGTCTACCCCCTGCAATCGTTTTCCTGAAATTCTGCCCCGCTTTCAAGTCCCCTTCGCAGGCTTACTTCAATATATTTTTGGAGGATAGCTGTCATTTATAACTCTGCAGGTTTGTGAATTACAGTGCCCCTGAGCTCCTTTCTTCAACTCGCTTTCTTGTGAGCTGAGCCCAAATCCGCAGGATTGCTTCAGGCCCTAATCTGTTTCCGGCAGGGCACGCTGAGCCTTTGGTTAATTCCTCTTCCTGGTGGGAAATGAGCGTTACATTTGCCCGTGCAGACACCTACATCTAGTCTCTCATTGCTTCTCCTATTCCTGTTCATCTTGCACAGAAATTGCAAGCTGTGCCAAAGAGGAGTTTAAAGGCACTGACTCTCCAAGCGGGGAGAGTGTTACTAAAGCATCTGGAATGGTGAACCCGAGGACAAGGATACGAAAACTGAGATGCATTTTAAATCGTTTCCCAATCACACGGTGGACCATAATGTGGGTTTCCCATGCATGTTTTAGCTAGAGGAAGAATCCCTTGAACCTGGAGAGTTGGGACCCATGGAAAGAGTACCATGCAGTATGACTTCAAAGGGTCTGCATTTGCTCACCGAAACTCACCAATGCTATCAGCCTGAAGTGTCCGGCCTTATGTCTCAACCAGCTCTGGGTGTAGATGTGGTCAATCCCGGTTGCATCACATGCCCTGAGTGAATTATTTAAGAATTGCTCTCTATTTCACTGTCTTTGTGTTTTGTTTTTGAAATTTATTTTGATAATGGGATTTATCGGATTTTCACTGCTGCGTTTATGCCGCTGTACACACGCTTGATTCTCTTATGGAGACATATAAATCCATGGGTTTTAAGATTCTTCCTAGTCAGGTATATTCCTAGGCGTTGAATATGTGGTGTTGAGTCCATTTCGTTGAGCAAGGAGTAGGTCTTGTCTATTACATATTTGGCTTATGGAATGTTATCTGTGCTAATTTCAGTCTCTGGTTTTATGCAGCACCCCAAGGCACCTTTCCCCATAAGCAAGCACTAGTTGGTTTTCTAAATTTGAGACCCTGTTCTGTTTTGTAATTCAGTTCATGTGTAGTCAAGTTTACATTCCGTGTATTAGTGATATCTTATGATGTTTCTTTTTCTGTGTGACGTAGTTCACGTAGAATCACCGTACCTGCATCCACTCACTATGCCGCTACGGGCCTGATGACACAGATTTCATTGCTGAGTGATATTGCATTGCACGTACGTGCCACAACTTCTTTATCCATTTTTTGCTTTCTGGGATATTTACCTGGTACTGTAGACGAGCTTCTTGGGAACACAGCCGTCCCAAACTTTGGGGTGGCTCTCTGTTTTTGATTTTAATTTCCGTAAGCTACAGGACCATAAGAGCAATTGCCATAGGCTGTGTTGCTTTATTTCTTACGTGTTTCAGGAAACACCATACACTTCTCCAGGGTGGCTGTTCACAATTTACATCCTGCCAATCAGCATAACAAGGCTCCCTGTTCTCCATATCCTGTCCTACCTTTCTGGATTTTACACTTTTTTCAGATGGCCCTTTTGCCCGGGGCGGCAGTGAGATTTCATTGTAGTGCAGATTTCCTTTACAGGCTTGCTTGGTTGGCCAAAAAGTGCGTATGCGTTTTTTCCTGAATATATATATTCAGGAAAAAACGCATACGCACTTTTTGGCCAAGTGCATCATTGTCCTCGTTCTGCCTGTTTTCCTATGTTTTAAATGCAACTCCAGTCTTCCTCCCAGTTTGGTTTCCTGCAATTCTGCCTCACTTTCAAGTCCTCTTCGCAGCCTTACTTCAATATAATTTTGGATGATTGCTGTCACTTATAACTGTGCAGGTTTGTGAATTACAGTGCCCCTGAGCTCCTTTCTCCAACTCGCTTTCTTGTGAGCTGACTGCAAAACCGCAAGATAGCTTCAGACCCTAATCTGGTTCCGGCAGTGTATGCTGAGCATTTGGTTAATTCATCTTCCTGTTGGGAAATGAGACTTAAATTTGCCCTTCCAAACATCTACAGCTACTTTCTCATTGGTTCTCCCTATTCCTGTTCATCTTCCGCAGAAATTGCAAACTGGGCCAAACAGGAGGTTAAAGGCACCGACTCACCTAGTTGGGTGAATGTTAGTAAAGCATCTGGAATGCCTTGCCCGAGTACAAGGGAATGAAATTTGAGATGCCTTTAAAAACGTTTCTAGATCACACAGTGGACAATATTCTGGGCTCCCCGTGCATTTTTTAGCTGAAAGAAGAATCCATTTAACCTGGACAGTTGGGACTCATGGAATAGGTACCATGCAGTATGACTTCAAAGGGTCTGCTTTTGCTCACCGAACCTCAACAAACCAATGAGCCCAAGTGTTCTGCCTTATGTCTCACCCAGCTCTAGGTGTAGATGTGCTGAATCCAGGTTGCATCACTAGCCCTGATTGAAATATTTAAGAATTGTTCTGTATTTCTCTGTTATTGTGGTTTTTCTTGAAATTTATATTGATAATGGGATTTAGATGATTTTCACTGCTGCGTTTATGCTGCTGTACACACGCTTGATTCTCTTACGGGGACATATAAATCCATAGGTTTTTAGATTCTTACTAGTCAGGTATATTCCTAGGTCTTGAATATGGGGTGTCAAGTCCATTTCGTTGAGCAAGGAGTAGGTCTATTCTATTACATATTTGTTTTAGGAACGGTATGTGTGCTAATTTCAGTCTCTGGTTTTATGCAGCAGCCCAACCCACCTTTCCCATTAAGCAAGCATAAGTAGGTTTTCTAAATTTGAGACCCTGTTCTGTTTTGTAATTCAGTTCATGTGTAGCCAAGATTAAGTTCCGTGTATTAGTGACATCTTATGATCTTTCTTTTTCTGTGTGACTTATTTCACTTAGAATCATCATACCTGAATCCACTCATTATGTTGCTTTGGACCTGAAGACATAGATTTCATTGCTGAGTGATAGTCAGTTGTAGGTAAGTACCACTAATTCTTTATCCAAATTTCACTTTCTGGGATATTTAACTTGTATCATAGACGAGGTTCTTGTAAAAGGAGCCATCCCAAACTTTGGCATAGATGTGTCTTTTTGATTTCATTTCCCTAAGGTAAAGAACCATAAGAGGAAGTGCTCTGGGTTGGGGTTAGGGTTAGGGTTTGGGGATGGGGATGGTTTAAGGTACAGGTTATATTACTACAACAATTTAGGGTGAGCATAGGTGTGAGGGTACGGATTAGTGTTAGTGTATGGATTAACATTAGGAGACAGGTTAAGGTAAGGCTTCACGTAAGGTTTAGGGTTAGGGTTAATGGACAGGGACGGATTCGGGTAAAGGTTACGGTACGAAAACGGTTTAGGGTGAGCATACGTGTTACGGTAATGGTTAGTGTCACCGTATGGGCTAGGAATAGGGGACGGGTTAGGGTAAGTCTTCGCATAAGTGTTAGGGGTAGGGTTAGGGGAAGGGGATGGTTTAGGGTACATGTTAGGGTACGACAATGGTTTAGGGGAGCGTACGTGTTTGGGTATGGTTTAGTGTAAGTGAACTGGTTAGGAATAGGGGATGCGTTAGGGTTCGGCTTTGGGTAAGGGTTAGGTTTAGGGTTAGGCTCAGGGGACGGGTAAGGTTTAGGGTGAGCGTATGTATTAGAGTACGGGATAGTGTTAGTGTACGGGTTAGGGTTAGGGGAAGGGTTAGGGGAAGGTTTAGTGTAAGGGTTAGTTTTAGCATTTGGGTTAGGGGACGGGAATGGTTTAGTGTACAGGTTAGGTACGACAACATTTTTGGGTGAGCGTAACAGTTAGGGTACGTATTAGTGTTAGCGTACGGTTTAGGGTTAGATGACGTGTTAGGGTAAGGGTTAGTGTTAAGTTTAGGGTTAGGGTATGGGGAAGGTTTAGGATACAGGTTGGGGTACGACAACTAATTAAGTAGAACATATATGTTAGGGGATGGGTTCATGTTAGTGTATGGGTTAGGATTAGTGGACGGGTTAGTGTAATGCTTTGGGAAAGGGTTAGGTTTAGAGTTAGGGTTAGGGCACAGGGATGGTTTACAGTTCAGATCATGGTAGGACAATGGTTTAGGGTCTGCGTATGTGTTAGGGTATTGGTTAGGGTTAGCGTACAGTTTAGGATTAGGGGATGGGTTAGGGTAAGGCTTCAGGTAAGGGTTAGGGGTAGGGTTAGGGTTAGGGTTAGGGGATGGAGACAGGGACGGTTTAGGGTACAGGTTAGTGTAAGACAAAGGTTTAGGGTGAGCATAGCAGTTAGAGTAAGAGTTAGTGTTAGCGTACGGGTTTAGATTAGGGGACGGGTTACTGTAAGGTTTAGGGAAAGTGTTAGGGTTAGGGAATGGGGACGGTTTAGGGTACAGTGTAGGGTAAAACAAGAGTTTTGGTTGAGCGTACATTTTAGGCTATGGGTTAGTGTTAGCGTATGGGTTAAGATTAGAGGACGTGTTAGGGTAAGGTTTCGGATAAGAGTTAGGGTTAAGGTTAGGGGATGGGGACGGTTTTTGTTACAGGTTAGGGTATGACAACGGTTTAGGGTGAGTGTACATGATAGGGTATGGGTTAGCGTTAGCGTACAGTTTCGGATTATGGGACGGGTTAAGGTAAGACTTCGGGTAAGGG
Source organism: Phocoena phocoena (assembly GCF_963924675.1). Classification (NCBI taxonomy): domain Eukaryota; kingdom Metazoa; phylum Chordata; class Mammalia; order Artiodactyla; family Phocoenidae; genus Phocoena; species Phocoena phocoena. The sequence goes on from NW_027077614.1 coordinate 456,030, forward strand.
TAAGATTTAGGGTTCGGGTTGGGGGACGGGGACGGTTTAGGGTACAGTTTAGTGTATGACAACAGTTTAGGTTGACTACACGTGTTAAGGTATGGGTTAGTGTTTGCAAACGGGTTAGGATTACGGGAGGTGTTAGGGTAAGGCTTCGGCTAAGGCTTAAGTTTAGGTTTAGGGGATGGGGACGTTTTAGGGTACAGGATAGGGTACGACAATTGTTTAGTGTGAGTGTACATGTTAGGATACAGGTTAGTGATAGCGTACGGGTTAGGATTACTGATGGGTTAGCGTAAGGCTTTGGGTAAGGGTTCGGGTTAGGGTTAGGGTTAGGGGATGGGGACAGTTTAGGGTACAATTTAAGGTACGACAACGGTATAGGGTGAGCGTAAGTGTTAGGGTACATGTTAGTGTTAGTTTACGGGTTAGGATTAGGGGAAGGGTTAGTATAAGGTTTCGGGAAACGGTTTGAGGTTGGGGACAACGACGATTTATGGTACAGGTTAGGGTATGACAATGATTTAGGGTGAGCGTACGTGTTAGGTTATGGGTTAGTATTAGCGTACGGGTTAGGATTAAGGGACGGGTTAGGGTAAAGCTTCACGTAAGGGTTAGGTTTAGGTTTAGGTTTAGGGTGATTGTTAGGGGACTGGGACCATTTAGGATACAGGTTAGGGAATGACAAAAGTTTAGGGTGAGCGTATGTTTTAGGGTACATGTTAGTGCTACCATAAGGGTTAGGATTAGTGTAAGGTTTAGAGACATGATTCGGGTATGTGTTAGTGTTAGGGAACAGGGACAGGGACGGTTTAGGGTACAGGTTAGGGTACGACAACAGTTTAGGGTGAGCATACATGTTAGGGCACAGGTTAGTGTTAGCATATGGGTTAGAATTAGGGGGCTGGTTAGGGTAAGGCTTAGGGTAAGGGTTAGGGTTAGGGTTAGGGTTAGGAGATGGAGACGGTTCAAGGTACAGGTTAGGGTACCACAATGTGTTAGTGTGAGAATACATGTTAGGGTAAGGTTTAGTGTTAGTGTATGGTCCATGATTAGTGGAAGGGATAGGGTAAGACGTCGGGTTAGGGTTAGGGTTAGGGGATGGGAACGGTTTAGGGTATAGGTTAGAATACGACAGCAGTTTAGGTTGAGTGTACATGTTAGGGTATGTGTTAGTGCTAGCATACGGTTTAGGATTAGGGGACAGTTTAGACTAAAGCTTCGGGTAATGATTAGGTTTATGGTTAGGGTTAGGGATTAGGTTAGGGAATGGGAACGGTTTAGGGTACAATTTAGTGTACGACAACGATTTAAGGTGAGCGTAGGTGTAAGGGTATGGGTTAGTGTTGGCGTACGGATTAGGATTAGGGGACGGGTTAGGATAAGGCTTCGGGTAAGGGTTAGGGTTATGGTTAATGTTAGGGGACAGGGCCAGGGACGATTTAAGGTACAGGTTTGGGGAAGACAATGGTTTAGGGTGAGTGTACATGTTAGGGTATGTGTTAGTGTTAGCGTACCAGTTAGGCTTAGGTGACGGGTTAGGGTAAGGCTTCGGATAAGGGTTAGGGTTAGGGTTATGGGACAGGGACTGTTTAGGTACAGGTTAGTGTATGACAACGGTTTTCATTGAGCATACAAGTTAGGGTAGGTGTAAATGTTAGCATACGGGTTAGGATTAGGGGACGGGTTAGGGTAACTTTTCCGGTAAGGATTAGGGTTAGGGTTAGGGGACAGGGAAGGTTTAGAGTACAGGTTAGTGTACAACAACGGTTTAGTGTGATCGTACGAGTTAGGGTATGGGTTAGTGTTAGCACACGGTTTAGGATTAGGGGATGTGTTAGGGTAAGGCTTCAGGTAAGTGTTAGAGTTAGGGTTAGTGGATGAGGACGTGTTAGGTACAGGTTAGGGTACGACAATGCTTTAGGGTGAGCGTACATGTTAGGGTACTGGTCAGTGTTAGCATTTGGGTTAGGATTAGGGGACAGGTTAGTGTAAGGCTTCGTGTAAGTGTTAGAGTGAGGGATAGGGTTGGGGAAAGGGACGGTTTAGGGTACAGATTAGGGTACGACAGCGATTTAGGGTGAGCCTACGTGTTAGGGTACAGTTTAGTGTTAGCGTATGGGTTAGGATTCGGGGATGGTTTAGGGACAGGCATCTGTAAAGATTTAGGTTTAGCATTATGGGACGGGGACGGTTTAGGGAAAAGGTTAGGATACCACAGCGGTTTAGGGTGAGCGTAGGTGTTAGGGTACGGGTTAGTGTTAGCGTACGGATTAGGTATAGGGGACGTGTTAGGGTAAGGCTTCGGGAAAGGGTTAGGGTTAGGGTTAGGGGACGGGGAGGGTTTAGGGGACAGGTTAGAGTAGGACAACGGTTTAGGGTGAGCGTACATGTTAGGGTACAGGTTAGTGTTAGTGTACGGGTTAGGATTAGGGGACCGGTTAGGGTAAGGCTTCGGGTAAGATTTAGGGTTAGGGTTATGGGACGGGGAAGGTTTAGGGGACGGGTTAGGTAAGACAACGGTTTAGGGTGAGCGTACGTGTTAGGGAACGGGTTAGTGTTAACATACGGGTTAGCATTAGGGGACGGGTTAGGGTAAGTCTTCGGGTAAGGGTTAGGGTTAGAGTTAGGGGACAGGGACAGTTTAGGGGACAGGTTAGGGTAGGACAACGGTTAAGGGTGAGCGTACGTGGTACGGTACGGGTTAGTGTTAGCGTACAGGTTAGGATTAGGGGACGGGTTAGGGTAAGGCTTCAGGTAAGGGTTAGGGTTAGGGTTAAGGTTAGGTTTAGGGGACGGGGAAGGTTTAGGGGACAGGTTAGGGTACGGCAACGGTTTAGGGTGAGCGTACATGTTAGGGTACGGGTTAGTGTGTGCGTGCGGGTTAGGATTAGGGGAGGGTTTAGGGTAAGGATTCGGGTAAAGGTTAGTGTTGGGGTTAGGGTAAGGGTTATGGTTAGGGTACGGGGACGGTTTAAGGGACAGGTTAGGGTACGACAACGGTTTAGGGTGAGCGTACGTGTTAGGGTACGGGTTAGTGTTAGCATACGGGTTAGGATTAGGGTACGGGTTAGGGTAAGCCTTCGGGTAAGGGTCAGGGTTAGGGTTAGGGTTAGGGGACGGGGAGAGTGTAGGGGACAGGTTAGGGTACGACCACGGTTTAGGGTGAGCGTACGTGTTAGGGTACGGGTTAGTGTTAGCGTACGGGTTAGGATTAGGGGACAGGTTAGGGTAAAGCTTCGTGTAAGGGTTAGGGTTAGGGTTAGGGTTAGGGTACGGGGACGGTTTAGGGGACAGGTTAGGGTACGACAACGGTTTAGGGTGAGCGTACGTGTTAGGGTACGGGTTAGTGTTAGCGTACGGGTTAGGATTAGGGGACGGGTAAGGGTAAGATTTCGGGTAAGGGTTAGGGTTAGGGTTAGGATTAGGGTTAGGGGACGGGGACGGTTTAGGGTACAGGTTAGTGTACGTCAATGGTTTAGGGTGAGCGTACATGTTAGGGTACGGGTTAGTGTTAGCGTACGGGTTAGGATTAGGGGACGGGTTAGGTTAAGGCTTGGGGTAAGGGTTAGGGTTAGTGATCGGGTTAGGGTTAGGGTTAGGGGACAGGGATGGTTTAGGGGAGAGGTTAGTGTACGACAGCGGTTTAGGGTGAGCGTACGTGTTAGGGTACGGGTTACTGTTAGCGTACGTGTTAGGATTAGGGGACGTGTCAGTGTAAGGCTTCGGGTAAGGGTTAGGGTTAGGGTTAGGGTTAGGGGACGGGAACGGGGACGGTTTAGGGGACAGGTTATTGTACGGCAACGGTTTAGGGTGAGCGTATGTGTTAGGGTACGGGTTAGTGTTAGCGTACGGGTTAGGATTAGGGGACGTGTTAGGGTAAGGCTTCGGGTAAGGATTAGGGTTAGGGTTAGGGTCAGTGTTAGGGGACGGGGACTGGGACGGTTTAGGGGACAGGTTAGGGTACGTCAACGGTTTAAGGTGAGCTTACGTGTTAGGGTACGGGTTAGTGTTAGCATACGGGTTAGGATTAGGGGACGGGTTAGGTTAAGGCTTGGGGTAAGGGTTAGGGTTAGTGATCGGGTTAGGGTTAGGGTTAGGGGACAGGGACGGTTTAGGGGACAGGTTAGGATATGAGAACGGTTTAGGGTGAGCGTACGTGTTAGGGAACGAGTTAGTGTTAGCGTATGGCTTAGGATTATGGGACGGGTTAGGGTAAGGCTTCGGGTAAGGGTTAGGGTTAGGGTTAGGGTTAGGGGACGGGGACGGTTTAGGGGACAGGTTAGGGTACGACAACGGTTTAGGGTGAGCGTACGTGTTACGGTATGGGTTAGTGTTAGCGTACGGGTTAGGATTAGGGGACGGGTTAGGGTAAGGCTTCGGGTAAGGGTTAGGTTTAGGGTTAGGGTTAGGGTTAGGGTTAGGGTTAGGAGACGGGGACGGTTTAGGGGACAGGTTAGTGTACGACTACGGTTTAGGGTGAGCGTACGTGTTAGGGTACGGGTTAGTGTTAGCGTACGGGTTAGGATTAGGGGACGGGTTAGGGTAAGGCTTCGGGGAAGGGTTAGGGTTAGGGTTAGTATTAGGGTTAGGGGACCGGGATGGGGACGGTTTAGGGGACAGGTTAGTGTGCGACAACGGTTTAGGTTGAGCGTACGTGTTAGGGTACGGGTTAGTGTTAGCCTAAGGGTTTGGATTAGCGGACGGGTTAGGGTAAGGCTTCGGGTAAGGTTAGGGTTAGGGTTAGGGTTCGGGGACGGTTTTGGGGACAGGTTAGGGTACGACAACGCTTTAGTGTGAGCGTACGTGTTAGGGTACGGGTTAGTGTGAGCGTACGGGTTAGGATTAGGGGACGGGTAAGGGTAAGGCTTCGGGTAAGGGTTAGGGTTAGGGTTAGGTTTAGGGTTAGGTGTCGGGGACGGTTTAGGGGAGAGGTTAGGGTACGACAATGGTTTAGGGTGAGCGTACGTGTTAGGGTACGGGTTAGTGTTAGCGTACGGGTTAGGATTAGAGGACGGGTTAGGGTAAGGCTTCGGGTAAGTGTTAGGGTTAGGGTAAGGGTTAGGGTTAATGTTAGGTGACGGGGACGGTTTAGGGGACAGGTTAGGGTACGACAATGGTTTACGGTGAGCGTACGTGTTAGGGTACGGGTTAGTGTTAGCGTACGGGTTAGGATTAGGGGACGGGTTAGGGTAAGGCTTCGGGTAAGGTTTAGGGATAGGGTTAGGGGACGGGAAGGGTATAGGGGACAGGTTAGGGTACGACAACGCTTTAGGGTGAGCGTACGTGTTAGGGTATGGGTTAGTGTTAGCGTATGGGATAGGATTAGGGGACGGGTTAGGTTAAGGCTTGGGGTAAGTGTTAGGATTAGGGTTAGGGTTAGGGTTAGGGTTAGGGTTAGGGGACGGTTTAGGGGACAGGTTAGTGTAGGACAACGGTTTAGGGTGAGCGTACGTGTTAGGGTACGGTTTAGTGTTAGCGTACGGGTTAGGATTAGGGGACGGGTTAGGGTAAGGCTTCGGGTAAGGGTAGGAGTTAGGGTTAGTGTTAGGGTTAGGGGACGGGGATGGGGACGGTTTAGGGGACAGGTTAGGGTGCGACAACGGTTTAGGGTGAGTGTACGTGTTAGGGTACGGGTTAGTGTTAGCCTAAGGGTTTGGATTAGGGGACAGGTTATGGTAAGGTTTCAGGTAAGGTTACGGGTAGGGTTAGGGTTAAGGTTAGGGTACGGGGACGGTTTAGGGGACAGGTTAAGGTACGACAACCGTTTATGGTGAGCGTACGTGTTAGGGTACGGGTTAGTGTTAGCGTACGGGTTAGTACTAGGTGACGGGTTATGGTAAGGCTTCGGGTAAGGGTTACGGTTAGGGTTAGGGTTAGGGTTAGGTGACGGGGACGGTTTAGGGGAGAGGTTAGTGTACGACAACGGTTTAGGGTGAGCGTACGTGTTAGGGTACGGGTTACTGTTAGCGTACGTGTTAGGATTAGGGGACGTGTTAGGGTAAGGCTTCGGGTAAGGGTTAGGGTTAGGGTAAGGGTTAGGGTTAGTGTTAGGTAACGGGGACGGTTTAGGGGACAGGTTAGCGTACGACAACGGTTTACGGTGAGCATACGTGTTAGGGTACGGGTTAGTGTTAGCGTACGGGTTAGGAGTAGGGGACGTGTTAGTGTAAGGCTTCGGGTAAGGGTTAGGGTTAGGGTTAGGGGACGGGGACGGTTTAGGGGCAGGTTAGGGTACGACAACGGTTTAGGGTGAGCGTATGTGTTAGGGTACGGGTTAGTGTTAGCGTACGAATTAGGATTAGGGGACGGGTTAGTGTAAGGCTTCGGGTAAGGGTTAGGGTTAGGGTTAGGGTTAGGGGACGGGGACGGTTTAGGGGACAGGTTAGTGCACGACAACGGTTTAGGGTGAGCGTACGTGTTAGGGTACGGGTTAGTGTTAGCATACGGGTTAGGATTAGGGGACGGGATAGGGTATGGCTTCGGGTAAGGGTTAGGGTTAGGGTTAGTGTTAGGGTTAGCGGACGGGGATGGGGACGGTTTAGGGGACAGGTTAGGGTGCGACAACGGTTTAGGGTGAGTGTACGTGTTTGGGTACGGGTTAGTGTTAGCCTAAGGGTTTGGATTAGGGGACGGGTTAGGTTAAGGCTTCGGGTAAGGTTAGGGTTAGGGTTAGGGTACGGGGACTGTTTATGGGACAGGTTAGGGTACGACAACGGTTTAGGGTGAGCGTAGGTGTTAGGGTAAGGGTTAGTGTTAGCGTACGGGTTAGGATTAGGGGACGGGTTAGGGTAAGGCTTCAGGTAACGGTTAGTGTTAGGGTTAGGGTTAGGGTTAGGGTTAGGGGACGGGGACGGTATAAGGGACAGGTTATTGTACGACAAAGGTTTAGGGTGAGCGTATGTGTTAGGGTATGGGTTAGTGTTAGCGTACGGGTTAGGATTAGGGGTCGGGTTTGGGTAAGGCTTCGGGTAAGGGTTAGGGTTAGGGTTAGGGGACGGGGACTGGGACGGTTTAGGGGACAGGTTAGGGTACGACAACGGTTTAGGGTGAGCGTACGTGTAAGGGTAGGGGTTAGTGTTAGCGTACGGTTTAGGATTAGGGGACGTGTTAGATTAAGGCCTGGGGTAGGGTTAGGGTTAGGGATCCTGTTAGGGTTAGGGTTAGGGGACGGGGACGGTGTAGGGGACAGGTTAGGGTACGACAACGGTTTAGGGTGAGCGTACGTGTTAGGGTACGGGTTAGTGTTAGCGTACGGGTTAGTGTTAGGGGACGCGTTAGGGTAAGGCTTCGGGTAAGTGTTAGGGTTAAGGTTAGGGTTAGGGTTAGTGGACTGGGACGGTTTAGGGGAGAGATGAGGTTACAACAACGGTTTAGGGTGAGTGTACGTGTTAGGGTACGGGTTAGTGTTAGCGTACGTGTTAGGATTAGGGGATGGGTTAGGGTAAGGCTTCGGGTAAGGGTTAGGGTTAGGGATAGGGTTAGGGTTAGGGTTAGGGGACGGGGACGGTTTAGGGGACAGGCTAGGGTACGACAACGCTTTAGGTTGAGCGTATGTGTTAGGGTACGTGTTAGGGTTAGAGTACGGGTTAGAATTAGGGGACGGCTTAGGGTAAGGCTTCGGGTAAGGGTTAGGTGTAGGGTTAGTTTTAGGTTAAGGGGACGGGGACGGTTTAGGGGACAGGTTAGGGTACGACTACGGTTTAGGGTGAGCGTACGTATTAGGGTATTGGTTAGTGTTAGCGTACGGGTTAGGATTAGGGGACGGGTTAGGGTAAGGCTTCGGGTAAGGGTTAGGGTTAGGCTTAGGGTTAGGGTTAGGATTAGGGGAAGGGGACGGTTTAGGGGACAGGTTAGGGTACCACAAAGTTTTAGGGTGAGCGTACGTGTTAGGGTACGGGTTAGTGTTAGCGTACGGGTTAGTATTAGGGGACGGGTTAGGTTAAGGCTTCGGGTAAGGTTTAGGGTTTGGGTTAGGGATTGGGTTAAGGAACGGGGACGGTTTAGGGGACAGGTTAGGGTACGAAAAATGGTTTAGTGTGAGCGTACGTGTTAGGGTACGGGTTAGTGTTAGCGTACGGGTTAGGATTAGGGGACGGGTTAGGGTAAGGCTTTGGGTAAGGTTTAGGGTTAGGGTTAGGGTTAGGGTTAGGGTTAGGGGACGGGGACGGTTTAGGGGACAGGTAAGTGTACGACAACGATTTAGGGTGAGTGTACGTGTTAGGGTACGGTTTAGTGTTAGCGTACGGGTTAGGATTATGGGATGGGTAAGTTTAAGGCTTCGGGTAAGGGTTAAGGTTAGGGTTAGGGGACGGGGACGGTTTAGGGGACAGGTTAGGGTACGACAACGGTTTAGGGTGAGCGTACGTGTTTGGGTACGGGTTGGTGTTCGCGTACGTGTTAGGATTAGGGAACGGATTAGGGTAAGTCTTCGGGTAAGGGTTAGGTTTAGGGTTAGGGATAGGGTTAGGGTTAGGGGACGGGGATGGTATAGGCGACAGGTTATTGTACGACAACGGTTTAGGGTGAACGTACGTATTAGGGTACGGGTTAGTGTTAGCGTACGGGTTAGGATTAGGGGACGGGTTAGGGTGAGGCTTCGGGTAAGGGTTAGGGTTAGGCTTAGGGTTAGGGTTAGGGTTAGGGGACGGGGACAGTTTAGGGGACAGGTTAGGGTACCACAACGTTTTAGGGTGAGCGTAGGTGTTAGGGTACGGGTTAGTGATAGCGTACGGGATAGGATGAGGGGACGGGTTAGGGTAAGGCTTCGGGTAAGGGTTAGGGTTAGGGTTAGGGTTAGGGTTAGGGTTAGGGGACGGGGACGTTTTAGAGGACAGGTGAGGGTACGACAAATGTTTATTGTGAGCGTACGTGTTAGGGTACGGGTTAGTGTTAGCGTACGGGTTAGGATTAGGGGACGGGTAAGGGTAAGGTTTCGGGTAAGGGTTAGGGTTAGGGTTAGGGTTAGGGTTAGGGGACGGAGACGGTTTAGGGGACAGGTTAGGGTATGACAACGGTTTAGGGTGAGCGTATGTGTTAGGGTACGGTTTAGTGTTAGCGTACGGGTTAGGATTAGTGGACGGTTTAGGGTAACGCTTACAGTAAGGGTTAGGGTTAGGGTTAGGGGACCGGGACGGGGATGGTTTAGGGGACAGGTTAGGGTACGACAACTGTTTAGGGTGAGAGTACGTGTTAGGGTATGGGTTAGTGTTAGCGTACAGGTTAGGATTAGGGAACGGGTTAGGGTAAGGCTTCGGGTAAGTTTTAGGGTTAGGGTTAGGTTTAGGGGACGGGGAAGGTTTAGGGAACAGGTTAGGGTACGACAATGGTTTAGGGTGAGCGTACGTGTTAGGGTACGGTTTAGGATTAGGGGACGAGTTAGTGTAAAGCTACAGGTAAGTGTTAGGGTTAGGTTTAGGGTTAGCGTACGGGTTAGGATTAGGGGACGGGTTAGGGTAAGGCTTCGGGTAAGGGTTAGGGTTAATGTTATGGATAGGGTTAGGGTTAGGGGACAGGGACGGTTTAGGGGACAGGTTAGGGTACGACAACGGTTTAGGGTGAGCGTACGTGTAAGGGTAGGGGTTAGTGTTAGCGTACGGTTTAGGATTAGGGGACGGGTTAGATTAAGGCCTGGGGTAAGGGTTAGGGTTAGGGATCGGGTTAGGGTTAGGGTTAGGGGACGGGGACGGTGTAGGGGACAGGTTAGGGTACGACAACGGTTTAGGGTGAGCGTACGTGTTAGAGTACGGGTTAGTGTTAGCGTACGGGTTAGTGTTAGGGGACGGGTTAGGGTAAGGCTTCGGGTAAGTGTTAGGGTTAAGGTTAGGGTTAGGGTTAGGGGACGGGGACGGTTTAGGGGAGAGATGAGGTTACGACAACGGTTTAGTGTGAGCATACGTGTTAGGGTACGGGTTAGTGTAAGCGTACGTGTTAGGATTAGGGGATGGGTTAGGGTAAGGCTTCGGGTAAGGATTAGGGTTAGGGATAGGGTTAGGGTTAGGGTTAGGGGACGGGGACGGTTTAGGGGACAGGCTAGGGTACGACAACGCTTTAGGTTGAGCGTATGTGTTAGGGTACGTGTTAGTGTTAGCGTACAGGTTAGAATTAGGGGACGGGTTAGGGTAAGGCTTCGGGTAAGGGTTAGGTGTAGGGTTAGTTTTAGGGTTAGGGGACGTGGACGGTTTAGGGGACAGGTTAGGGTACCACAACGTTTTAGGGTGAGCGTACGTGTTAGGGTACAGGTTAGTGTTAGCGTACGGGTTAGTATTAGGGGACGGGTTAGGGTAAGGCTTCGGGTAAGGTTTAGGGTTAGGGTTAGGGATTGGGTTAAGGAACGGGGACGGTTTAGGGGACAGGTTAGGGTACGAAAAATGATTTAGTGTGAGCGTACGTGTTAGGGTACGGGTTAGTGTTAGCGTACGGGTTAGGATTAGGGGACGGGTTAGGGTAAGGCTTCGGGTAAGGTTTAGGGTTAGGGTTAGGGTTAGGGTTAGGGTTAGGGGACGGGGACGGTTTAGGGGACAGGTTAGTGTACGACAACAATTTAGGGTGAGTGTACGTGTTAGGGTACGGTTTAGTGTTAGCGTACGGGTTAGGATTATGTGATGGGTAAGTGTAAGGCTTCAGGTAAGGGTTAGGGTTAGGGTTAGGGTTAGGGTTAGGGTTAGGGGACGGGGATGGTTTAGGGGACAGGTTAGGGTACGACAACGGTTTAGGGTGAGCGTACATGTTAGGGTACGGGTTAGTGTTCGCGTACGTGTTAGGATTAGGGAACGGATTAGGGTAAGTCTTCGGGTAAGGGTTAGGTTTAGTGTTAGGGATAGGGTTAGGGTTAGGGGACGGGGACGGTATAGGGGACAGGTTTTTGTACGACAACGGTTTAGGGTGAGCGTACGTATTAGGGTACGGGTTAGTGTTAGCGTACGGGTTAGGATTAGGGGACGGGTTAGGGTAAGGCTTCGGGTAAGGGTTAGGGTTAGGCTTAGGGTTAGGGTTAGGGTTAGGGGACGGGGATGGTTTAGGGGACAGGTTAGGGTACCATAACGTTTTAGGGTGAGCGTAGGTGTTAGGGTACGGGTTAGTGTTAGCGTACGGGATAGGATGAGGGGACGGGTTAGGGTAAGGCTTCGGGTAAGGGTTAGGGTTAGGGTTAGGGTTAGGGTTAGGGGACGGGGACGGTTTAGGGGACAGGTGAGGGTACGACAAATGTTTATTGTGAGCGTACGTGTTAGGGTACGGGTTAGTGTTAGCGTACGGGTTAGGATTAGGGGAGGGTTTAGGGTAAGGCTTCGGGTAAGGGTTAGGGTTAGGGTTAGGGTTAGGGTTAGGGGACGGGGACGGTTTAGGGAACAGGTTAGGGTACGACAACAGTTTAGGGTGAGCGTATGTGTTAAGGTATGGGTTAGTGTTAGCGTACGGGTTAGAATTATGGGACGGGTTAGTGTAAGGCTTCGGGTAAGGGTTAGGTTTAGGGTTAGGTTTAGGCTTAGGGGACTGGGACGGGGAAGGTTTAGTGGACAGGTTAGTGTACGACAATGGTTTAGGGTGAGTGTACGTATTAGGGTACGGGTTAATCTTAGGGTACGGGTTAGGATTAGGGGACGGGTTAGAGTAAGGCTTCTGGTAAGGGTTAGTGTTAGGGTTAGGGTTGGTGTTACGGTTAGGGGACAGGGACGGTTTAGAGGACAGGTTAGGGTTCCAAAACGGTTTAGGGTGAGCGTACGTGTTAGGGTACGGGTTAGTGTTAGCGTACGGGTTAGTATTAGGGGACGGGTTAGGGTAAGGCTTCGCGTAAGGTTTAGGGTTAGTGTTAGGGTTAGGGGACGGGGACGGTTTAGGGGACAGGTTAGGGTACGACAACGGTTTAGGGTGAGCCTATGTGTTAGGGTACGGGTCAGTGTTAGCGTACGAGTTAGCATTAGGGGACGGGTTAGCGTAAGGCTTCGGGTAAGGCTTAGGGTTAGGGATAGGGTTAGGGTTAGGGTTAGGGTTAGGGGCCAGTTTAGGGGACAGGTTAGTGTTCGACAACGGTTTAGGGTGAGCGTACATGTTAGGGTACGGGTTAGTGTTAGCGTACGGGTTAGGATTAGGGGACGGGTTAGGGTAAGGCTTCGGGTAAGTGTTAGGGTTAGGGTTAGGGTTTGGGTTAGGGGACGGGGACGGGGACGGTTTAGGGGACAGGTTAGGGTACGACAACGGTTTATGGTGAGCGTATGTGTTAGGGTATGGTTTAGTGAGGGCGTACATGTTAGAATTAGGGGACGGTTTATGGTAAGTTTTCGGGTAAGGGTTAGGGTTAATGTTAGTGTTAGCGTACGGGTTAGGATTAGGGGACGGGTTAGGGTAAGGCTTCGGGTAAAGTTTAGGGTTAGGGTTAGCGTTAGGGTTAGTGTTAGGGGACGGGGACGATTTAGGGGACAGGTTCGGGTACGACAACTGTTTAGGGTGAGCGTACGTGTTAGGGTATGGGTTAGTGTTAGCCTACGGGTTAGGATTAGGGGACGGGTTAGGGTAAGGCTTCGGGTAAGGGTTACGGTTAGGGTTAGGGTTAGGGGACGGGGACGGGGACGATTTAGGGAACAGGTTAGGGTATGACAACGGTTTAGGGTGAGCGTACGTGTTAGGGTACAGGTTAGTGTTAGCGTACGGGTTAGGATTGGGGAAGTGTGAGGGTAAGGTTTCGGGTAAGGGTTTGGGTTATGGTTAGGGTTAGGGTTAGGGGACTCGGACGGTTTAGGAGACAGGTTAGGGTACGACAACGGTTTAGGGTGAGCGTACGTGTTAGGGTACGGGTTAGTGTTAGTGTACGTGTTAGGATTAGGGGACGGGTAAGGGTAAGGCTTCGGGTAAGGGTTAGGGTTAGGGTTAGGGTTAGGGTTAGGGGACGGAGACGGTTTAGGGGACAGGTTAGGGTATGACAACGGTTTAGGGTGAGCGTATGTGTTAGGGTACGGGTTAGTGTTAGCGTACGGGTTAGGATTAGTGGACGGTTTAGGGTAACGCTTACAGTAAGGGTTAGGGTTAGGGTTAGGAGATGGGGACGGGGACGGTTTAGGGGACAGGTTAGGGTACGACAACGGTTTAGGGTGAGCGTACGTGTTAGGGTACGGTTTAGTGTTAGCGTACGGGTTAGGATTAGGGGACGGGTAAGGGTAAGGCTTCGGGTAAGTGTTAGGGTTAGGGTTAGGGGACGGGGATGGGGACGGTTTAGGGGACAGGTTAAGGTACGACAACTGTTTAGGGTGAGAGTACGTGTTAGGGTATGGGTTAGTGTTAGCGTACAGGTTAGGATTAGGGAACGGGTTAGGGTAAGGCTTCGGGTAATTGTTAGGGTTAGGGTTAGGTTTAGGGTACGGGGAAGGTTTAGGGGACAGGTTAGGGTACGAAAATGGTTTAGGGTGAGCGTACGTGTTAGGGTATGGTTTAGTGTTAGCGTACGGGTTAGGATTAGGGGACGAGTTAGTGTAAAGCTACAGGTAAGGGTTAGGGTTAGGTTTAGGGTTAGCGTACGGGTTAGGATTAGGGGACGGGTTAGGGTAAGGCTTCGGGTAAGGGTTAGGGTTAATGTTAGGGTAAGGGTTAGGGTTAGGGGACGGGGACGATTTAGGGGACAGTTTAGGGTACGTCAACGGTTTAGGGTGAGCGTACGTGTTACGGTACGGGTTAGTGTTAGCCTACGGGTTAGGATTAGGTGACGGGTTAGGGTAAGGCTTCGGGTAAGGGTTAGGGTTAGGGTTAGGGTTAGGGTTAGTGTTAGGGGACGGGCACGGTTTAGGGGACAGGTTAGGGTATGACAACGGTTTAGGGTGAGCGTACGTGTTAGGGTACGGGTTAGTGTTAGCGTACGGGTTAGGATTGGGGAAGGGTGAGGGTAAGGCTTCGGGTAAGGGTTAGGGTTAAGGTTAGGGTTAGGGTTAGTGTTAGGGGACTGGGACGGTTTAGGGGACAGGTTAGGGTACGACAACGGTTTAGGGTGAGCGTACGTGTTAGGGTACGGGTTAGTGTTAGCGTACGGGTTAGGATTAGGGGACGGGTTAGCGTAAGGCTTCGGGTAAGGGTTAGGGTTAGGGATAGGGTTAGGGTTAGGGTTAGGGTTAGGGGCCAGTTTAGGGGACAGGTTAGTGTTCGACAACGGTTTAGGGTGAGCGTACATGTTAGGGTACGGGTTAGTGTTAGCGTACAGGTTAGGATTAGGGGACGGGTTAGGGTAAGGCTTCGGGTAAGTGTTAGGGTTAGAGTTAGGGTTTGGGTTAGGGGACGGGGACGGGGACGGTTTAGGGGACAGGTTAGGGTACGACAACGGTTTATGGTGAGCGTATGTGTTAGGGTACGGTTTAGTGAGGGCGTACATGTTAGGATTAGGGGACGGTTTATGGTAAGGTTTCGGGTAAGGTTTAGGGTTAATGTTACGGTTAGCGTACGGGTTAGGATTAGGGGACGGGTTAGGGTAAGGCTTCGGGTAAGATTTAGGGTTAGGGTTAGCGTTAGGGTTAGTGTTAGGGGATGGGGACGATTTAGGGGAAAGGTTCGGGTACGACAACTGTTTAGGGTGAGCGTACGTGTTAGGGTACGGGTTAGTGTTACCCTACGGGTTAGGATTAGGGGACGGGTTAGGGTAAGGCTTCGGGTAAGAGTTACGGTTAGGGTTAGGGTTACGGGACGGGGACGGGGACGATTTAGAGAACAGGTTAGGGTACGACAACGGTCTAGGGTGAGCGTACGTGTTAGGGTACGGGTTAGTGTTAGCGTACGGGTTAGGATTGGGGAAGTGTGAGGGTAAGGTTTCGGGTAAGGGTTTGGGTTAGGGTTAGGGTTAGGGTTAGGGTTAGGGGATGGAGACGGTTTAGGGGACAGGTTAGGGTATGACAACGGTTTAGGGTGAGCGTATGTGTTAGGGTACGGGTTAGTGTTAGCGTACGGGTTAGGATTAGTGGACGGTTTAGGGTAACGCTTACAGTAAGGGTTAGGGTTAGGGTTAGGGGACCGGGACGGGGATGGTTTAGGGGACAGGTTAGGGTACGACAACTGTTTAGGGTGAGAGTACGTGTTAGGGTATGGGTTAGTGTTAGCGTACAGGTTAGGATTAGGGAACGGGTTAGGGTAAGGCTTCGGGTAAGTTTTAGGGTTAGGGTTAGGTTTAGGGGACGGGGAAGGTTTAGGGAACAGGTTAGGGTACGACAATGGTTTAGGGTGAGCGTACGTGTTAGGGTACGGTTTAGGATTAGGGGACGAGTTAGTGTAAAGCTACAGGTAAGTGTTAGGGTTAGGTTTAGGGTTAGCGTACGGGTTAGGATTAGGGGACGGGTTAGGGTAAGGCTTCGGGTAAGGGTTAGGGTTAATGTTATGGATAGGGTTAGGGTTAGGGGACAGGGACGGTTTAGGGGACAGGTTAGGGTACGACAACGGTTTAGGGTGAGCGTACGTGTAAGGGTAGGGGTTAGTGTTAGCGTACGGTTTAGGATTAGGGGACGGGTTAGATTAAGGCCTGGGGTAAGGGTTAGGGTTAGGGATAGGGTTAGGGTTAGGGTTAGGGGACGGGGACGGTGTAGGGGACAGGTTAGGGTACGACAACGGTTTAGGGTGAGCGTACGTGTTAGAGTACGGGTTAGTGTTAGCGTACGGGTTAGTGTTAGGGGACGGGTTAGGGTAAGGCTTCGGGTAAGTGTTAGGGTTAAGGTTAGGGTTAGGGTTAGGGGACGGGGACGGTTTAGGGGAGAGATGAGGTTACGACAACGGTTTAGTGTGAGCATACGTGTTAGGGTACGGGTTAGTGTAAGCGTACGTGTTAGGATTAGGGGATGGGTTAGGGTAAGGCTTCGGGTAAGGATTAGGGTTAGGGATAGGGTTAGGGTTAGGGTTAGGGGACGGGGACGGTTTAGGGGACAGGCTAGGGTACGACAACGCTTTAGGTTGAGCGTATGTGTTAGGGTACGTGTTAGTGTTAGCGTACAGGTTAGAATTAGGGGACGGGTTAGGGTAAGGCTTCGGGTAAGGGTTAGGTGTAGGGTTAGTTTTAGGGTTAGGGGACGTGGACGGTTTAGGGGACGGGTTAGGGTACCACAACGTTTTAGGGTGAGCGTACGTGTTAGGGTACAGGTTAGTGTTAGCGTACGGGTTAGTATTAGGGGACGGGTTAGGGTAAGGCTTCGGGTAAGGTTTAGGGTTAGGGTTAGGGATTGGGTTAAGGAACGGGGACGGTTTAGGGGACAGGTTAGGGTACGAAAAATGATTTAGTGTGAGCGTACGTGTTAGGGTACGGGTTAGTGTTAGCGTACGGGTTAGGATTAGGGGACGGGTTAGGGTAAGGCTTCGGGTAAGGTTTAGGGTTAGGGTTAGGGTTAGGGTTAGGGTTAGGGGACGGGGACGGTTTAGGGGACAGGTTAGTGTACGACAACAATTGAGGGTGAGTGTACGTGTTAGGGTACGGTTTAGTGTTAGCGTACGGGTTAGGATTATGTGATGGGTAAGTGTAAGGCTTCAGGTAAGGGTTAGGGTTAGGGTTAGGGTTAGGGTTAGGGTTAGGGGACGGGGATGGTTTAGGGGACAGGTTAGGGTACGACAACGGTTTAGGGTGAGCGTACATGTTAGGGTACGGGTTAGTGTTCGCGTACGTGTTAGGATTAGGGAACGGATTAGGGTAAGTCTTCGGGTAAGGGTTAGGTTTAGTGTTAGGGATAGGGTTAGGGTTAGGGGACGGGGACGGTATAGGGGACAGGTTTTTGTACGACAACGGTTTAGGGTGAGCGTACGTATTAGGGTACGGGTTAGTGTTAGCGTACGGGTTAGGATTAGGGGACGGGTTAGGGTAAGGCTTCGGGTAAGGGTTAGGGTTAGGCTTAGGGTTAGGGTTAGGGTTAGGGGACGGGGATGGTTTAGGGGACAGGTTAGGGTACCATAACGTTTTAGGGTGAGCGTAGGTGTTAGGGTACGGGTTAGTGTTAGCGTACGGGATAGGATGAGGGGACGGGTTAGGGTAAGGCTTCAGGTAAGGGTTAGGGTTAGGGTTAGGGTTAGGGTTAGGGGACGGGGACGGTTTAGGGGACAGGTGAGGGTACGACAAATGTTTATTGTGAGCGTACGTGTTAGGGTACGGGTTAGTGTTAGCGTACGGGTTAGGATTAGGGGAGGGTTTAGGGTAAGGCTTCGGGTAAGGGTTAGGGTTAGGGTTAGGGTTAGGGTTAGGGGACGGGGACGGTTTAGGGAACAGGTTAGGGTACGACAACAGTTTAGGGTGAGCGTATGTGTTAAGGTATGGGTTAGTGTTAGCGTACGGGTTAGAATTATGGGACGGGTTAGTGTAAGGCTTCGGGTAAGGGTTAGGTTTAGGGTTAGGTTTAGGCTTAGGGGACTGGGACGGGGAAGGTTTAGTGGACAGGTTAGTGTACGACAATGGTTTAGGGTGAGTGTACGTATTAGGGTACGGGTTAATCTTAGGGTACGGGTTAGGATTAGGGGACGGGTTAGAGTAAGGCTTCTGGTAAGGGTTAGTGTTAGGGTTAGGGTTGGTGTTACGGTTAGGGGACAGGGACGGTTTAGAGGACAGGTTAGGGTTCCAAAACGGTTTAGGGTGAGCGTACGTGTTAGGGTACGGGTTAGTGTTAGCGTACGGGTTAGTATTAGGGGACGGGTTAGGGTAAGGCTTCGCGTAAGGTTTAGGGTTAGTGTTAGGGTTAGGGGACGGGGACGGTTTAGGGGACAGGTTAGGGTACGACAACGGTTTAGGGTGAGCCTATGTGTTAGGGTACGGGTCAGTGTTAGCGTACGAGTTAGCATTAGGGGACGGGTTAGCGTAAGGCTTCGGGTAAGGCTTAGGGTTAGGGATAGGGGTTAGGGTTAGGGTTAGGGTTAGGGGCCAGTTTAGGGGACAGGTTAGTGTTCGACAACGGTTTAGGGTGAGCGTACATGTTAGGGTACGGGTTAGTGTTAGCGTACGGGTTAGGATTAGGGGACGGGTTAGGGTAAGGCTTCGGGTAAGTGTTAGGGTTAGGGTTAGGGTTTGGGTTAGGGGACGGGGACGGGGACGGTTTAGGGGACAGGTTAGGGTACGACAACGGTTTATGGTGAGCGTATGTGTTAGGGTATGGTTTAGTGAGGGCGTACATGTTAGAATTAGGGGGACGGTTTATGGTAAGTTTTCGGGTAAGGGTTAGGGTTAATGTTAGTGTTAGCGTACGGGTTAGGATTAGGGGACGGGTTAGGGTAAGGCTTCGGGTAAGGTTTAGGGTTAGGGTTAGCGTTAGGGTTAGTGTTAGGGGACGGGGACGATTTAGGGGACAGGTTCGGGTACGACAACTGTTTAGGGTGAGCGTACGTGTTAGGGTATGGGTTAGTGTTAGCCTACGGGTTAGGATTAGGGGACGGGTTAGGGTAAGGCTTCGGGTAAGGGTTACGGTTAGGGTTAGGGTTAGGGGACGGGGACGGGGACGATTTAGGGAACAGGTTAGGGTATGACAACGGTTTAGGGTGAGCGTACGTGTTAGGGTACAGGTTAGTGTTAGCGTACGGGTTAGGATTGGGGAAGTGTGAGGGTAAGGTTTCGGGTAAGGGTTTGGGTTATGGTTAGGGTTAGGGTTAGGGGACTCGGACGGTTTAGGAGACAGGTTAGGGTACGACAACGGTTTAGGGTGAGCGTACGTGTTAGGGTACGGGTTAGTGTTAGTGTACGTGTTAGGATTAGGGGACGGGTAAGGGTAAGGCTTCGGGTAAGGGTTAGGGTTAGGGTTAGGGTTAGGGTTAGGGGACGGAGACGGTTTAGGGGACAGGTTAGGGTATGACAACGGTTTAGGGTGAGCGTATGTGTTAGGGTACGGGTTAGTGTTAGCGTACGGGTTAGGATTAGTGGACGGTTTAGGGTAACGCTTACAGTAAGGGTTAGGGTTAGGGTTAGGAGATGGGGACGGGGACGGTTTAGGGGACAGGTTAGGGTACGACAACGGTTTAGGGTGAGCGTACGTGTTAGGGTACGGTTTAGTGTTAGCGTACGGGTTAGGATTAGGGGACGGGTAAGGGTAAGGCTTCGGGTAAGTGTTAGGGTTAGGGTTAGGGGACGGGGATGGGGACGGTTTAGGGGACAGGTTAAGGTACGACAACTGTTTAGGGTGAGAGTACGTGTTAGGGTATGGGTTAGTGTTAGCGTACAGGTTAGGATTAGGGAACGGGTTAGGGTAAGGCTTCGGGTAATTGTTAGGGTTAGGGTTAGGTTTAGGGTACGGGGAAGGTTTAGGGGACAGGTTAGGGTACGAAAATGGTTTAGGGTGAGCGTACGTGTTAGGGTATGGTTTAGTGTTAGCGTACGGGTTAGGATTAGGGGACGAGTTAGTGTAAAGCTACAGGTAAGGGTTAGGGTTAGGTTTAGGGTTAGCGTACGGGTTAGGATTAGGGGACGGGTTAGGGTAAGGCTTCGGGTAAGGGTTAGGGTTAATGTTAGGGTAAGGGTTAGGGTTAGGGGACGGGGACGATTTAGGGGACAGTTTAGGGTACGTCAACGGTTTAGGGTGAGCGTACGTGTTACGGTACGGGTTAGTGTTAGCCTACGGGTTAGGATTAGGTGACGGGTTAGGGTAAGGCTTCGGGTAAGGGTTAGGGTTAGGGTTAGGGTTAGGGTTAGTGTTAGGGGACGGGCACGGTTTAGGGGACAGGTTAGGGTATGACAACGGTTTAGGGTGAGCGTACGTGTTAGGGTACGGGTTAGTGTTAGCGTACGGGTTAGGATTGGGGAAGGGTGAGGGTAAGGCTTCGGGTAAGGGTTAGGGTTAAGGTTAGGGTTAGGGTTAGTGTTAGGGGACTGGGACGGTTTAGGGGACAGGTTAGGGTACGACAACGGTTTAGGGTGAGCGTACGTGTTAGGGTACGGGTTAGTGTTAGCGTACGGGTTAGGATTAGGGGACGGGTTAGCGTAAGGCTTCGGGTAAGGGTTAGGGTTAGGGATAGGGTTAGGGTTAGGGTTAGGGTTAGGGGCCAGTTTAGGGGACAGGTTAGTGTTCGACAACGGTTTAGGGTGAGCGTACATGTTAGGGTACGGGTTAGTGTTAGCGTACAGGTTAGGATTAGGGGACGGGTTAGGGTAAGGCTTCGGGTAAGTGTTAGGGTTAGAGTTAGGGTTTGGGTTAGGGGACGGGGACGGGGACGGTTTAGGGGACAGGTTAGGGTACGACAACGGTTTATGGTGAGCGTATGTGTTAGGGTACGGTTTAGTGAGGGCGTACATGTTAGGATTAGGGGACGGTTTATGGTAAGGTTTCGGGTAAGGTTTAGGGTTAATGTTACGGTTAGCGTACGGGTTAGGATTAGGGGACGGGTTAGGGTAAGGCTTCGGGTAAGATTTAGGGTTAGGGTTAGCGTTAGGGTTAGTGTTAGGGGATGGGGACGATTTAGGGGAAAGGTTCGGGTACGACAACTGTTTAGGGTGAGCGTACGTGTTAGGGTACGGGTTAGTGTTACCCTACGGGTTAGGATTAGGGGACGGGTTAGGGTAAGGCTTCGGGTAAGAGTTACGGTTAGGGTTAGGGTTACGGGACGGGGACGGGGACGATTTAGAGAACAGGTTAGGGTACGACAACGGTCTAGGGTGAGCGTACGTGTTAGGGTACGGGTTAGTGTTAGCGTACGGGTTAGGATTGGGGAAGTGTGAGGGTAAGGTTTCGGGTAAGGGTTTGGGTTAGGGTTAGGGTTAGGGTTAGGGGACTCGGACGGTTTAGGGGACAGGTTAGGGTACGACAACGGTTTAGGGTGAGCGTACGTGTTAGGGTACGGGTTAGTGTTAGTGTACGTGTTAGGATTAGGGGACGGGTAAGGGTAAGGCTTCGGGTAAGGGTTAGGGTTAGGGTTAGGGTTAGGGTTAGGGTTAGGGGATGGAGACGGTTTAGGGGACAGGTTAGGGTATGACAACGGTTTAGGGTGAGCGTATGTGTTAGGGTACGGGTTAGTGTTAGCGTACGGGTTAGGATTAGTGGACGGTTTAGGGTAACGCTTACAGTAAGGGTTAGGGTTAGGGGACGGGGACGGGGACGGTTTAGGGGACAGGTTAGGGTACGACAACGGTTTAGGGTGAGCGTACGTGTTAGGGTACGGTTTAGTGTTAGCGTACGGGTTAGGATTAGTGGACGGGTAAGGGTAAGGCTTCGGGTAAGGGTTAAGTTTAGGGTTAGAGTTAGAGTTAGGGTTAGGGGACTGGGACGGTTTAGGGGACAGGTTAGGGTACCACAACGGTTTTGGGTGAGCGTACGTGCTAGGGTACGGTTTAGTGTTAGCGTACGAGTTAGGATGAGGGGACGGGTTAGTGTAAGGCTTCGGGTAAGGGTTAGGGTTAGGGTTAGGTTTAGGGAATGGGGACGGTTTAGGGGACAGGTTAGGGTACGACAACGGTTTAGGGTGAGCGTACGTGTTAGGGTACGGTTTAGTGTTAGCGTACGGGTTAGGATTAGGGGACGGGTAAGGGTAAGGCTTCGGGTAAGTGTTAGGGTTAGGGTTAGGGTTAGGGGACGGGGACGGGGACGGTTTAGGGGACAGGTTAGTGTACGACAACTGTTTAGGGTGAGAGTACGGGTTAGGGTATGGGTTAGTGTTAGCGTACAGGTTAGGATTAGGGAACAGGTTAGGGTAAGGCTTCGGGTAAGTGTTAGGGTTAGGGTTAGGTTTATGGGACGGGGAAGGTTTAGGGGACAGGTTAGGGTACGACAATGGTTTAGGGTGAGCGTACGTGTGAGGGTATGGTTTAGTGTTAGCGTACGGGTTAGGATTAGGGGACGAGTTAGTGTAAAGCTACAGGTAAGGGTTAGGGTTAGGTTTAGGGTTAGCGTACGGGTTAGGATTAGGGGACGGGTTAGGGTAAGGCTTCGGGTAAGGGTTAGGGTTAATGTTAGGGTAAGGGTTAGGGTTAGGGGACGGGGACGATTTAGGGGACAGTTTAGGGTACGTCAACGGTTTAGGGTGAGCGTACGTGTTAGGGTACGGGTTAGTGTTAGCCTACGGGTTAGGATTAGGTGACGGGTCAGGGTAAGGCTTCGGGTAAGGGTTAGGGTTAGGGTTAGGGTTAGGGTTAGTGTTAGGGGACTGGGACGGTTTAGGGGACAGGTTAGGGTACGACAACGGTTTAGGGTGAGCGTATGTGTTAGGGTACCTGTTAGTGTTAGCGTACGGGTTAGGATTAGGGGACGGGTTAGGGTAAGGCTTCGGGTAAGGGTTAGGGTTAAGGTTAGGGTTAGGGTTAGTGTTAGGGGACTGGGTCGGTTTAGGGGACAGGTTAGAGTACGACAACGGTTTTGGGTGAGCGTATGTGTTAGGGTACGGGTTAGTGTTAGCGTACGTGTTAGGATTAGGGGACGGGTTAGGGTAAGGCTTCGGGTAAGGGTTAGGGTTAGGGTTAGTGTTAGGGGACGGGGACGGTTTAGGGGACAGGTTAGGGTACGACAATGGTTTAGGGTGAGCGTACGTGTTAGGGTACGGGTTAGTGTTAGCGTACGGGTTAGGATTAGGGGACGAGTTAGGGTAAGGCTTCGGGTAAGGGTGAGTGTTAGGGTTAGGGTTAGGGTTAGGGGACGGGGACGGGGACGGTTTAAGGGACAGGTTAGGGTACGACAACGGTTTAGGGTGAGCGTACGTGTTAGGGTAGGGTTAGGCTTAGCGTACGGGTTAGGATTGGGCATGGGTTAGTGTAAGGCTTCGGGTAAGGTTTAGGGTTAGGGTTAGGGTTAGGGTTAGGGGACGGGGACGGTTTAGGGGACAGGTTAGGGTACAAAAACGGTTTAGGGTGAGCGTACGTGTTAGGTTACGGGTTAGTGTTAGCGTACGGGTTAGGATTAAGTGACGGGTTAGGGTAAGACTTCGTGTAAGGGTTCGGGTTAGGGTTAGGTTTAGGGTTAGAGTTAGGGGACGGTGACGGTTTAGGGGACAGGTTAGGGTACGACAACAGTTTTGGGTGAGCGTACGTGTTAGGGTACGGTTTAGTGTTAGCGTACGTGTTAGGATTAGGGGACGGGTTAGTGTAAGGCTTCGGGTAAGGTTTAGGGTTAGGGTTAGTGTTAGGGTTAGGGGACGGGGACGGTTTAGGGGACAGGTTAGGGTACGACAATGGTTTAGGATGAGCGTACGTGTTAGGGTACGGGTTAGTGTTAGCGTACGGGTTAGGATTAGGGGACTGGTTAGGGTAAGGCTTCGGGTAAGGTTTAGTGTTAGGGTTGGGGTTTGGGTTAGGGGACGGGGACGGTTTAGGGGACAGGTTAGGGTACGAGAACGGTTTAGGGTGAGCGTACGTGTTAGGGCTTGGGTTAGTGTTATCGTATGGGTTAGGATTAGGGGACGGGTTAGGGTAAGGCTTCGGGTAAGGGTTAGGATTAGGGTTAGGTTTAGGGTTAGGGGACGGGGTTGGTTTAGGGGACAGGTTAGGATACGACAACGGTTTAGGGTGAGCCTACGTGTTAGGGTTCGGGTTAGTGTTAGCGTACGGGTTAGGATTAGAGGACGGGTTAGGGTAAGGCTTCGGGTAAGGGTTAGGGTTAGGGTTAGGGTTAGGGTTAGGGTTAGGAGATGGGGACGGTTTAGGGGACAGGTTAGTGTACGACAACGGTTTAGGGTGTGCGTATGTGTTAGGGTACGGTTTAGTGTTAACGTACGGGTTAGGATTAGGGGACGGGTTAGGGTAAGGCTTCGGGTAAGGGTTAGGGTTAGGTTTAGGGTTAGGATTAGGGGACGGGGACGGTTTAGGGGACTGGTTAGGGTACGACAACGGTTTAGGGTGAGCGTACGTGTAAGAGTACGGTTTAGTGTTAGCGTACGTGTTAGGATTAGGGGACGGGTTAGGGTAAGGCTTCGGGTAAGTGTTAGGGTTAGGGTTAGGGTTAGGGGACGGGGACGGTTTAGGGGACAGGTTAAGGTACGACAACGGTTTAGGGACAGCGTACGTGTTAGGGTACGGGTTAGTGTTAGCGTACGGGTTAGGATTAGGGGACGAGTTAGGGTAAGGCTTCGGGTAAGGGTTAGGGTTAGGGTAAGGGTTAGGGTTAGGGGACGGGGACGATTTAGGGGACAGTTTAGGGTACGTCAACGGTTTAGGGTGAGCGTACGTGTTACGGTACGGGTTAGTGTTAGCCTACGGGTTAGGATTAGGTGACGGGTTAGGGTAAGGCTTCGGGTAAGGGTTAGGGTTAGGGTTAGGGTTAGGGTTAGTGTTAGGGGACGGGCACGGTTTAGGGGACAGGTTAGGGTATGACAACGGTTTAGGGTGAGCGTACGTGTTAGGGTACGGGTTAGTGTTAGCGTACGGGTTAGGATTGGGGAAGGGTGAGGGTAAGGCTTCGGGTAAGGGTTAGGGTTAAGGTTAGGGTTAGGGTTAGTGTTAGGGGACTGGGACGGTTTAGGGGACAGGTTAGGGTACGACAACGGTTTAGGGTGAGCGTACGTGTTAGGGTACGGGTTAGTGTTAGCGTACGGGTTAGGATTAGGGGACGGGTTAGCGTAAGGCTTCGGGTAAGGGTTAGGGTTAGGGATAGGGTTAGGGTTAGGGTTAGGGTTAGGGGCCAGTTTAGGGGACAGGTTAGTGTTCGACAACGGTTTAGGGTGAGCGTACATGTTAGGGTACGGGTTAGTGTTAGCGTACAGGTTAGGATTAGGGGACGGGTTAGGGTAAGGCTTCGGGTAAGTGTTAGGGTTAGAGTTAGGATTTGGGTTAGGGGACGGGGACGGGGACGGTTTAGGGGACAGGTTAGGGTACGACAACGGTTTATGGTGAGCGTATGTGTTAGGGTACGGTTTAGTGAGGGCGTACATGTTAGGATTAGGGGACGGTTTATGGTAAGGTTTCGGGTAAGGTTTAGGGTTAATGTTACGGTTAGCGTACGGGTTAGGATTAGGGGACGGGTTAGGGTAAGGCTTCGGGTAAGATTTAGGGTTAGGGTTAGCGTTAGGGTTAGTGTTAGGGGATGGGGACGATTTAGGGGAAAGGTTCGGGTACGACAACTGTTTAGGGTGAGCGTACGTGTTAGGGTACGGGTTAGTGTTACCCTACGGGTTAGGATTAGGGGACGGGTTAGGGTAAGGCTTCGGGTAAGAGTTACGGTTAGGGTTAGGGTTACGGGACGGGGACGGGGACGATTTAGAGAACAGGTTAGGGTACGACAACGGTCTAGGGTGAGCGTACGTGTTAGGGTACGGGTTAGTGTTAGCGTACGGGTTAGGATTGGGGAAGTGTGAGGGTAAGGTTTCGGGTAAGGGTTTGGGTTAGGGTTAGGGTTAGGGTTAGGGGACTCGGACGGTTTAGGGGACAGGTTAGGGTACGACAACGGTTTAGGGTGAGCGTACGTGTTAGGGTACGGGTTAGTGTTAGTGTACGTGTTAGGATTAGGGGACGGGTAAGGGTAAGGCTTCGGGTAAGGGTTAGGGTTAGGGTTAGGGTTAGGGTTAGGGTTAGGGGATGGAGACGGTTTAGGGGACAGGTTAGGGTATGACAACGGTTTAGGGTGAGCGTATGTGTTAGGGTACGGGTTAGTGTTAGCGTACGGGTTAGGATTAGTGGACGGTTTAGGGTAACGCTTACAGTAAGGGTTAGGGTTAGGGGACGGGGACGGGGACGGTTTAGGGGACAGGTTAGGGTACGACAACGGTTTAGGGTGAGCGTACGTGTTAGGGTACGGTTTAGTGTTAGCGTACGGGTTAGGATTAGTGGACGGGTAAGGGTAAGGCTTCGGGTAAGGGTTAAGTTTAGGGTTAGAGTTAGAGTTAGGGTTAGGGGACTGGGACGGTTTAGGGGACAGGTTAGGGTACCACAACGGTTTTGGGTGAGCGTACGTGCTAGGGTACGGTTTAGTGTTAGCGTACGAGTTAGGATGAGGGGACGGGTTAGTGTAAGGCTTCGGGTAAGGGTTAGGTTTAGGGTTAGGTTTAGGGAATGGGGACGGTTTAGGGGACAGGTTAGGGTACGACAACGGTTTAGGGTGAGCGTACGTGTTAGGGTACGGTTTAGTGTTAGCGTACGGGTTAGGATTAGGGGACGGGTAAGGGTAAGGCTTCGGGTAAGTGTTAGGGTTAGGGTTAGGGTTAGGGGACGGGGACGGGGACGGTTTAGGGGACAGGTTAGTGTACGACAACTGTTTAGGGTGAGAGTACGGGTTAGGGTATGGGTTAGTGTTAGCGTACAGGTTAGGATTAGGGAACAGGTTAGGGTAAGGCTTCGGGTAAGTGTTAGGGTTAGGGTTAAGTTTATGGGACGGGGAAGGTTTAGGGGACAGGTTAGGGTACGACAATGGTTTAGGGTGAGCGTACGTGTAAGGGTATGGTTTAGTGTTAGCGTACGGGTTAGGATTAGGGGACGAGTTAGTGTAAAGCTACAGGTAAGGGTTAGGGTTAGGTTTAGGGTTAGCGTACGGGTTAGGATTAGGGGACGGGTTAGGGTAAGGCTTCGGGTAAGGGTTAGGGTTAATGTTAGGGTAAGGGTTAGGGTTAGGGGACGGGGACGATTTAGGGGACAGTTTAGGGTACGTCAACGGTTTAGGGTGAGCGTACGTGTTAGGGTACGGGTTAGTGTTAGCCTACGGGTTAGGATTAGGTGACGGGTCAGGGTAAGGCTTCGGGTAAGGGTTAGGGTTAGGGTTAGGGTTAGGGTTAGTGTTAGGGGACTGGGACGGTTTAGGGGACAGGTTAGGGTACGACAACGGTTTAGGGTGAGCGTATGTGTTAGGGTACCTGTTAGTGTTAGCGTACGGGTTAGGATTAGGGGACGGGTTAGGGTAAGGCTTCGGGTAAGGGTTAGGGTTAAGGTTAGGGTTAGGGTTAGTGTTAGGGGACTGGGTCGGTTTAGGGGACAGGTTAGAGTACGACAACGGTTTTGGGTGAGCGTATGTGTTAGGGTACGGGTTAGTGTTAGCGTACGTGTTAGGATTAGGGGACGGGTTAGGGTAAGGCTTCGGGTAAGGGTTAGGGTTAGGGTTAGTGTTAGGGGACGGGGACGGTTTAGGGGACAGGTTAGGGTACGACAATGGTTTAGGGTGAGCGTACGTGTTAGGGTACGGGTTAGTGTTAGCGTACGGGTTAGGATTAGGGGACGAGTTAGGGTAAGGCTTCGGGTAAGGGTGAGTGTTAGGGTTAGGGTTAGGGTTAGGGGACGGGGACGGGGACGGTTTAAGGGACAGGTTAGGGTACGACAACGGTTTAGGGTGAGCGTACGTGTTAGGGTAGGGTTAGGCTTAGCGTACGGGTTAGGATTGGGCATGGGTTAGTGTAAGGCTTCGGGTAAGGTTTAGGGTTAGGGTTAGGGTTAGGGTTTGGGGACGGGGACGGTTTAGGGGACAGGTTAGGGTACAAAAACGGTTTAGGGTGAGCGTACGTGTTAGGGTACGGGTTAGTGTTAGCGTACGGGTTAGGATTAAGTGACGGGTTAGGGTAAGACTTCGTGTAAGGGTTCGGGTTAGGGTTAGGTTTAGGGTTAGAGTTAGGGGACGGTGACGGTTTAGGGGACAGGTTAGGGTACGACAACGGTTTTGGGTGAGCGTACGTGTTAGGGTACGGTTTAGTGTTAGCGTACGTGTTAGGATTAGGGGACGGGTTAGTGTAAGGCTTCGGGTAAGGTTTAGGGTTAGGGTTAGTGTTAGGGTTAGGGGACGGGGACGGTTTAGGGGACAGGTTAGGGTACGACAATGGTTTAGGATGAGCGTACGTGTTAGGGTACGGGTTAGTGTTAGCGTACGGGTTAGGATTAGGGGACTGGTTAGGGTAAGGCTTCGGGTAAGGTTTAGTGTTAGGGTTGGGGTTTGGGTTAGGGGACGGGGACGGTTTAGGGGACAGGTTAGGGTACGAGAACGGTTTAGGGTGAGCGTACGTGTTAGGGCTTGGGTTAGTGTTATCGTATGGGTTAGGATTAGGGGACGGGTTAGGGTAAGGCTTCGGGTAAGGGTTAGGATTAGGGTTAGGTTTAGGGTTAGGGGACGGGGTTGGTTTAGGGGACAGGTTAGGATACGACAACGGTTTAGGGTGAGCCTACGTGTTAGGGTTCGGGTTAGTGTTAGCGTACGGGTTAGGATTAGAGGACGGGTTAGGGTAAGGCTTCGGGTAAGGGTTAGGGTTAGGGTTAGGGTTAGGGTTAGGGTTAGGAGATGGGGACGGTTTAGGGGACAGGTTAGTGTACGACAACGGTTTAGGGTGTGCGTATGTGTTAGGGTACGGTTTAGTGTTAGCGTACGGGTTAGGATTAGGGGACGGGTTAGGGTAAGGCTTCGGGTAAGGGTTAGGGTTAGGTTTAGGGTTAGGATTAGGGGACGGGGACGGTTTAGGGGACTGGTTAGGGTACGACAACGGTTTAGGGTGAGCGTACGTGTAAGAGTACGGTTTAGTGTTAGCGTACGTGTTAGGATTAGGGGACGGGTTAGGGTAAGGCTTCGGGTAAGTGTTAGGGTTAGGGTTAGGGTTAGGGGACGGGGACGGTTTAGGGGACAGGTTAAGGTACGACAACGGTTTAGGGACAGCGTACGTGTTAGGGTACGGGTTAGTGTTAGCGTACGGGTTAGGATTAGTGGACGAGTTAGGGTAAGGCTTCGGGTAAGGGTTAGGGTTAGGGTTAGGGTTAGGGGACGGGGACGGGGACGGTTTAGGGGACAGGTTAGTGTACGACAACGGTTTATGGTGAGTGTATGTGTTAGGGTACGGTTTAGTGTTAGCGTACGGGTTAGGATTAGGGGACGGTTTATGGTAAGGCTTCGGGTAAGGGTTAGGGT
Organism: Phocoena phocoena; assembly: GCF_963924675.1. NCBI lineage: Eukaryota > Metazoa > Chordata > Mammalia > Artiodactyla > Phocoenidae > Phocoena > Phocoena phocoena. The sequence continues at coordinate 484,718 of NW_027077614.1, forward strand.
TAGGGTTAGGGTTAGGTTTAGGGGACGGGGATGGGGACGGTTTAGGGGACATGTTCGTGTACGACAATGGTTTAGGGTGAGCGTACGTGTTAGGGTACGGGTTAGTGTTAGCGTACGGGTTAGTATTAGGGGACGGTTTAGGGTAAGGCTTCGGGTAAGGTTTAGGGTTAGGGTTAGTGTTAGGGGACGGGGACGGTTTAGGGGACAGGTTCGTGTACGACAACGGTTTAGGGTGAACGTACGTGTTAGGGTACGGGTTAGTGTTAGCGTACGGGTTAGGTTTAGGGGACGGTTTAGTGTAAGGCTTCGGGTAAGGGTTAGGTTTAGGGTTAGGATTAGGGTTAGCGTTACGGGATGGGGATGGTTTAGGGGACAGTTTAGGGTACGACAATGGTTTAGGGTGAGCGTACGTGTTAGGGTACGGGTTAGTGTTAGCGTACGGGTTAGGATTAAGGGACGGGTTAGGGTAAGGGTTCGGGTAAGGGTTAGGGTTAGGGTTAGGGGATGGGGACGGTGTAGGTGACAGGTTAGGGTACTACAATGGTTTAGGGTGATCGTAAGTGTTAGGGTACGGGTTAGTGTTAGCGTACGGGTTAGGATTATGGGACGAGTTAGGGTAAGGCTTCGGGGTAAGTGTTAGGGTTAGGGTTAGGGTTAGGGTTAGGGGATGGGGACGGTTTAGGGGACAGGTTTGTGTACGACAACGGTTTAGGGTGAGCGTACGTGTTAGGGTACGGTTTAGTGTTAGCGTACGGGTTAGGATTAGGGGACTGGTTAGGGTAAGGCTTCGGGTAAGGTTTAGTGTTAGGGTTGGGGTTTGGGTTAGGGGACGGGGACGGTTTAGGGGACAGGTTAGGGTACGAGAACGGTTTAGGGTGAGCGTACGTGTTAGGGTACGTGTTAGTGTTAGCGTACGGTTTAGGATTAGAGGACGGGTTAGGGTAAGGCTTCGGGTAAGGTTTAGGGTTAGGGTTCGGGTTAGGGGACGGGGACGGTTTAGGGGACAGTTTAGGGTACGACAACAGTTTAGGGTGAGCGTACGTGTTAGGGTACGGGTTAGTGTTATCGTATGGGTTAGGATTAGGGGACGGGTTAGGGTAAGGCTTCGGGTAAGGGTTAGGGTTAGGGTTAGGGTTAGGGTTAGGGTTAGGGGACGGGGACGGTTTAGGGGACAGGTTAGGGTACGACAATGGTTTAGGGTGAGCGTTCGGGTACGGGTTACTGTTAGTGTAAGGGTTAGGATTAGGGGACGGGTTAGGGTAAGGCTTCGGGTAAGGGTTAGGGTTAGGTTTAGGGTTAGTGTTAGGGTTAGTGGATGGGGAAGGTTTAGGGGAGAGGTTAGGGTACGACAACGGTTTAGGGTGAGCGTACGTGTTAGGGTATGGGTTAGTGTTAGCGTACGGGTTAGGATTAGGGGACGGGTTAGTGTAAGGCTTCGGGTAAGGGTTAGGTTTAGGGTTAGTGTTAGGGTTAGGGGACGGGGACGGTTTAGGGGACAGGTTAGGATATGACAAAGGTTTAGGGTGAGCGTACGTGTTAGGGTACGGGTTAGTGTTAGTGTACGGGTTAGGATTAGGGGACGGTTTGGGTAAGGCTTCGGGTAAGGGTTCGGGTTAGTGTTAGTGTTAGGGTTAGGGTTAGGGTTAGGGGACAGTGACGGTTTAGGGGACAGGTTAGGGTACGACAACGGTTTGGGGTGAGCATACGTGTTAGAGTACGGGTTAGTGTTAGCGTACGGGTTAGGATTAGGGGACGGGTTAGTGTAAGGCTTCGGGTAAGGGTTAGGTTTAGGGTCATGGTTAGGGGACGGGGACGGTTTAGGGGACAGGTTAGGGTACGACAACGGTTTAGGGTGAGCGTACGTGTTAGGGTACGGGTTAGTGTTAGCGTACGGGTTAGGATTAGGGGACGGTTTAGGATAAGGCTTCGCGTAAGGGTTAGGGTTAGGTTTAGGGTTAGGGTTAGGGGATGGGGACGGTTTAGGGGACAGGTTAGTGTACGACAACGGTTTAGTGTGAGTGTACGTGTTAGGGTACGGGTTAGTGTTAGCGTACGGGTTAGGATTAGGGGACGGGTTAGGGTAAGGCTTCGGGTAAGTGTTAGGGTTAGGTTTAGGGTTAGGGTTAGGGTTAGGGGACGGGGACGGTTTAGGGGACGGGTTAGGGTACGACACGGTTTTAGGGTGATCGTACGTGTTAGGGTACGGGTTAGTGTTAGCGTACAGGTTAGGATTAGGGGACGGGTTAGGGTAAGGCTTCGGGTAAGGGTTAGGGTTAGGTTTAGGGTTAGGGTTAGGGTTAGGGGATGGGCATGTTTTATGGGACAGGTTAGGGTACGACAACGGTTTAGGGTGAGCGTACGTGTTAGGGTACGGGTTAGAGTTTGCGTATGGTTTAGGATTAGGGGACGGGTTAGGGTAAGTCTTCGGGTAAGGGTTAGCGTTAGGGTTAGGGGACGGGAACGGGGACGGTTTAGGGGACAGGTTAGGGTACGACAACTCTTTAGGGTGAGCGTACGTGTTAGGGTACGGGTTAGTGTTAGCGTACGTGTAAGGATTAGCAGACGAGTTAGTGTAAGGCTTCGGGTAAGGGTTAGGGTTAGGGTTAGGGTTAGGGTTAGGGGATGGGGACGGTTTAGGGGACAGGTTAGTGTACGACAATGGTTTAGTGTGAGTGTACGTGTTAGGGTACGGGTTAGTGTTAGCGTACGGGTTAGGATTAGGGGACGGGTTAGGGTAAGGCTTCGGGTAAGTGTTAGGGTTAGGTTTAGGATTAGGGTTAGGGTTAGGGGACGGGGACGGTTTAGGGGACGGGTTAGGGTACGACACCGTTTTAGGGTGATCGTACGTGTTAGGGTACGGGTTAGTGTTAGCGTACAGGTTAGGATTAGGGGACGGGTTAGGGTAAGGCTTCGGGTAAGGGTTAGGGTTAGGTTTAGGGTTAGGGTTAGGGTTAGGGGATGGGCATGTTTTATGGGACAGGTTAGGGTACGACAACGGTTTAGGGTGAGCGTACGTGTTAGGGTACGGGTTAGTGTTAGCGTTCGGGTTAGGAATAGGGGACGGGTTAGGGTAAGGCTTCGGGTAAGGGTTAGGGTTAGGGTTAGGGTTAGGGTACAGGGACGGTTTAGGGGACAGGATAGGGTACGACAACGGTTTAGGGTGAGCGTACGTGTTAGAGTACGGGTTAGTGTTAGCGTACGTGTTAGGATTAGGGGACGGGTTAGTGTAAGGCTTCGGGTAAGGGTTATTGTTAGGTTTAGGGTTAGGGTTAGGGGATGGGGACGGTTTAGGGGACAGGTTAGTGTATGACAATGGTTTAGTGTGAGCGTACGTGTTAGGATATGGGTTAGTGTTAGCATACGGGTTAGGATTAGGGGACAGGTTAGGGTAAGGCTTCGGGTAAGGGTTAGGGTTAGGGTTAGGGTTAGGGTACAGGGACAGTTTAGGGGACAGGATAGGGTACGACAACGGTTTAGGGTGAGCGTACGTGTTAGAGTACGGGTTAGTGTTAGCGTACGTGTTAGGATTAGGGGACGGGTTAGTGTAAGGCTTCGGGTAAGGGTTATTGTTAGGTTTAGGGTTAGGGTTAGGGTTAGGGGACGGGGACGGTTTAGGGGACTGGTTATGGTACGACACCGTTTTAGGGTGAGCGTACGTGTTAGGGTACGGGTTAGAATTAGCGTACGGGTAAGGATTAGGGGACGGGTTAGTGTAAGGCTGCGGGTAAGGGTTAGGGTTAGGGTTAGGGTTAGGGTTAGGGGACGGGGACGGTTTAGGGGACAGGTTAGTGTACGACAACAGTTTAGGGTGTGAGTATGTGTTAGGGTACGGTTTAGTGTTAGCGTACGGGTTAGGATTAGGGGACGGGTTAGGGTAAGGCTTCGGGTAAGGTTTAAGATTAGGGTTAGGGTTAGGGTTAGGGGACGGGGACAGTTTAGGGAACAGGTTAGGGTATGACAACGGTTTAGGGTGAGCGTACGTGTTAGGGTACGGGTTATTGTTAGCGTACGGGTTAGGATTAGGGGACGGGTTAGGATAAGGCTTCGGGTTAGGGTTAGGGTTAGGGTTAGGGTTAGGGGACGGGGACGGTTTAGGGGACAGGTTAGGGTACGACAACGGTTTAGGGTGAGCCTACGTGTTAGGGTACGGGTTAGTGTTAGCGTACAGGTTAGGATTAGGTGACGAGTTAGGGTAAGGCTTCGGGTAAGGGTTAGGGTTAGGGTTAGGGTTAGGGTTAGGGCACGGGGACGGTTTAGGGGACAGGTTAGCGTACGACAACGGTTTAGGGTGAGCATACGTGTTAGGGTATGGTTTAGTGTTAGCCTACGGGTTAGGGTTAGGTGACGGGTTAGGGTAAGGCTTCGGGTAAGGTTTAGGGTTAGGGTTAGGGTTAGGGGACGGGGACGGGGACGGTTTAGGGGTCAGGTTCGTGTACAACAACGGTTCAGGGTGAGCGTACGTGTTACGGTACGGGTTAGTGTTAGCGTACGGGTTAGGATCAGGGGACGGGTTAGGGTAAGGCTTCGGGTAAGGTTTAGGGTTAGGGTTAGGGTTAGGGTTAGGGGACGGGGACGGTTTAGGGGACAGGTTAGGGTACGACAACGGTTTAGGTTGAGCGTACCTGTTAGGGTACGGGTTAGTGTTATCGTATGGGTTAGGATTAGGTGACGGGTTAGGGTAAGGCTTCGGGTAAGGGTTAGGGTTAGCGTTAGGGTTAGGGTTAGGGTTAGGGGACGGGGACGTTTTAGGGGACAGGTCAGTGTACGACAACGGTTTAGGGTGAGCGTACGTGTTAGGGTATGGGTTAGAGTTAGCGTACGGGTTAGGATTAGGGGATGGGTTAGGGTAAGGCTTCGGGTAAGGGTTAGGGTTAGTGTTAGGGTTAGGGTTAGGGGACGGGGACGGTGTAGGGGACAGGTTAGTGTACGACAACGGTTTAGGGTGTGCGTATGTGTTAGGGTATGGTTTAGTGTTAGCGTACGTGTTAGGAGTAGGGGACGGGTTAGGGTAAGGCTTCGGGTAAGGTTTAGGGTTAGGGTTAGGGTTAGGGTTAGGGTTAGGGGACGGGGACGGTTTAGGGGACAGGTTAGGGTACGACAACGGTTTAGGGTGAGCGTACGTGTTAGGGTACGGGTTAGTGTTAGCGTACGGGTTAGGATTAGGGGATGGGTTAGGATAAGGCTTCGGGTAAGGGTTAGGGTTAGGGTTAGGGTTAGGGGACGTGGACGGTTTAGGGGACAGGTTAGGGTACGACAACGGTTTAGGGTGAGCGTACGTGTTAGGGTACGGGTTAGTGTTAGCGTACGGGTTAGGATTAGGGGACGGGTTAGGGTAAGGCTTCGGGTAAGGGTTAGGGTTAGGGTTAGAGTTAGGGTTAGGGGACGGGGATGGTTTAGGGGACAGGTTAGGGTACGACAACGGTTTAGGGTGAGCATACGTGTTAGGGTACGGGTTAGTGTTAGCCTATGGGTTAGGATTAGGGGACGGGTTAGGGTAAGGCTTCGGGTAAGGTTTAGGGTTAGGGTTACGGTTAGGGGACGGGGACGGGGACGGTTTAGGGGTCTGGTTCGTGTACGACAACGGTTTAGGGTGAGCGTACGTGTTACGGTACGGGTTAGTGTTATCTTATGGCTTAGGATTAGGGGACGGGTTAGGGTAAAGCTTCGGGTAAGGGTTAGGGTTAGGGTTAGGGTTAGGGGACGGGGACGGTTTAGGGGACAGATTAGGGTACGACAACGGTTTTGGGTGAGCGTACGTGTTAAGGTATGGATTAGTGTTAGCGTTCGGGTAAGGATTAGGGGACGGGTTAGGATAAGGCTTCGGGTAAGTTTTAGGGTTAGGGTTAGGGTTAGGGTTAGAGGACGGGGACGATTTAGGGGACAGGTTAGGGTACGACAATGGTTTAGGGTGAGCGTTCGTGTTAGGGTATGCGTTAGTGTTAGCGTACGGGTTAGGATTAGGGAATGGGTTAGGGTAAGGCTTCGGGTAAGGGTTAGGGTTAGGGTTAGGGTTAGGCTTAGGGTTAGGGGACAGGGACGGTTTAGGGAACAGGTTAGGGTACGACAACGGTTTAGGGTGAGCATACGTGTTAGGGTACGGGTTACTTTTAGCGTAACGGTTAGGATTAGGGGACGGATTAGTGTAAGGCTTCAGGTAAGGGTTAGGGTTAGGTTTAGGGTTAGGGTTATGGTTATGGGATGGGGACGGTTTAGGGGAGCGGTTAGGTTACGACAATGGTTTAGGGTGAGCGTACGTGTTAGGGTACGGGTTAGTGTTAGTGTACGGGTTAGGATTAGGGGACGGGTTAGGGTAAGGCTTAGGGTAAGTGTTAGGGTTAGAGTTAGTGTTAGGGTTAGGGGACGGGGACGGTTGAGCGGACAGGTTAGGGTACGACATAGGTTTAGGGTGAGCGTACGTGTTAGGGAACGGGTTCTTGTTAGCGTATGGGTTAGGATTAGGGGACGGGTTAGGGTAAGGCTTCGGGTAAGGGTTCGGGTTAGGGTTAGGGTTAGGGTTAGGGGACGGTGACGGTTTAGGGGACAGGTTACGGTACGAAAACGATTTAGGTTGAGCGTAAGTGTTAGGGTACGGGTTAGTGTTAGCGTACGGGTTGGGATTAGGGGACGGGTTAGGGTAAGGCTTCGGGTAAGGGTTAGGGTTAGGGTTTGGGTTAGGGTTAGGGTTAGGGGACGGAGACGGTTTAGGGGACAGGTTAGGGTACGACAATGGTTTAGGGTGAGCGTACGTGTTAGGGTATGGGTTAGAGTTAGCATACGGGTTAGGATTAGGGGATGGGTTAGGGTAAGGCTTCGGGTAAGGGTTAGGGTTAGGGTTAGGGTTAGGGTTACAGTTAGGGGACGGGGACGGTTTATGGGACAGGTTAGTGTACGACAACGGTTTTGGGTGAGCGTACGTGTTAGGGTATGGGTTAGTGTTAGCGTACCGGTTAGGATTAGGGGATGGGTTAGTGTAAGGCTTCGGGTAAGGTTTATGGTTAGGGTTAGGGTTAGGGTTAGAGGACGGGGACGGTTTAGGGGACAGGTTAGGGTACGACAACGGTTTAGGGTGAGCGTATGTGTTAGGGTATGGGTTAGTGTTAGCGTACCGGTTAGGATTAGGGGATGGGTTAGGGTAAGGCTTCGGGTAAGGGTTAGGTATAGGGCTAGGGTTAGGGTTAGGGGACAGGGACGGTTTAGGGAAGAGGTTAGGGTACAAGAACGGTTTAGAGTGAGCGTACGTGTTAGGGTACGGGTTACTGTTAGCGTACGGTTTAGGATTAGGGGACGGGTTAGTGTAAGGATTCTGGTAAGGGTTAGGGTTAGGTTAAGGGTTAGCGTTAGGGTTAGGGGATGGGGACGGTTTAAGGGAGAGGTTATGGTATGACAACGGTTTAGGGTGAGCGTAAGTGTTAGGGTACGGGTTCGTGTTAGCGTACGATTTAGGATTAGGGGATGGGTTAGGGTAAGGCTTCGGGTAAGGGTTAGGGTTAGTGTTAGGGTTAGGGTTAGGGGACGGGGACGGTGTAGGGGACAGGTTAGTGTACGACAACGGTTTAGGGTGTGCGTATGTGTTAGGGTACGGTTTAGTGTTAGCGTACGGGTTAGGAGTAGGGGACGGGTTAGGGTAAGGCTTCGGGTAAGGTTTAGGGTTAGGGTTAGGGTTAGGGTTAGGGTTAGGGGACGGGGACGGTTTAGGGGACAGGTTAGGGTACGACAACGTTTTAGGGTGAGCGTACGTGTTAGGGTACGGGTTAGTGTTAGCGGACGGGTTAGGATTAGGGGATGGGTTAGGATAAGGCTTCGGGTAAGGGTTAGGGTTAGGGTTAGGGTTAGGGGACGGGGACGGTTTAGGGGACAGGTTAGGGTACGACAACGGTTTAGGGTGAGCGTACGTGTTAGGGTACGGGTTAATGTTAGCGTACGGGTTAGGATTAGGGGACGAGTTAGAGTAAGGCTTTGGGTAAGGGTTAGGGTTAGGGTTAGGGTTAGGGTTAGGGGACGGGGATGGTTTAGGGGACAGGTTAGGGTACGACAACGGTTTAGGGTGAGCATACGTGTTAGGGTACGGGTTAGTGTTAGCCTATGGGTTAGGATTAGGGGACGGGTTAGGGTAAGGCTTCGGGTAAGGTTTAGGGTTAGGGTTAGGGTTAGGGGACGGGGACGGGGACGGTTTAGGGGTCTGGTTCGTGTACGACAACGGTTTAGGGTGAGCGTACGTGTTACGGTACAGGTTAGTGTTATCTTATGGCTTAGGATTAGGGGACGGGTTAGGGTAAAGCTTCGGGTAAGGGTTAGGGTTAGGGTTAGGGTAAGGGGACGGGGACGGTTTAGGGGACAGATTAGGGTACGACAACGGTTTTGGGTGAGCGTACGTGTTAAGGTATGGATTAGTGTTAGCGTTCGGGTAAGGATTAGGGGACGGGTTAGGATAAGGCTTCGGGTAAGTTTTAGGGTTAGGGTTAGGGTTAGGGTTACAGTTAGGGGACGGGGACGGTTTATGGGACAGGTTAGTGTACGACAACGGTTTTGGGTGAGCGTACGTGTTAGGGTATGGATTAGTGTTAGTGTTCAGGTAAGGATTAGGGGACGGGTTAGGGTAAGGCTTCGGGTAAGGTTTATGGTTAGGGTTAGGGTTAGGGTTAGAGGACGGGGACGGTTTAGGGGACAGGTTAGGGTACGACAACGGTTTAGGGTGAGCGTATGTGTTAGGGTATGGGTTAGTGTTAGCGTACCGGTTAGGATTAGGGGATGGGTTAGGGTAAGGCTTCGGGTAAGGGTTAGGTATAGGGTTAGGGTTAGGGTTAGGGGACAGGGACGGTTTAGGGAAGAGGTTAGGGTACGAGAACGGTTTAGAGTGAGCGTACGTGTTAGGGTACGGGTTACTGTTAGCGTACGATTTAGGATTAGGGGACGGGTTAGTGTAAGGATTCTGGTAAGGGTTAGGGTTAGGTTAAGGGTTAGGGTTAGGGTTAGGGGATGGGGACGGTTTAAGGGAGAGGTTATGGTACGACAACGGTTTAGGGTGAGCGTAAGTGTTAGGGTACGGGTTCGTGTTAGCGTACGATTTAGGATTAGGGGACGGGTTAGTGTAAGGCTTTGGGTAAGGGTTAGGGTTAGGGTTAGTGTTAGGGTTAGGGGACGGGGACGGTTTAGGGGACAGGTTAGGGTACGACAAATGTTTAGGGTGAGCGTACGTTTTAGGGTACGAGTTAGTGTTAGCGTACGGGTTAGGATTAGGGGACGGGTAAGTGTAAGGCTTCGGGTAAGGGTTAGGTTTACGGTTAGGGTTAGGGTTAGGGGACGGGGTGGTTTAGGGGACTGGTTAGGGTACGACAACGTTTTAGGGGGAGCGTACGTGTTAGGATACGGGTTAGAGTTAGCGTATGGGTAAGGATTAGGTGACGGGTTAGTGTAAGGCTTCGGGTAAGTGTTAGGGTTAGGGTTAGGGGACGGGGACGGTTTAGGAGACAGGTTAGGGTGCGAAAATGGTTTAGGGTGAGCGTACGTGTTAGGGTACGGGTTAGTGTTAGCGTACGTGTTAGGATTACGGGACGGGTTAGGTTAAGGCTTCGGGTAAGGGTTAGGGTTAGGGTTAGGGTTAGGGTTAGGGTTCGGTTTAGGGGACGGGGACGGTTTAGGGGACAGTTTAGGGTACGACAACGGTTTAGGGTGAGCGTACGTGTTAGGGTACGGGTTATTGTTTGCATACGGGTTAGTATTAGGGGACGGGTTAGGGTAAAGCTTCGGGTAAGGGTTAGAGTTAGGGTTAGGGTTAGGGGACGGGGACGGCAATGGTTTAGGGGACAGGTTAGGGTACGACAACGATTTAGGGTGAGCGTACGTGTTAGAGTACGGTTTAGTGTTAACGTACGTGTTAGGATTACGTGACGGGTTAGTGTAAGGCTTCAGGAAAGGGTTAGGGTTAGGGTTAGGGTTAGGGTTAGAGTTATGGGACGGGGACGGTTTAGGGGACAGGTTAGGGTACGACAATGGTTTAGGGTGAGCGTACGTGTTCGGGTACGGGTTACTGTTAGTGTAAGGGTTAGGATTATTGGACGGGTTAGGCTAAGGCTTCGGGTAAGGGTTCGGGTTAGTGTTAGTGTTAGGGTTAGGGTTAGGGTTAGGGGAATGTGACGGTTTAGGGGACAGGTTAGGGTACGACAACGGTTTAGGGTGAACGTGCGTGTTAGGGTACGGGTTAGTGTTAGCGTATGGGTTAGGATTAGAACACGGGTTATGGTAAGTCTTCGGGTAAGGGTTAGGGTTAGGGATAGTTTTAGGGTTAGGGTTAGGAGACGGGGACGGTTTAGGGGACAGGTTAGTGTACGACAACGTTTTACGGTGTGCGTATGTGTTAGAGTACTCTTTAGTGTTAGCGTACGGGTTAGGATTAGGGGACGGGTTAGTGTAAGGCTTCGGGTAAGGGTTAGGGTTAGGGTCATGGTTAGGGGACGGGGACGGTGTAGGGGACAGGTTAGGGTACGACAACGGTTTAGGTTGAGCGTACGTGTTAGGGTACGGGTTAGTGTTAGCGTTCGGGTTAGGATTAGGGGACGGGTTAGCGTAAGGCTTCGGGTAAGGGTTAGGGTTAGAGTTAGGGTTAGGGTTAGGGTTACGGTACGGGGACCGTTTAGGGTACAGGTTAGGGTACGACAACGGTTTAGGGTGAGCGTACGTGTTAGGGTACGGGTTAGTGTTAGCGTACGGTTTAGGTTTAGGGGACGGTTTAGGATATGGCTTCGGGTAAGGGTTAGGGTTAGGGTTAGGTTTAGGGGACGGGGACGGTTTAGGGGACAGGTTAGGGTACGACAACGGTTTAGGGTGAGCGTACGTGTTAGGGTACGGGTTAGTGTTAGCGTTCGGGTTAGGATTAGGTGACGGGTTAGGGTAAGGCTTTGGGTAAGGTTTAGGGTTAGGGTTAGGGTTAGGGTAAGGGTTACAGGTCGGGGACGGTATAGGGTACAGGTTAGGGTACGACAACGGTTTAGGGTGAGCGTACGTGTTAGGGTACGGGTTAGTGTTAGCGTACGGGTTAGGATTAGGGGACGGTTTAGGATAAGGCTTCGGTAAGGGTTAGGGTGAGGTTTAGGGTTAGGGTTAGGGGATGGGGATGGTTTAGGGAACAGGTTAGTGTACGACAACGGTTTAGTGTGAGTGTACGTGTTAGGGTACGGGTTAGTGTTAGCGTACGGGTTAGGATTAGGGGACGGGTTAGGGTAAGGCTTCGGGTAAGAGTTAGGGTTAGGGTTAGGGTTAGGGTTAGGGGACAGGGACGGTTTAGGGGACAGGTTATGGTACGACAATGGTTTAGGGTGAGCGTACGTGTTAGAGTAAGGGTTAGTGTTAGCGTACGTGTTAGGATTAGGGGACGGGTTAGGGTAAGGCTTCGGGTAAGGGTTAGGGTTAGGGTTAGGTTTAGGGTTAGGGTTAGGGGACGGGGACGGTTTAGGGGACGGGTTAGTGTACGACATCGTTTTAGGGGGATCGTACGTGTTAGGGTACGGGTTAGTGTTAGCGTACAGTTTAGGATTAGGGGACGTGTTAGGGTAAGGCTTCGGGTAAGGGTTAGGGTTAGGTTTAGGGTTAGGGTTAGGGTTAGGGGATGGGGACGTTTTAGGGGACAGGTTAGGGTACGACAACGGTTTAGGGTGAGCGTACGTGTTAGGGTACGGGTTAGAGTTTGCGTATGGGTTAGGATTAGGGGACCGGTTAGGGTAAGTCTTCGGGTAAGGGTTAGGGTTAGGGTTAGGGTTAGGGGACAGGGACTGTTTAGGGGACAGTTTAGGGTACGACAACTGTTTAGGGTGAGCGTACGTGTTAGGGTACGGGTTAGTGTTAGCGTACGTGTAAGGATTAGCGGACGAGTTAGTGTAAGGCTTCGGGTAAGGGTTAGGTTTAGGGTTAGGGTTAGGGTGAGGGGACGGGGATGGTTTAGGGGACAGGTTAGGGTATGACAATGGTTTAGTGTGAGCGTACGTGTTAGGGTACGGGTTAGTGTTAGCGTTCGGGTTAGGATTAGGGGACGGGTTAGGGTAAGGCTTCGGGTAAGCGTCAGGGTTAGGGTTAGGGTTAGGGTTAGGGTTACGGGACGGGGACGGTTTAGGCTACAGGTTAGGGTATGACAACGGTTTAGGGTGAGCGTACGTGTTAGGGTACGGGTTACTGTTAGCGTACGGGTTAGGATTAGGGGACGGTTTAGGATAAGGCTTCGGGTAAGGGTTAGTGTTAGTTTCAGGGTTAGGGTTAGGGGATGAGGACGGTTTAGGGGACAGGTTAGTGTACGACAACGTTTTACGGTGTGCGTATGTGTTAGGGTACTCTTTAGTGTTAGCGTACGGGTTAGGATTAGGGGACGGGTTAGTGTAAGGCTTCGGGTAAGGGTTAGGGTTAGGGTCATGGTTAGGGGACGGGGACGGTGTAGGGGACAGGTTAGGGTACGACAACGGTTTAGGGTGAGCGTACGTGTTAGGGTATGGGTTAGTGTTAGCGTTCGGGTTAGGATTAGGGGACGGGTTAGCGTAAGGCTTCGGGTAAGGGTTAGGGTTAGGGTTAGGGTTAGGGTTACGGTACGGGGACCGTTTAGGGTACAGGTTAGGGTACGACAACGGTTTAGGGTGAGCGTACGTGTTAGGGTACGGGTTAGTGTTAGCGTACGGTTTAGGTTTAGGGGACGGTTTAGGATAAGGCTTCGGGTAAGGGTTAGGGTTAGGGTTAGGGTTAGGGGACGGGGACGGTTTAGGGGACAGGTTAGGGTACGACAACGGTTTAGGGTGAGCGTACGTGTTAGGGTACGTGTTAGTGTTAGCGTTCGGGTTAGGATAAGGTGACGGGTTAGGGTAAGACTTCGGGTAAGGGTTAGGGTTAGGGTTAGGGTTAGGGTTAGGGGACAGGGACGGTTTAGGGGACAGGTTAGGGTACGACAATGGTTTAGTGTGAGCGTACGTGTTAGAGTAAGGGTTAGTGTTAGCGTACGTGTTAGGATTATGGGACGGGTTAGGGTAAGGCTTCGGGTAAGGGTTAGGGTTAGGTTTAGGGTTAGGGTTAGGGGACGGGGACGGTTTAGAAGACGGGTTAGGGTACGACATCGTTTTAGGGTGATCGTACGTGTTAGGGTACGGGTTAGTGTTAGCGTACAGGTTAGGATTAGGGGACGTATTAGGGTAAGGCTTCGGGTAAGGGTTAGGGTTAGGTTTAGGGTTAGGGTTAGGGTTAGGGGATGGGGACGTTTTAGGGGACAGGTTAGGGTACGACAACGGTTTAGGGTGAGCGTACGTGTTAGGGTACGGGTTAGAGTTTGCGTATTGGTTAGGATTAGGGGACGGGTTAGGGTAAGTCTTCGGGTAAGGGTTAGGGTTAGGGTTAGGGTTAGGGGACGGGGACTGTTTAGGGGACAGTTTAGGGTACGACAACTGTTTAGGGTGAGCGTACGTGTTAGGGTACGGGTTAGTGTTAGCGTACGTGTAAGGATTAGCGGACGAGTTAGTGTAAGGCTTCGGGTAAGGGTTAGGGTTAGGGTTAGGGTTAGGGTGAGCGGACGGGGATGGTTTAGGGGACAGGTTAGGGTATGACAATGGTTTAGTGTGAGCGTAAGTGTTAGGGTACGGGTTAGTGTTAGCGTTCGGGTTAGGATTAGGGGACAGGTTAGGGTAAGGCTTCGGGTAAGCGTCAGGGTTAGGGTTAGGGTTAGGGTTAGGTTTACGGGACGGGGACGGTTTAGGGTACAGTTTAGTGTATGACAACGGTTTAGGGTGAGCGTACGTGTTAGGGTACGGGTTACTGTTAGCGTACGGGTTAGGATTAAGGGACGGTTTAGGATAAGGCTTCGGGTAAGGGTTAGTGTTAGTTTCAGGGTTAGGGTTAGGGGATGAGGACGGTTTAGGGGACAGGTTAGTGTACGACAACGGTTTAGTGTGAGCGTACGTGTTAGGGTATGGGTTAGTGTTAGAGTACGGGTTAGGATTAGGGGACAGGTTAGGGTAAGGCTTCGGGTAAGGGTTAGGGTTAGGGTTAGGGATAGGGTTAGGGTACAGGGACGGTTTAGGGGGCAGGATAGAGTACGACAACGGTTTAGGGTGAGCGTACGTGTTAGAGTACGGGTTATTGTTAGCGTACGTGTTAGGATTAGGGGACGGGTTAGTGTAAGGCTTCGGGTAAGGGTTAGTGTTAGGTTTAGGGTTAGGGTTAGGGTTAGGGGACGGGGACGGTTTAGGGGACTGGTTAGGGTACGACACCGTTTTAGGGTGAGCGTACGTGTTAGGGTACGGGTTAGAGTTAGCGTACAGTTTAGGATTAGGTGACGGGTTAGGGTAAGGCTTCGGGTAAGGGTTAGGGTTAGGTTTAGGGTTAGGGTTAGGGTTAGGGGTCGGGGACGTTTTAGGGGACAGGTTAGGGTACGACAACGGTTTACGGTGACCGTACGTGTTAGGGTACGGGTTAGAGTTAGCGTACGGTTTAGGATTAGGGGACGGGTTAGTGTAAGGCTTCGGGTAAGGGTTAGGGTTAGGGTTAGGGTTAGGTTTAGGGGACGGGGACGGTTTAGGGGACAGGTTAGTGTACGACAACGGTTTAGGGTGTGCGTATGTGTTAGGGTATGGTTTAGTGTTAGCGTACGGTTTAGGATTAGGGGACGGGTTAGGGTAAGGCTTCGCGTAAGGTTTAGGGTTAGGGTTAGGGTTAGGGTTAGGGGACGGGGACGGGGATGGTTTAGGGGACAGGTTAGGGTATGACAACGGTTTAGGGTGAGCGTACGTGTTAGGGTACGGGTTAGTGTTAGCGTACGGGTTAGGATTAGGGAACGGGTTAGGATAAGGCTTCGGGTAAGGGTTAGGGTTAGGGTTAGGGTTAGGGGACGGGGACGGTTTATGGGACAGGTTAGGGTACGACAACGATTTAGGGTGAGCGTACGTGTTAGGGTACGGGTTAGTGTTAGCGTACGGGTTAGGATTAGGGGACGAGTTAGGGTAAGGCTTCGGGTAAGGGTTAGGGTTAGGGTTAGGGTTAGGGCACGGGTACGGTTTAGGGGACAGGTTAGGGTACGACAACGGTTTAGGGTGAGCATACGTGTTAGGGTACGGGTTAGTGTTAGCCTACGGGTTAGGATTAGGTGACGGGTTAGGGTAAGGCTTCGGGTAAGGTTTAGGGTTATGGTTAGTGTTAGGGTTAGTGTTAGGGGACGGGGACGGTGTAGGGGACAGGTTAGTGTACGACAACGGTTTAGGGTGAGCGTACGTTTTAGGGTATGGGTTAGTGTTATCGTACGGGTTAGGATTAGGGGACGGGTTAGGGTAAAGCTTCGGGTAAGGGTTAGGATTAGTGTTAGGGTTAGGGGACGGGGACGGTTTAGGGGACAGATTAGGGTACGACAACGATTTTGGATGAGCGTACGTGTTAGGGTATGGATTAGTGTTAGCGTTCGGGTAAGGATTAGGGGACGGGTTAGGATAAGGCTTCGGGTAAGTGTTAGGGTTAGGGTTAGGGTTAGGGGACGGTGACGGTGTAGGGGACAGCTTAGTGTACGACAACGTTTTAGGGTGTGTTTATGTGTTAGGGTACGGTTTAGTGTTAGCGTACGGGTTAGGATTAGGGGACGAGTTAGGGTAAGGCTTCGGGTAAGGGTTAGGGTTAGGGTTAGGGTTAGGGTTAGGGAACGGGGATGGTTTAGGGGACAGGTTAGGGTACGACAACGGTTTAGGGTGAGCATACGTGTTAGGGTACGCGTTAGTGTTAGCCTACGGGTTAGGATTACGGGACGGGTTAGGGTAAGGCTTCGGGTAAGGTTTAGGGTTAGGGTTAGGGTTAGGGGACGGGGACAGGGACGGTTTAGGGGTCTGGTTCGTGTACGACAACGGTTTAGGGTGAGCGTACGTGTTACGGTACGGGTTAGTGTTACCTTATGGGTTAGGATTAGTGGACGGGTTAGGGTAAAGGTTCGGGTAAGTGTTAGGGTTAGGGTTAGGGCTAGGGGACGGGGACGGTTTAGGGGACAGATTAGGGTACGACAACGATTTTGGGTGAGCGTACGTGTTAGGGTATGGATTAGTGTTAGCGTTCGGGTAAGGATTAGGGGACGGGTTAGGATAAGGCTTCGGGTAAGGTTTAGGGTTAGGGTTAGGGTTAGGGTTAGAGGACGGTGACGATTTAGGGGACAGGTTAGGGTACGACAATGGTTTAGGGTGAGCGTCCGTGTTAGCGTATGGGTTAGTGTTAGCGTACGGGTTAGGATTAGGGGATGGGTTAGGGTAAGGCTTCGGGTAAGGGTTAGGGTTAGGGTTAGGGTTAGGGTTAGGGGACAGCGACGGTTTAGGGAACAGGTTAGGGTACGACAAAGGTTTAGGGTGAGCATACGTGTTAGGGTAAGGGTTACTTTTAGCGTACGGTTTAGGATTAGCGGACGGATTAGTGTAAGGCTTCGGGTAAGGGTTAGGGTTAGGTTTAGGGTTAGGGTTATGGTTAGGGGATGGGGACGGTTTAGGGGAGAGGTTTGGGTACGACAACGGTTTAGGGTGAGCGTACGTGTTAGGGTACGGGTTCGTGTTAGCGTATGGGATAGGATTAGGGGACGGGTTAGGGTAAGGCTTCGGGTAAGGTTTCGGGTTATGGTTAGGGTTAGGGTTAGGGTTAGGGGACGGTGACGGTTTAGGGGACAGGTTACGGTACGACAACGATTTAGGGTGAGCGTACGTGTTAGGGTACGGGTTAGTGTTAGCGTACGGGTTAGGATTACTGGACGGGTTAGGGTAAGGCTTTGGGTAAGGGTTAGGGTTAGGGTTTGGGTTAGGGTTAGGGTTAGGGGACGGGGACGGTTTAGGGGACAGGTTAGGGTACGACAATGGTTTAGGGTGAGCGTACGTGTTAGGGTACGGGTTAGTGTTAGCGTACGGGTTAGGATTAGGGGACGGGTTAAAGTAAGGCTTCGGGTAAGGGTTAGGATTATGGTTAGGGTTAGGGTTAGGGATAGGGAATGGGGACGGTTTAGGGGACAGGTTAGGGTACGACAACGGTTTAGGGTGAGCGTACGTGTTAGGGTACGAGTTAGAGTTAGCATACGGGTTAGGATTAGGGGACGGGTTAGGGTAAGGCTTCGGGTAAGGTTTAGGGTTAGGGTTAGGGTTAGGGTTAGGGGACGGTGACGGTTTAGGGGACAGCTTAGGGTACGACAAATGTTTAGGGTGAGCGTACGTGTTAGGGTACTGGTTAGTGTTAGCATACGGATTAAGATTAGGAGACGGGTTAGGGTAAGGCTTCTGGTAAGGGTTAGGTTTAGGGTTAGGGTTAAGGTTAGGTTTAGGGAATGGGGACGATTTAGGGGACAGGTTAGGGTACGACAATGGTTTAGGGTGAGCGTACATGTTAGGGTACGGGTTAGAGTTAGCATACGGGTTAGGATTAGGGGACGGTTTAGGGTAAGGCTTCGGGTAAAGGTTAGTGTTAGGGTTAGGGTTAGGGTTACAGTTAGGGGATGGGGACGTTTTATGGGACAGGTTAGGGTACGACAACGGTTTTGGGTGAGCGTACGTGTTAGGGTATGGATTAGTGTTAGGGTTCGGGTAAGGATTAGGGGACGGGTTAGGGTAAGGCTTCGGGTAAGGTTTATGGTTAGGGTTAGGGTTAGGGTTAGAGGACGGGGATGGTTTAGGGGACAGGTTAGGTTACGACAACGGTTTAGGGTGAGCATATGTGTTAGGGTATGGGTTAGTGTTAGCGTACCGGTTAGGATTAGGGGATGGGTTAGGGTAAGGCTTCGGGTAAGGGTTAGGTTTAGGGTTAGGGTTAGGGTTAGGGGACAGGGACGGTTTAGGGATCAGATTTGGGTACCACAACGGTTTAGAGTGAGCGTACGTGTTAGGGTACGGGTTACTGTTAGCGTACGGTTTAGGATTAGGGGACGGGTTAGTGTAAGGCTTCGGGTAAGGGTTTGGGTTAGGTTAAGGGTTAGGGTTAGGGTTAGGGGATGGGGACGGTTTAAGGGAGAGGTTAGGGTACGACAACGGTTTAGGGTGAGCGTAAGTGTTAGGGTACAGGTTCGTGTTAGCGTACAATTTAGGATTAGGGGACGGGTTAGTGTAAGGCTTTGGGTAAGGGTTAGGGTTAGGGTTAGTGTTAGGGTTAGGGGACGGGAACGGTTTAGGGGACAGGTTAGGGTATGACAACGGTTTAGGGTGAGCGTACGTGTTAGGGTACGGGTTAGTGTTAGCGTACGGGTTAGGATTAAGGGACAGGTTAGGTTAAGGCTTCAGGTAAGGGTTAGGGTTAGGGTTAGGGTTAGGGTTAGGGGACGGCGACGGTTTAGGGGACAGGTTAGGGTACGACAACTCTTTAGTGTGAGTGTACGTGTTAGGGTATGGGTTATTGTTAGCGTACGGTTAGGATTAGGGGACGGGTTAGGGTAAGGCTTCGGGTAAGGGTTAGCGTTAGGGTTAGGTTTAGGGTTAGGGTTAGGGGATGGGGACGGTTTAGGGGACATGTTAGGGTACGACAATGCTTCAGGGTGAGCGTACGTGTTAGGGTACGTGTTAGTGTTAGCGTACGGGTTAGGATTAGGGGACGGTTTAGGGTAAGGCTTCGGAGAAGGGTTAGGGTTAGGATTAGGGTTAGGGTTAGGGGACGGGGATGGTTTAGCGGACAGGTTAGGGTACGACAACGGTTTAGGGTGAGCGTACGTTTTAGGGTACGGGTTAGTGTTAGCGTACGGGTTAGGATTAAGGGACGGGTTAAGTTAAGGCTTCAGGTAAGGGTTAGGGTTAGGGTTAGGGTTAGGGTTAGGGGATGGCGACCGTTTAGGGGACAGGTTAGGGTACGACAACTGTTTAGGGTGAGTGTATGTGTTAGGGTACGGGTTAGTGTTAGCGTGCGGGTTAGGATTACGGGACGGGTTAGGGTAAGGCTTCGGGTAAGGGTTAGGGTTAGGGTTAGGGTTAGGGTTAGTGTTAGGGGATGGGCACGGTTTGGGGACAGGTTAGGGTACGACAAGTGTTTAGGGTGAGCGTACGTGTTAGGGTACGGGTTATTGTTAGCGTACGGGTTAGGATTAGGGGACGGGTAAGGGTAAGCCTTCGGGTAAGGGTTAGCGTTAGGGTTAGGTTTAGGGTTAGGGTTAGGGGATGGGGACTGTTTAGGGGACATGTTAGGGTACGACAACGGTTTAGGGTGAGCGTACTTGTTAGGCTACGGGTTAGTGTTAGCGTACGGGTTAGGATTAGGGGACGGGTTAGGGTAAGGCTTCGGGTAAGGGTTAGGGTTAGGGTTAGGGTTAGTGGACGGGGACGGTTTAGGGGACAGGTTAGGGTACGACAACGGTTTAGGGTGAGCGTACGTGTTAGGGTACGGGTTAGTGTTAGCGTACGAGTTAGGATTAGGGGACGGGTTAGAGTAAGGCTTCGGGTAAGGGTTAGGGTTAGGGTTAGGGTTAGGGTTAGGGGACGGGGACGGTTTAGGGGACAGGTTAGGGTACGACAATGGTTTAGGGTGAGCGTATGTGTTAGGGTATGGGTTAGTGTTAGCGTACGGGTTAGGATTAGGGGATGGGTTAGGGTAAGGCTTCGGGTAAGGTTTAGGGTTAGGGTTAGGGTTAGGGTTAGGGGACAGGGACGGCTTAGGGAACAGGTTAGGGTACGACAACGGTTTAGAGTGAGCGTACGTGTTAGGGTACGGGTTACTGTTATCGTACGGGTTAGGATTAGGGGACGGGTTAGGGTAAGGCTTTGGGTAAGTGTTAGGGTTAGGTTTAGGGTTAGGGTTAGGGTTAGGGGATGGGGACGGTTTAAGGGAGAGGTTAGGGTACGACAACGGTTTAGGGTGAGCGTAAGTGTTAGGGTACGGGTTCGTGTTAGCGTACGGTGTATGATTAGGGGACGGTTTAGGGTAAGGCTTTGGGTAAGGGTTAGGGTTAGGGTTAGGGGACGGGGACAGGAATGGGGACAGTTTAGGGGACAGGTTAGTGTACGACAACGGTTTGGGGTGAGCGTTCGTGTTAGGGTACGGGTTAGTGTTAGCGTACGGGTTAGGATTAGGGGACGGGTTTGGGTAAGGCTTCGGTTAAGGGTTAGGGCTAGGGTTAGGGTTAGGGTTAGGGGACGGGGACGGTTTAGGGGACAGGTTAGGGTACGACAACGGTTTAGGGTGAGCGTACGTGTTAGTGTACGGGTTAGTGTTATCGTATGGGTTAGGATTTGGGGATGGGTTACGGTAAGGCTTGTGGTAAGGGTTAAGGTTAGTGTTAGGGTTAGGGTTAGGGTTAGGAGAAGGGGACGGTTTAGGGGACAGGTTAGTGTACAACAACGTTTTAGGGTGTGTGTATGTGTTAGGATACGGGTTAGTGTTAGCGTACGGGTTAGGATTAGGGGACGGGTTAGGGTAAGGCTTCAGGTAAGGGTTAGGGTTAGGGTTAGGGTTAGGGTTAGGGGATGGGGACGGTTTAGGGGACAGGTTAGGGTACAACAACGGTTTATGGTGAGCGTACGTGTTAGGCTATGGGTTAGTGTTAGCGTACGGTTTAGGATTAGGGTACGGGTTAGGGTAAGGATTTGGGTAAGGGTTAGGGATAGGTTTAGGGTTAGGGGATGGGGACGGTTTAGGGGAGAGGTTAGGGTATGACAAAGGTTTAGGGTGAGCGTACGTGTTAGGGTACGGGTTAGTGTTAGCGTATGGTTTAGGATTAGGGGACGGGTTAGGGTAAGGCTTCGGGTAAGGGCTAGGGTTAGGGTTAGGGTTAGGGGACGGGGACGGTACGGGGACAGTTTAGGGGACAGGTTAGTGTACGACAACGGTTTCGGGTGAGCGTACGTGTTAGGGTATGGGTTAGTGTTAGCGTACGGGTTAGGATTAGGGGACGGGTTAGGGTAAGGCTTCGGGTAAGGGTTAGGGCTAGGGTTAGGGTTAGGGTTAGGGGACGGGGACGGTTTAGGGGACAGGTTAGTGTATGACAACAGTTTAGGGTGAGCGTACGTGTTAGGGTACAGGTTAGTGTTATCGTATGTGTTAGGATTAGGGGACGGGTTAGGGTAAGGCTTCGGGTAAGGGTTAGGGTTAGGGTTAGGGTTAGGGGACGGGGACGGTTTAAGGGATAGGTTAGGGTACGACAACGTTTTAGGGTGAGGGTACGTGTTAGGGTATGGGTTAGTGTTAGCGTACGGGTTAGGATTTAGGGACGGGTTAGGGTAAGGCTTCGGGTAAGGGTTAGGTTTAGGGTTAGTGTTAGGGTTAGGGGACGGGGACGGTTTAGGGGACAGGTTAGGGTACGACGAAGGTTTAGGGTGAGCGTACGTGTTAGGGTATGGGTTACTGTTAGCGTACGGGTTAGGATTAGGGGACAGGTTAGGGTAAGGTTTCGGGTCAGGGTTAGGGTTAGGGTTAGGGATAGGGTTAGGGGACGGGGACAGTTTAGGGGACAGGTTAGGGTACGACAACGGTTTACATTGATCGTACGTGTTAGGGTACGGTTTAGTGTTAGCGTACGGGTTAGGATTAGAGGATGTGTTAGGGTAAGGCTTCGGGTAAGGGTTAGGGTTAGGGTTAGGGTTAGGGTTAGGGTTAGGAGACGGGGACGGTTTAGGGGACAGGTTAGTGTACAACAATGTTTTAGGGTGTGTGTATGTGTTAGGATACGGTTTAGTGTTAGCGTACGGGTTAGGATTAGGGGATGGGTTAGGGTAAGGCTTCAGGTTAAGGTTAGGGTTAGGGTTAGGGTTAGGGTTAGGGGATGGGGACGGTTTAGGGGACAGGTTAGGGTACGACAACGGTTTATGGTGAGCGTACGTGTTAGGCTATGGGTTAGTGTTAGCGTACGGTTTAGGATTAGGGGACGGGTTAGGGTAAGGCTTTGGGTAAGGGTTAGGGTTACGTTTAGGGTTAGGGGACGGGGACGGTTTAGGGGACAGGTTACGGTACGACAAAGGTTTAGGGTGAGCGTACGTGTTAGGGTACGGTTTTGTGTTAGCGTACGGGTTAGGATTAGGGGACGGGTTAGGGTAAGGCTTCGTGTAAGGGTTAGGGTTAGGGTTAGGGGACGGGGACGGGGACGGGGACGGGGACAGTTTAGGGGACAGGTTAGGGTACGACAACGGTTTAGGGTGAGCGTACGTGTTAGGGTACGGGTTAGTGTTAGCGTACGGGTTAGGATTAGGGGACGGGTTAGGGTAAGTCTTCGGGTAAGGGTTAGGGCTAGGTTTAGGGTTAGGGTTAGGGGACGGGGACGGTTTAGGGGACAGGTTAGGGTACGACAACGGTTTAGGGTGAGCGTACGTGTTAGGGTACAGGTTAGTGTTATCGTCTGGGTTAGGATTAGGGGTTGGGTTACGGTAAGGCTTAGGGTAAGGGTTAGGGTTAGGGTTAGGGTTAGGGTTAGGGTTAGGGGACGGGGACGGTTTAGCGGACAGGTTAGTGTACGACAACGGTTTAGGGTGAGCGTACGTGTTAGGGTATGGGTTAGTGTTAGCATACGGGTTAGGATTAGGGGACGGGTTATGGTAAGACTTCGGGTAAGGGTTAGGGTTAGGGTTAGGGTTAGGGTTAGGGGTTGGGGACGGTTTAGGGGACAGGTTAGGGTACGACAACGGTTTAGGGTGAGCGTACGTGTTAGGGTACGGGTTAGTGTTATCGTATGGGTTAGGATTAGGGGACGGTTTACGGTAAGGCTTCGGGTAAGGGTTAGGGTTAGGGTTATGTTTAGGGTTAGGGTTAGGGGACGGGGACGGTTTAGGGGACATGTTAGTGTACGACAACGTTTTAGGGTGAGCGTACGTGTTAGGGTACGGTTTAGTGTTAGCGTACGGGTTAGGATTAGGGGACGGGTTAGGGTAAGGCTTCGGGTAAGGTTTAGGGTTAGGGTTAGGGTTAGGGTTACGGGACGGGGACAGTTTATGGGACAGGTCAGTGTATGACAACGGTTTAGGGTGAGCGTACGTGTTAGGGTATAGTTTAGTGTTATCGTATGGGTTAGGATTAGGCGACGTGTTAGAGTAAGGCTTCGGGTAAGGGTTAGGGTTAGGGTTAGGGTTAGGGTTAGGGTTAGGGAATGGGGACGGTTTAGGGGACAGGTTAGGGTACGACAACGGTTTAGTGTGAGCGTACGTGTTAGGGTACGGGTTAGTGTTAGCGTACAGGTTAGGATTAGGGGAAGGGTTAGGGTAAGGCTTCGGGTAAGGGTTAGGGTTAGGGTTAGCGTTAGGGTTAGGATTAGGGAACGGGGACGGTTTAGGGGACAGGTTAGGGTACGACAACGGTTTAGGGTGAGCGTACGTGTTAGGGTATGGTTTAGAGTTTGCGTACGGGTTCGGATTAGGGGACGGTTTAGGGTAAGGCTTCGGGTAAGGGTTCGGGTTAGGGTTAGGGTTAGGGTTAGGGATAGGGTGAGGTGACGGTGACGGTTTAGGGGACAGGTTAGGGTACGACAACGGTTTAGGGTGGGCGTACGTGTTAGGGTACGGGTTAGTGTTAGCGTACGGGTTAGGATTAGGGGACGGGTTAGGGTAAGGCTTCGGGTCAGGGTTAGGTTTAGGGTTAGGGATTGGGTTAGGGGACGGGGATGGTTTAGGGGACAGGTTAGGGTACGACAACGGTTTACGTTGAGCGTACGTGTTAGGGTACGGGTTAGTGTTAGCGTACGGGTTAGGATTAGAGGACGTGTTAGGGTAAGGCTTCGGGTAAGGGTTAGGGTTAGGGTTAGGGTTAGGGTTAGGGTTAGGGTTAGGAGACGGGGACTGTTTAGGGGACAGGTTAGTGTACAACAACGGTTTAGGGTGTGTGTATGTGTTAGGATACGGTTTAGTGTTAGCGTACGGGTTAGGATTAGGGGACAGGTTAGGGTAAGGCTTCAGGTAAGGGTTAGGGTTAGGGTTAGGGTTAGGGTTAGGGGATGGGGACGGTTTAGGGGACAGGTTAGGGTACGACAACGGTTTATGGTGAGCGTACGTGTTAGGCTATGGGTTAGTGTTAGCATACGGTTTAGGATTAGGGTACGGGTTAGGGTAAGGCTTTGGGTAAGGGTTAGGGATAGTTTTAGGGTTAGGGGACGGGGATGGTTTAGGGGACAGGTTAGGGTACGACAAAGGTTTAGGGTGAGCGTACGTGTTAGGGTACGGGTTAGGGTTAGCGTACGGGTTAGGATTAGGGGACGGGTTAGGGTAAGGCTTCGGGTAAGGGTTAGGGTTAGGGTTAGGGTTAGGGGACGGGGACGGGTACGGGGACAGTTTAGGGGACAGGTTAGTGTACGACAACGGTTTAGGGTGAGCGTACGTGTTAGGGTACGGGTTACTGTTAGCGTACGGTTTAGGATTAGGGGACGGTTTAGGATAAGGCTTCGGGTAAGGGTTAGTGTTAGTTTCAGGGTTAGGGTTAGGGGATGAGGACGGTTTAGGGTACAGGTTAGTGTACGACAACGTTTTACGGTGTGCGTATGTGTTAGGGTACTCTTTAGTGTTAGCGTACGGGTTAGGATTAGGGGACGGGTTAGTGTAAGGCTTCGGGTAAGGGTTAGGGTTAGGGTCATGGTTAGGGGACGGGGACGGTGTAGGGGACAGGTTAGGGTACGACAACGGTTTAGGGTGAGCGTACGTGTTAGGGTATGGGTTAGTGTTAGCTTTCGGGTTAGGATTAGGGGACGGGTTAGCGTAAGGCTTCGGGTAAGGGTTAGGGTTAGGGTTAGGGTTAGGGTTAGGGTTACGGTACGGGGACCGTTTAGGGTACAGGTTAGTGTACGACAACGGTTTAGGGTGAGCGTACGTGTTAGGGTACGGGTTAGTGTTAGCGTACGGTTTAGGTTTAGGGGACGGTTTAGGATAAGGCTTCGGGTAAGGGTTAGGGTTAGGGTTAGGGTTAGGGGACGGGGACGGTTTAGGGGACAGGTTAGGGTACGACAACGGTTTAGGGTGAGCGTACGTGTTAGGGTACGTGTTAGTGTTAGCGTTCGGGTTAGGATAAGGTGACGGGTTAGGGTAAGACTTCGGGTAAGGGTTAGGGTTAGGGTTAGGGTTAGGGTTAGGGTTACAGGTCGGGGACGGTTTAGGGTACAGGTTAGGGTACGACAACGGTTTAGGGTGAGCGTACGTGTTAGGGTACGGGTTAGTGTTAGCGTACGGGTTAGGATTAGGGGACGGTTTAGGATAAGGCTTCGGGTAAGGGTTAGGGTGAGGTTTAGGGTTAGGGTTAGGGGATGGGGACGGTTTAGGGGACAGGTTAGTGTACGACAACGGTTTAGTGTGAGTGTACGTGTTAGGGTACGGGTTAGTGTTAGCGTACGGGTTAGGATTAGGGGACGGGTTAGGGTAAGGCTTCGGGTAAGAGTTAGGGTTAGGGTTAGGGTTTGGGTTAGGGGACAGGGACGGTTTAGGGGACAGGTTAGGGTACGACAATGGTTTAGTGTGAGCGTACG
This sequence comes from Phocoena phocoena, assembly GCF_963924675.1. NCBI lineage: Eukaryota > Metazoa > Chordata > Mammalia > Artiodactyla > Phocoenidae > Phocoena > Phocoena phocoena. The sequence goes on from NW_027077614.1 coordinate 510,084, forward strand.
TGTTAGAGTAAGGGTTAGTGTTAGCGTACGTGTTAGGATTAGGGGACGGGTTAGGGTAAGGCTTCGGGTAAGGGTTAGGGTTAGGTTTAGGGTTAGGGTTAGGGGACGGGGACGGTTTAGAAGACGGGTTAGGGTACGACATCGTTTTAGGGTGATCGTACGTGTTAGGGTACGGGTTAGTGTTAGCGTACAGGTTAGGATTAGGGGACGTGTTAGGGTAAGGCTTCGGGTAAGGGTTAGGGTTAGGTTTAGGGTTAGGGTTAGGGTTAGGGGATGGGGACGTTTTAGGGGACAGGTTAGGGTACGACAACGGTTTAGGGTGAGCGTACGTGTTAGGGTACGGTTTAGAGTTTGCGTATGGGTTAGGATTAGGGGACGGGTTAGGGTAAGTCTTCGGGTAAGGGTTAGGGTTAGGGTTAGGGTTAGGGGACGGGGACTGTTTAGGGGACAGTTTAGGGTACGACAACTGTTTAGGGTGAGCGTACGTGTTAGGGTACGGGTTAGTGTTAGCGTACGTGTAAGGATTAGCGGACGAGTTAGTGTAAGGCTTCGGGTAAGGGTTAGGGTTAGGGTTAGGGTTAGGGTGAGCGGACGGGGATGGTTTAGGGGACAGGTTAGGGTATGACAATGGTTTAGTGTGAGCGTACGTGTTAGGGTACGGGTTAGTGTTAGCGTTCGGGTTAGGATTAGGGGACAGGTTAGGGTAAGGCTTCGGGTAAGCGTCAGGGTTAGGGTTAGGGTTAGGGTTAGGGTTACGGGACGGGGACGGTTTAGGGTACAGGTTAGTGTATGACAACGGTTTAGGGTGAGCGTACGTGTTAGGGTACGGGTTACTGTTAGCGTACGGGTTAGGATTAAGGGACGGTTTAGGATAAGGCTTCGGGTAAGGGTTAGTGTTAGTTTCAGGGTTAGGGTTAGGGGATGAGGACGGTTTAGGGGACAGGTTAGTGTACGACAACGGTTTAGTGTGAGCGTACGTGTTAGGGTATGGGTTATTGTTAGAGTACGGGTTAGGATTAGGGGACAGGTTAGGGTAAGGCTTAGGGTAAGGGTTAGGGTTAGGGTTAGGGATAGGGTTAGGGTACAGGGACGGTTTAGGGGGCAGGATAGAGTACGACAACGGTTTAGGGTGAGCGTACGTGTTAGAGTACGGGTTATTGTTAGCGTACGTGTTAGGATTAGGGGACGGGTTAGTGTAAGGCTTCGGGTAAGGGTTAGTGTAAGGTTTAGGGTTAGGGTTAGGGTTAGGGGGCGGGGACGGTTTAGGGGACTGGTTAGGGTACGACACCGTTTTAGGGTGAGCGTACGTGTTAGGGTACGGGTTAGAGTTAGCGTACAGTTTAGGATTAGGTAACGGGTTAGGGTAAGGCTTCGGGTAAGGGTTAGGGTTAGGTTTAGGGTTAGGGTTAGGGGTCGGGGACGTTTTAGGGGACAGGTTAGGGTACGACAACGGTTTAGGGTGACCGTACGTGTTAGGGTACGGGTTAGAGTTAGCGTACGGTTTAGGATTAGGGGACGGGTTAGTGTAAGGCTTCGGGTAAGGGTTAGGGTTAGGGTTAGGGTTAGGTTTAGGGGACGGGGACGGTTTAGGGGACAGGTTAGTGTACGACAACGGTTTAGGGTGTGCGTATGTGTTAGGGTACGGTTTAGTGTTAGCGTACGGTTTAGGATTAGGGGACGGGTTAGGGTAAGGCTTCGCGTAAGGTTTAGGGTTAGGGTTAGGGTTAGGGTTAGGGGACGGGGACGGGGACGGTTTAGGGGACAGGTTAGGGTATGACAACGGTTTAGGTTGAGCGTACGTGTTAGGGTACGGGTTAGTGTTAGCATACGGGTTAGGATTAGGGGACGGGTTAGGATAAGGCTTCGGGTAAGGGTTAGGGTTAGGGTTAGGGTTAGGGGACGGGGACGGTTTAGGGGACAGGTTAGGGTACGACAACGATTTAGGGTGAGCGTACGTGTTAGGGTACGGGTTAGTGTTAGCGTACGGGTTAGGATTAGGGGACGAGTTAGGGTAAGGCTTCGGGTAAGGGTTAGGGTTAGGGTTAGGGTTAGGGTTAGGGCACGGGTACGGTTTAGGGGACAGGTTAGGGTACGACAACGGTTTAGGGTGAGCATACGTGTTAGGGTACGGGTTAGTGTTAGCCTACGGGTTAGGATTAGGTGACGGGTTAGGGTAAGGCTTCGGGTAAGGTTTAGGGTTATGGTTAGTGTTAGGGTTAGTGTTAGGGGACGGGGACGGTGTAGGGGACAGGTTAGTGTACGACAACGGTTTAGGGTGAGCGTACGTGTTAGGGTATGGGTTAGAGTTATCGTACGGTTTAGGATTAGGGGACGGGTTAGGGTAAGGCTTCGGGTAAGGGTTAGGGTTAGGGTTAGGGTTAGGGTTAGGGGACGGGGATGGTTTAGGGGACAGGTTAGGGTACAACAACGGTTTAGGGTGAGCATACGTGTTAGGGTACGGGTTAGTGTTAGCCTACTGGTTAGGATTAGGGGACGGGTTAGGGTAAGGCTTCGGGTAAGGTTTAGGGTTAGGTTTAGGATTAGGGGACGGGGACGGGGACGGTTTAGGGGTCTGGTTCGTGTACGACAACGGTTTAGGGTGAGCGTACGTGTTCGGGTATGGATTAGTGTTAGCGTTCGGGTAAGGATTAGGGGACGGGTTAGGATAAGGCTTCGGGTAAGGTTTAGGGTTAGGGTTAGGGTTAGGGTTAGAGGACAGTGACGATTTAGGGGACAGGTTAGGGTACGACAACGGTTTAGGGTGAGCGTACGTGTTAGGGTACGGGTTAGTGTTAGCGTACGGGTTAGGATTAGGGGACGGGTTACAGTAAAGCTTCGGGTAAGGTTTAGGGTTAGGGTTAGGGTTAGGGTTAGGGGACGGGGACGGTTTAGGAGACAGGTTAGGGTACGACAACGGTTTAGTGTGAGCGTACGTGTTAGGGTACGGGTTAGTGTTATCTTATGGGTTAGGATTAGGGGACGGGTTAGGGTAAAGCTTCGGGTAAGGGTTAGGGTTAGTGTTAGGGTTAGGGGACGGGGACGGTTTAGGGGACAGATTAGGGTACGACAACGATTTTGGATGAGCGTACGTGTTAGGGTATGGATTAGTGTTAGCGTTCGGGTAAGGATTAGGGGACGGGTTAGGATAAGGCTTCGGGTAAGGGTTAGGGTTAGGGTTAGGGGACGGTGACGGTGTAGGGGACAGGTTAGTGTACGACAACGGTTTAGGGTGTGTTTATGTGTTAGGGTACGGTTTAGTGTTAGCGTACGGGTTAGGATTAGGGGACGAGTTAGGGTAAGGCTTCGGGTAAGGGTTAAGGTTAGGGTTAGGGTTAGGGTTAGGGAACGGGGATGGTTTAGGGGACAGGTTAGGGTACAACAACGGTTTAGGGTGAGCATACGTGTTAGGGTACGGGTTAGTGTTAGCCTACGGGTTAGGATTACGGGACGGGTTAGGGTAAGGCTTCGGGTAAGGTTTAGGGTTAGGGTTAGGGTTACGGGACGGGGACGGGGACGGTTTAGGGGTCTGGTTCGTGTACGACAACGGTTTAGGGTGAGCGTACGTGTTACGGTACGGGTTAGTGTTATCTTATGGGTTAGGATTAGTGGACGGGTTAGGGTAAAGGTTCGGGTAAGTGTTAGGGTTAGGGTTAGGGCTAGGGGACGGGGACGGTTTAGGGGACAGATTAGGGTACGACAACGATTTTGGGTGAGCGTACGTGTTAGGGTATGGATTAGTGTTAGCGTTCGGGTAAGGATTAGGGGACGGGTTAGGATAAGGCTTCGGGTAAGGTTTAGGGTTAGGGTTAGGGTTAGGGTTAGAGGACGGTGACGATTTAGGGGACAGGTTAGGGTACGACAATGGTTTAGGGTGAGCGTCCGTGTTAGGGTATGGTTTAGTGTTAGCGTACGGGTTAGGATTAGGGGATGGGTTAGGGTAAGGCTTCGGGTAAGGGTTAGGGTTAGGGTTAGGGTTAGGGTTAGGGGACAGCGACGGTTTAGGGAACAGGTTAGGGTACGACAAAGGTTTAGGGTGAGCATACGTGTTCGGGTAAGGGTTACTTTTAGCGTACGGTTTAGGATTAGCGGACGGATTAGTGTAAGGCTTCGGGTAAGGGTTAGGGTTAGGTTTAGGGTTAGGGTTATGGTTAGGGGATGGGGACGGTTTAGGGGAGAGGTTTGGGTACGACAACGGTTTAGGGTGAGCGTACGTGTTAGGGTACGGGTTAGTGTTAGCGTACGGGTTAGGATTAGGGGATGGGTTAGGGTAAGGCTTTGGGTAAGGGTTAGGGTTAGAGTTAGTGTTAGGGTTAGGGGACGGGGAAGGTTGAGGGGACAGGTTAGGGTACGACAAAGGTTTAGGGTGAGCGTACGTGTTAGGGAACGGGTTCGTGTTAGCGTATGGGATAGGATTAGGGGACGGGTTAGGGTAAGGCTTCGGGTAAGGTTTCGGGTTATGGTTAGGGTTAGGGTTAGGGTTAGGGGACGGTGACGGTTTAGGGGACAGGTTACGGTACGACAACGATTTAGGGTGAGCGTACGTGTTAGGGTACGGGTTAGTGTTAGCGTACGGGTTAGGATTAGGGGACGGGTTAGGGTAAGGCTTTGGGTAAGGGTTAGGGTTAGGGTTTGGGTTAGGGTTAGGGTTAGGGGACGGGGACGGTTTAGGGGACAGGTTAGGGTACGACAATGGTTTAGGGTGAGCGTACGTGTTAGGGTACGGGTTAGTGTTAGCGTACGGGTTAGGATTAGGGGACGGGTTAAGGTAAGGCCTCGGGTAAGGGTTAGGATTATGGTTAGGGTTAGGGTTAGGGATAGGGAATGGGGACGGTTTAGGGGACAGGTTAGGGTACGACAACGGTTTAGGGTGAGCGTACGTGTTAGGGTACGAGTTAGAGTTAGCATACGGGTTAGGATTAGGGGACGGGTTAGGGTAAGGCTTCGGGTAAGGTTTAGGGTTAGGGTTAGGGTTAGGGTTAGGGGACGGTGACGGTTTAGGGGACAGCTTAGGGTACGACAAATGTTTAGGGTGAGCGTACGTGTTAGGGTACTGGTTAGTGTTAGCATACGGATTAAGATTAGGAGACGGGTTAGGGTAAGGCTTCTGGTAAGGGTTAGGTTTAGGGTTAGGGTTAAGGTTAGGGTTAGGGAATGCGGACGATTTAGGGGACAGGTTAGGGTACGACAATGGTTTAGGGTGAGCGTACATGTTAGGGTAGGGGTTAGAGTTAGCATACGGGTTAGGATTAGGGGACGGTTTAGGGTAAGGCTTCGGGTAAGGGTTAGTGTTAGGGTTAGGGTTAGGGTTACAGTTAGGGGATGGGGACGTTTTATGGGACAGGTTAGGGTACGACAACGGTTTTGGGTGAGCGTACGTGTTAGGGTATGGATTAGTGTTAGGGTTCGGGTAAGGATTAGGGGACGGGTTAGGGTAAGGCTTCGGGTAAGGTTTATGGTTAGGGTTAGGGTTAGGGTTAGAGGACGGGGATGGTTTAGGGGACAGGTTAGGTTACGACAACGGTTTAGGGTGAGCATATGTGTTAGGGTATGGGTTAGTGTTAGCGTACCGGTTAGGATTAGGGGATGGGTTAGGGTAAGGCTTCGGGTAAGGGTTAGGTTTAGGGTTAGGGTTAGGGTTAGGGGACAGGGATGGTTTAGGGAACAGATTAGGGTACCACAACGGTTTAGAGTGAGCGTACGTGTTAGGGTACGGGTTACTGTTACCGTACGGTTTAGGATTAGGGGACGGCTTAGTGTAAGGCTTCGGGTAAGGGTTTGGGTTAGGTTAAGGGTTATGGTTAGGGTTAGGGGATGGGGACGGTTTAAGGGAGAGGTTAGGGTACGACAACGGTTTAGGGTGAGCGTAAGTGTTAGGGTACAGGTTCGTGTTAGCGTATGATTTAGGATTAGGGGACGGGTTAGTGTAAGGCTTTGGGTAAGGGTTAGGGTTAGGGTTAGTGTTAGGGTTAGGGGACGGGAACGGTTTAGGGGACAGGTTAGTGTATGACAACGGTTTAGGGTGAGCGTACGTGTTAGGGTACGGGTTAGTGTTAGCGTACGGGTTAGGATTAAGGGACGGGTTAGGTTAAGGCTTCAGGTAAGGGTTAGGGTTAGGGTTAGGGTTAGGGTTAGGGGACGGCGACGGTTTAGGGGACAGGTTAGGGTACGACAACTCTTTAGGGTGAGTGTACGTGTTAGGGTATGGGTTATTGTTAGCGTACGGTTAGGGTTAGGGGACGGGTTAGGGTAAGGCTTCGGGTAAGGGTTAGCGTTAGGGTTAGGTTTAGGGTTAGGGTTAGGGGACGGGGACGGTTTAGGGGACATGTTAGGGTACGACAACGCTTCAGGGTGAGCGTACGTGTTAGGGTACGTGTTAGTGTTAGCGTACGGGTTAGGATTAGGGGACGGTTTAGGGTAAGGCTTCGGAGAAGGGTTAGGGTTAGGATTAGGGTTAGGGTTAGGGGACGGGGACGGTTTAGCGGACAGGTTAGGGTACGACAACGGTTTAGGGTGAGCGTACGTTTTAGGGTACGGGTTAGTGTTAGCGTACGGGTTAGGATTAAGGGACGGGTTAAGTTAAGGCTTCAGGTAAGGTTTAGGGTTAGGGTTAGGGTTAGGGTTAGGGGATGGCGACCGTTTAGGGGACAGGTTAGGGTACGACAACTGTTTAGGGTGAGTGTATGTGTTAGGGTACGGGTTAGTGTTAGCGTGCGGGTTAGGATTACGGGACGGGTTAGGGTAAGGCTTCGGGTAAGGGTTAGGGTTAGGGTTAGGGTTAGGGTTAGTGTTAGGGGATGGGCACGGTTTGGGGACAGGTTAGGGTACGACAACTGTTTAGGGTGAGCGTACGTGTTAGGGTACGGTTTATTGTTAGCGTACGGGTTAGGATTAGGGGACGGGTAAGGGTAAGCCTTCGGGTAAGGGTTAGAGTTAGGGTTAGGTTTAGGGTTAGGGTTAGGGGATGGGGACTGTTTAGGGGACATGTTAGGGTACGACAACGGTTTAGGGTGAGCGTACTTGTTAGGCTATGGGTTAGTGTTAGCGTACGGGTTAGGATTAGGGGACGGGTTAGGGTAAGGCTTCGGGTAAGGGTTAGGGTTAGGGTTAGGGTTAGTGGACGGGGACGGTTTAGGGGACAGGTTAGGGTACGACAACGGTTTAGGGTGAGCGTACGTGTTAGGGTACTGGTTATGGTTAGCGTACGAGTTAGGATTAGGGGACGGGTTAGAGTAAGGCTTCGGGTAAGGGTTAGGGTTAGGGTTAGGGTTAGGGTTAGGGGACGGGGACGGTTTAGGGGACAGGTTAGGGTACGACAATGGTTTAGGGTGAGCGTATGTGTTAGGGTATGGGTTAGTGTTAGCGTACGGGTTAGGATTAGGGGATGGGTTAGGGTAAGGCTTCGGGTAAGGTTTAGGGTTAGGGTTAGGGTTAGGGTTAGGGGACAGGGACGGCTTAGGGAACAGGTTAGGGTACGACAACCGTTTAGAGTGAGCGTACGTGTTAGGGTACGGGTTACTGTTAGCGTACGGGTTAGGATTAGGGGACGGGTTAGGGTAAGGCTTTGGGTAAGGGTTAGGGTTAGGTTTAGGGTTAGGGTTAGGGTTAGGGGATGCGGACGGTTTAAGGGAGAGGTTAGGGTACGACAACGGTTTAGGGTGAGCGTAAGTGTTAGGGTACGGGTTCGTGTTAGCGTACGGTGTATGATTAGGGGACGGTTTAGGGTAAGGCTTTGGGTAAGGGTTAGGGTTAGGGTTAGGGGACGGGGACAGGAATGGGGACAGTTTAGGGGACAGGTTAGTGTACGACAACGGTTTAGGGTGAGCGTTCGTGTTAGGGTACGGGTTAGTGTTAGCGTACGGGTTAGGATTAGGGGACGGGTTTGGGTAAGGCTTCGGGTAAGGGTTAGGGCTAGGGTTAGGGTTAGGGTTAGGGGACGGGGACGGTTTAGGGGACAGGTTAGGGTACGACAACGGTTTAGGGTGAGCGTACGTGTTAGTGTACGGGTTAGTGTTATCGTATGGGTTAGGATTTGGGGATGGGTTACGGTAAGGCGTGTGGTAAGGGTTAGGGTTAGTGTTAGGGTTAGGGTTAGGGTTAGGAGAAGGGGACGGTTTAGGGGACAGGTTAGTGTACAACAACGTTTTAGGGTGTGTGTATGTGTTAGGATACGGGTTAGTGTTAGCGTACGGGTTAGGATTAGGGGACGGGTTAGGGTAAGGCTTCAGGTAAGGTTTAGGGTTAGGGTTAGGGTTAGGGTTAGGGGATGGGGACGGTTTAGGGGACAGGTTAGGGTACAACAACGGTTTATGGTGAGCGTACGTGTTAGGCTATGGGTTAGTGTTAGCGTACGGTTTAGGATTAGGGTACGGGTTAGGGTAAGGATTTGGGTAAGGGTTAGGGATAGGTTTAGGGTTAGGGGATGGGGACGGTTTAGGGGAGAGGTTAGGGTATGACAAAGGTTTAGGGTGAGCGTACGTGTTAGGGTACGGGTTAGTGTTAGCGTATGGTTTAGGATTAGGGGACGGGTTAGGGTAAGGCTTCGGGTAAGGGCTAGGGTTAGGGTTAGGGTTAGGGGACGGGGACGGTACGGGGACAGTTTAGGGGACAGGTTAGTGTACGACAACGGTTTCGGGTGAGCGTACTTGTTAGGGTATGGGTTAGTGTTAGCGTACGGGTTAGGATTAGGGGACGGGTTAGGGTAAGGCTTCGGGTAAGGGTTAGGGCTAGGGTTAGGGTTAGGGTTAGGGGACGGGGACGGTTTAGGGGACAGGTTAGTGTATGACAACAGTTTAGGGTGAGCGTACGTGTTAGGGTACAGGTTAGTGTTATCGTATGTGTTAGGATTAGGGGACGGGTTAGGGTAAGGCTTCGGGTAAGGGTTAGGGTTAGGGTTAGGGTTAGGGGACGGGGACGGTTTAAGGGACAAGTTAGGGTACGACGTTTTAGGGTGAGGGTACGTGTTAGGGTATGGGTTAGTGTTAGCGTACGGGTTAGGATTAGGGGACGGGTTAGGGTAAGGCTTCGGGTAAGGGTTAGGTTTAGGGTTAGTGTTAGGGTTAGGGGACGGGGACGGTTTAGGGGACAGGTTAGGGTACGACGAAGGTTTAGGGTGAGCGTACGTGTTAGGGTACGGGTTACTGTTAGCGTACGGGTTAGGATTAGGGGACAGGTTAGGGTAAGGCTTCGGGTCAGGGTTAGGGTTAGGGTTAGGGATAGGGTTAGGGGACGGGGACAGTTTAGGGGACAGGTTAGGGTACGACAACGGTTTACATTGATCGTACGTGTTAGGGTACGGTTTAGTGTTAGCGTACGGGTTACTGTTAGCGTACGGGTTAGGATTAGGGGACAGGTTAGGGTAAGGCTTCGGGTCAGGGTTAGGGTTAGGGTTAGGGATAGGGTTAGGGGACGGGGACAGTTTAGGGGACAGGTTAGGGTACGACAACGGTTTACATTGATCGTACGTGTTAGGGTACGGTTTAGTGTTAGCGTACGGGTTAGGATTAGAGGATGTGTTAGGGTAAGACTTCGGGTAAGGGTTAGGGTTAGGGTTAGGGTTAGGGTTAGGGTTAGGAGACGGGGACGGTTTAGGGGACAGGTTAGTGTACAACAACGTTTTAGGGTGTGTGTATGTGTTAGGATACGGTTTAGTGTTAGCGTACGGGTTAGGATTAGGGGATGGGTTAGGGTAAGGCTTCAGGTTAGGGTTAGGGTTAGGGTTAGGGTTAGGGTTAGGGGATGGGGACGGTTTAGGGGACAGGTTAGGGTCCGACAACGGTTTATGGTGAGCGTACGTGTTAGGCTATGGGTTAGTGTTAGCGTACGGTTTAGGATTAGGGGACGGGTTAGGGTAAGGCTTTGGGTAAGGGTTAGGGTTACGTTTAGGGTTAGGGGACGGGGACGGTTTAGGGGACAGGTTAGGGTACGACAAAGGTTTAGGGTGAGCGTACGTGTTAGGGTACGGTTTTGTGTTAGCGTACGGTTTAGGATTAGGGGACGGGTTAGGGTAAGGATTCGTGTAAGGGTTAGGGTTAGGGTTAGGGGACGGGGACGGGGACGGGGACGGGGACAGTTTAGGGGACAGGTTAGGGTATGACAACGGTTTAGGGTGACCGTACGTGTTAGGGTACGGGTTAGAGTTAGCGTACGGTTTAGGATTAGGGGACGGGTTAGTGTAAGGCTTCGGGTAAGGGTTAGGGTTAGGGTTAGGGTTAGGGTTAGGGTTAGGGGACGGGGACGGTTTAGCGGACAGGTTAGTGTACGACAACGGTTTAGGGTGAGCGTACGTGTTAGGGTATGGGTTAGTGTTAGCATACGGGTTAGGATTAGGGGACTGGTTATGTTAAGACTTCGGGTAAGGGTTAGGGTTAGGGTTAGGGTTAGGGTTAGGGGTTGGCGACGGTTTAGGGGACAGGTTAGGGTATGACAACGGTTTAGGGTGAGCGTACGTGTTAGGGTACGGGTTAGTGTTATCGTATGGGTTAGGATTAGGGGACGGTTTACGGTAAGGCTTCGGGTAAGGGTTAGGGTTAGGGTTATGTTTAGGGTTAGGGTTAGGGGACGGGGACGGTTTAGGGGACATGTTAGTGTACGACAACGTTTTAGGGTGAGCGTACGTGTTAGGGTACGGTTTAGTGTTAGCGTACGGGTTAGGATTAGGGGACGGGTTAGGGTAAGGCTTCGGGTAAGGTTTAGGGTTAGGGTTAGGGTTAGGGTTACGGGACGGGGACAGTTTATGGGACAGGTCAGTGTATGACAACGGTTTAGGGTGAGCGTACGTGTTAGGGTATAGTTTAGTGTTATCGTATGGGTTAGGATTAGGGGACGTGTTAGAGTAAGGCTTCGGGTAAGGGTTAGGGTTAGGGTTAGGGTTAGGGTTAGGGTTAGGGAATGGGGACAGTTTAGGGGACAGGTTAGGGTACGACAACGGTTTAGTGTGAGCGTACGTGTTAGGGTACGGGTTAGTGTTAGCGTACAGGTTAGGATTAGGGGAAGGGTTAGGGTAAGGCTTCGGGTAAGGGTTAGGGTTAGGGTTAGCGTTAGGGTTAGGATTAGGGAACGGGGACGGTTTAGGGGACAGGTTAGGGTACGACAACGGTTTAGGGTGAGCGTACGTGTTAGGGTACGGTTTAGAGTTTGCGTACGGGTTCGGATTAGGGGACGGTTTAGGGTAAGGCTTCGGGTAAGGGTTCGGGTTAGGGTTAGGGTTAGGGTTAGGGATAGGGTGAGGTGACGGTGACGGTTTAGGGGACAGGTTAGGGTACGACAACGGTTTAGGGTGGGCGTACGTGTTAGGGTACGGGTTAGTGTTAGCGTACGGGTTAGGATTAGGGGACGGGTTAGGGTAAGGCTTCGGGTCAGGGTTAGGTTTAGGGTTAGGGATTGGGTTAGGGGACGGGGATGGTTTAGGGGACAGGTTAGGGTACGACAACGGTTTACGTTGAGCGTACGTGTTAGGGTACGGGTTAGTGTTAGCGTACGGGTTAGGATTAGAGGACGTGTTAGGGTAAGGCTTCGGGTAAGGGTTAGGGTTAGGGTTAGGGTTAGGGTTAGGGTTAGGGTTAGGAGACGGGGATGGTTTAGGGGACAGGTTAGTGTACAACAACGGTTTAGGGTGTGTGTATGTGTTAGGATACGGTTTAGTGTTAGCGTACGGGTTAGGATTAGGGGACAGGTTAGGGTAAGGCTTCAGGTAAGGGTTAGGGTTAGGTTTAGGGTTAGGGTTAGGGTTAGGGGTCGGGGACGTTTTAGGGGACAGGTTAGGGTACGACAACGGTTTAGGGTGACCGTACGTGTTAGGGTACGGGTTAGAGTTAGCGTACGGTTTAGGATTAGGGGACGGGTTAGTGTAAGGCTTCGGGTAAGGGTTAGGGTTAGGGTTAGGGTTAGGTTTAGGGGACGGGGACGGTTTAGGGGACAGGTTAGTGTACGACAACGGTTTAGGGTGTGCGTATGTGTTAGGGTATGGTTTAGTGTTAGCGTACGGTTTAGGATTAGGGGACGGGTTAGGGTAAGGCTTCGCGTAAGGTTTAGGGTTAGGGTTAGGGTTAGGGTTAGGGGACGGGGACGGGGATGGTTTAGGGGACAGGTTAGGGTATGACAACGGTTTAGGGTGAGCGTACGTGTTAGGGTACGGGTTAGTGTTAGCGTACGGGTTAGGATTAGGGAACGGGTTAGGATAAGGCTTCGGGTAAGGGTTAGGGTTAGGGTTAGGGTTAGGGGACGGGGACGGTTTATGGGACAGGTTAGGGTACGACAACGATTTAGGGTGAGCGTACGTGTTAGGGTACGGGTTAGTGTTAGCGTACGGGTTAGGATTAGGGGACGAGTTAGGGTAAGGCTTCGGGTAAGGGTTAGGGTTAGGGTTAGGGTTAGGGCACGGGTACGGTTTAGGGGACAGGTTAGGGTACGACAACGGTTTAGGGTGAGCATACGTGTTAGGGTACGGGTTAGTGTTAGCCTACGGGTTAGGATTAGGTGACGGGTTAGGGTAAGGCTTCGGGTAAGGTTTAGGGTTATGGTTAGTGTTAGGGTTAGTGTTAGGGGACGGGGACGGTGTAGGGGACAGGTTAGTGTACGACAACGGTTTAGGGTGAGCGTACGTTTTAGGGTATGGGTTAGTGTTATCGTACGGGTTAGGATTAGGGGACGGGTTAGGGTAAAGCTTCGGGTAAGGGTTAGGATTAGTGTTAGGGTTAGGGGACGGGGACGGTTTAGGGGACAGATTAGGGTACGACAACGATTTTGGATGAGCGTACGTGTTAGGGTATGGATTAGTGTTAGCGTTCGGGTAAGGATTAGGGGACGGGTTAGGATAAGGCTTCGGGTAAGTGTTAGGGTTAGGGTTAGGGTTAGGGGACGGTGACGGTGTAGGGGACAGGTTAGTGTACGACAACGTTTTAGGGTGTGTTTATGTGTTAGGGTACGGTTTAGTGTTAGCGTACGGGTTAGGATTAGGGGACGAGTTAGGGTAAGGCTTCGGGTAAGGGTTAGGGTTAGGGTTAGGGTTAGGGTTAGGGAACGGGGATGGTTTAGGGGACAGGTTAGGGTACGACAACGGTTTAGGGTGAGCATACGTGTTAGGGTACGCGTTAGTGTTAGCCTACGGGTTAGGATTACGGGACGGGTTAGGGTAAGGCTTCGGGTAAGGTTTAGGGTTAGGGTTAGGGTTAGGGGACGGGGACAGGGACGGTTTAGGGGTCTGGTTCGTGTACGACAACGGTTTAGGGTGAGCGTACGTGTTACGGTACGGGTTAGTGTTACCTTATGGGTTAGGATTAGTGGACGGGTTAGGGTAAAGGTTCGGGTAAGTGTTAGGGTTAGGGTTAGGGCTAGGGGACGGGGACGGTTTAGGGGACAGATTAGGGTACGACAACGATTTTGGGTGAGCGTACGTGTTAGGGTATGGATTAGTGTTAGCGTTCGGGTAAGGATTAGGGGACGGGTTAGGATAAGGCTTCGGGTAAGGTTTAGGGTTAGGGTTAGGGTTAGGGTTAGAGGACGGTGACGATTTAGGGGACAGGTTAGGGTACGACAATGGTTTAGGGTGAGCGTCCGTGTTAGGGTATGGGTTAGTGTTAGCGTACGGGTTAGGATTAGGGGATGGGTTAGGGTAAGGCTTCGGGTAAGGGTTAGGGTTAGGGTTAGGGTTAGGGTTAGGGGACAGCGACGGTTTAGGGAACAGGTTAGGGTACGACAAAGGTTTAGGGTGAGCATACGTGTTAGGGTAAGGGTTACTTTTAGCGTACGGTTTAGGATTAGCGGACGGATTAGTGTAAGGCTTCGGGTAAGGGTTAGGGTTAGGTTTAGGGTTAGGGTTATGGTTAGGGGATGGGGACGGTTTAGGGGAGAGGTTTGGGTACGACAACGGTTTAGGGTGAGCGTACGTGTTAGGGTACGGGTTCGTGTTAGCGTATGGGATAGGATTAGGGGACGGGTTAGGGTAAGGCTTCGGGTAAGGTTTCGGGTTATGGTTAGGGTTAGGGTTAGGGTTAGGGGACGGTGACGGTTTAGGGGACAGGTTACGGTACGACAACGATTTAGGGTGAGCGTACGTGTTAGGGTACGGGTTAGTGTTAGCGTACGGGTTAGGATTACTGGACGGGTTAGGGTAAGGCTTTGGGTAAGGGTTAGGGTTAGGGTTTGGGTTAGGGTTAGGGTTAGGGGACGGGGACGGTTTAGGGGACAGGTTAGGGTACGACAATGGTTTAGGGTGAGCGTACGTGTTAGGGTACGGGTTAGTGTTAGCGTACGGGTTAGGATTAGGGGACGGGTTAAAGTAAGGCTTCGGGTAAGGGTTAGGATTATGGTTAGGGTTAGGGTTAGGGATAGGGAATGGGGACGGTTTAGGGGACAGGTTAGGGTACGACAACGGTTTAGGGTGAGCGTACGTGTTAGGGTACGAGTTAGAGTTAGCATACGGGTTAGGATTAGGGGACGGGTTAGGGTAAGGCTTCGGGTAAGGTTTAGGGTTAGGGTTAGGGTTAGGGTTAGGGGACGGTGACGGTTTAGGGGACAGCTTAGGGTACGACAAATGTTTAGGGTGAGCGTACGTGTTAGGGTACTGGTTAGTGTTAGCATACGGATTAAGATTAGGAGACGGGTTAGGGTAAGGCTTCTGGTAAGGGTTAGGTTTAGGGTTAGGGTTAAGGTTAGGTTTAGGGAATGGGGACGATTTAGGGGACAGGTTAGGGTACGACAATGGTTTAGGGTGAGCGTACATGTTAGGGTACGGGTTAGAGTTAGCATACGGGTTAGGATTAGGGGACGGTTTAGGGTAAGGCTTCGGGTAAGGGTTAGTGTTAGGGTTAGGGTTAGGGTTACAGTTAGGGGATGGGGACGTTTTATGGGACAGGTTAGGGTACGACAACGGTTTTGGGTGAGCGTACGTGTTAGGGTATGGATTAGTGTTAGGGTTCGGGTAAGGATTAGGGGACGGGTTAGGGTAAGGCTTCGGGTAAGGTTTATGGTTAGGGTTAGGGTTAGGGTTAGAGGACGGGGATGGTTTAGGGGACAGGTTAGGTTACGACAACGGTTTAGGGTGAGCATATGTGTTAGGGTATGGGTTAGTGTTAGCGTACCGGTTAGGATTAGGGGATGGGTTAGGGTAAGGCTTCGGGTAAGGGTTAGGTTTAGGGTTAGGGTTAGGGTTAGGGGACAGGGACGGTTGAGGGATCAGATTTGGGTACCACAACGGTTTAGAGTGAGCGTACGTGTTAGGGTACGGGTTACTGTTAGCGTACGGTTTAGGATTAGGGGACGGGTTAGTGTAAGGCTTCGGGTAAGGGTTTGGGTTAGGTTAAGGGTTAGGGTTAGGGTTAGGGGATGGGGACGGTTTAAGGGAGAGGCTAGGGTACGACAACGGTTTAGGGTGAGCGTAAGTGTTAGGGTACAGGTTCGTGTTAGCGTACAATTTAGGATTAGGGGACGGGTTAGTGTAAGGCTTTGGGTAAGGGTTAGGGTTAGGGTTAGTGTTAGGGTTAGAGGACGGGAACGGTTTAGGGGACAGGTTAGGGTATGACAACGGTTTAGGGTGAGCGTACGTGTTAGGGTACGGGTTAGTGTTAGCGTACGGGTTAGGATTAAGGGACAGGTTAGGTTAAGGCTTCAGGTAAGGGTTAGGGTTAGGGTTAGGGTTAGGGTTAGGGGACGGCGACGGTTTAGGGGACAGGTTAGGGTACGACAACTCTTTAGTGTGAGTGTACGTGTTAGGGTATGGGTTATTGTTAGCGTACGGTTAGGATTAGGGGACGGGTTAGGGTAAGGCTTCGGGTAAGGGTTAGCGTTAGGGTTAGGTTTAGGGTTAGGGTTAGGGGATGGGGACGGTATAGGGGACATGTTAGGGTACGACAATGCTTCAGGGTGAGCGTACATGTTAGGGTACGTGTTAGTGTTAGCGTACGGGTTAGGATTAGGGGACGGTTTAGGGTAAGGCTTCGGAGAAGGGTTAGGGTTAGGATTAGGGTTAGGGTTAGGGGACGGGGATGGTTTAGCGGAGAGGTTAGGGTACGACAACGGTTTAGGGTGAGCGTACGTTTTAGGGTACGGGTTAGTGTTAGCGTACGGGTTAGGATTAAGGGACGGGTTAAGTTAAGGCTTCAGGTAAGGGTTAGGGTTAGGGTTAGGGTTAGGGTTAGGGGATGGCGACCGTTTAGGGGACAGGTTAGGGTACGACAACTGTTTAGGGTGAGTGTATGTGTTAGGGTACGGGTTAGTGTTAGCGTGCGGGTTAGGATTACGGGACGGGTTAGGGTAAGGCTTCGGGTAAGGGTTAGGGTTAGGGTTAGGGTTAGGGTTAGTGTTAGGGGATGGGCACGGTTTGGGGACAGGTTAGGGTACGACAACTGTTTAGGGTGAGCGTACGTGTTAGGGTACGGGTTATTGTTAGCGTACGGGTTAGGATTAGGGGACGGGTAAGGGTAAGCCTTCGGGTAAGGGTTAGCGTTAGGGTTAGGTTTAGGGTTAGGGTTAGGGGATGGGGACTGTTTAGGGGACATGTTAGGGTACGACAACGGTTTAGGGTGAGCGTACTTGTTAGGCTACGGGTTAGTGTTAGCGTACGGGTTAGGATTAGGGGACGGGTTAGGGTAAGGCTTCGGGTAAGGGTTAGGGTTAGGGTTAGGGTTAGTGGACGGGGACGGTTTAGGGGACAGGTTAGGGTACGACAACGGTTTAGGGTGAGCGTACGTGTTAGGGTACGGGTTAGTGTTAGCGTACGAGTTAGGATTAGGGGACGGGTTAGAGTAAGGCTTCGGGTAAGGGTTAGGGTTAGGGTTAGGGTTAGGGGACGGGGACGGTTTAGGGGACAGGTTAGGGTACGACAATGGTTTAGGGTGAGCGTATGTGTTAGGGTATGGGTTAGTGTTAGCGTACGGGTTAGGATTAGGGGATGGGTTAGGGTAAGGCTTCGGGTAAGGTTTAGGGTTAGGGTTAGGGTTAGGGTTAGGGGACAGGGACGGCTTAGGGAACAGGTTAGGGTACGACAACGGTTTAGAGTGAGCGTACGTGTTAGGGTACGGGTTACTGTTATCGTACGGGTTAGGATTAGGGGACGGGTTAGGGTAAGGCTTTGGGTAAGTGTTAGGGTTAGGTTTAGGGTTAGGGTTAGGGTTAGGGGATGGGGACGGTTTAAGGGAGAGGTTAGGGTACGACAACGGTTTAGGGTGAGCGTAAGTGTTAGGGTACGGGTTCGTGTTAGCGTACGGTGTATGATTAGGGGACGGTTTAGGGTAAGGCTTTGGGTAAGGGTTAGGGTTAGGGTTAGGGGACGTGGACAGGAATGGGGACAGTTTAGGGGACAGGTTAGTGTACGACAACGGTTTGGGGTGAGCGTTCGTGTTAGGGTACGGGTTAGTGTTAGCGTACGGGTTAGGATTAGGGGACGGGTTTGGGTAAGGCTTCGGTTAAGGGTTAGGGCTAGGGTTAGGGTTAGGGGACGGGGACGGTTTAGGGGACAGGTTAGGGTACGACAACGGTTTAGGGTGAGCGTACGTGTTAGTGTACGGGTTAGTGTTATCGTATGGGTTAGGATTTGGGGATGGGTTACGGTAAGGCTTGTGGTAAGGGTTAGGGTTAGTGTTAGGGTTAGGGTTAGGGTTAGGAGAAGGGGACGGTTTAGGGGACAGGTTAGTGTACAACAACGTTTTAGGGTGTGTGTATGTGTTAGGATACGGGTTAGTGTTAGCGTACGGGTTAGGATTAGGGGACGGGTTAGGGTAAGGCTTCAGGTAAGGGTTAGGGTTAGGGTTAGGGTTAGGGTTAGGGGATGGGGACGGTTTAGGGGACAGGTTAGGGTACAACAACGGTTTATGGTGAGCGTACGTGTTAGGCTATGGGTTAGTGTTAGCGTACGGTTTAGGATTAGGGTACGGGTTAGGGTAAGGATTTGGGTAAGGGTTAGGGATAGGTTTAGGGTTAGGGGATGGGGACGGTTTAGGGGAGAGGTTAGGGTATGACAAAGGTTTAGGGTGAGCGTACGTGTTAGGGTACGGGTTAGTGTTAGCGTATGGTTTAGGATTAGGGGACGGGTTAGGGTAAGGCTTCGGGTAAGGGCTAGGGTTAGGGTTAGGGTTAGGGGACGGGGACGGTACGGGGACAGTTTAGGGGACAGGTTAGTGTACGACAACTGTTTCGGGTGAGCGTACGTGTTAGGGTATGGGTTAGTGTTAGCGTACGGGTTAGGATTAGGGGACGGGTTAGGGTAAGGCTTCGGGTAAGGTTTAGGGCTAGGGTTAGGGTTAGGGTTAGGGGACGGGGACGGTTTAGGGGACAGGTTAGTGTATGAAAACAGTTTAGGGTGAGCGTACGTGTTAGGGTACAGGTTAGTGTTATCGTATGTGTTAGGATTAGGGGACGGGTTAGGGTAAGGCTTCGGGTAAGGGTTAGGGTTAGGGTTAGGGTTAGGGGACGGGGACGGTTTAAGGGACAGGTTAGGGTACGACAACGTTTTAGGGTGAGGGTACGTGTTAGGGTATGGGTTAGTGTTAGCGTACGGGTTAGGATTTAGGGACGGGTTAGGGTAAGGCTTCGGGTAAGGGTTAGGTTTAGGGTTAGTGTTAGGGTTAGGGGACGGGGACGGTTTAGGGGACAGGTTAGGGTACGACGAAGGTTTAGGGTGAGCGTACGTGTTAGGGTATGGGTTACTGTTAGCGTACGGGTTAGGATTAGGGGACAGGTTAGGGTAAGGCTTCGGGTCAGGGTTAGGGTTAGGGTTAGGGATAGGGTTAGGGGATGGGGACAGTTTAGGGGACAGGTTAGGGTACGACAACGGTTTACATTGATCGTACGTGTTAGGGTACGGTTTAGTGTTAGCGTACGGGTTAGGATTAGAGGATGTGTTAGGGTAAGGCTTCGGGTAAGGGTTAGGGTTAGGGTTAGGGTCAGGGTTAGGGTTAGGAGACGGGGACGGTTTAGGGGACAGGTTAGTGTACAACAATGTTTTAGGGTGTGTGTATGTGTTAGGATACGGTTTAGTGTTAGCGTACGGGTTAGGATTAGGGGATGGGTTAGGGTAAGGCTTCAGGTTAGGGTTAGGGTTAGGGTTAGGGTTAGGGTTAGGGGATGGGGACGGTTTAGGGGACAGGTTAGGGTACGACAACGGTTTATGGTGAGCGTACGTGTTAGGCTATGGGTTAGTGTTAGCGTACGGTTTAGGATTAGGGGACGGGTTAGGGTAAGGCTTTGGGTAAGGGTTAGGGTTACGTTTAGGGTTAGGGGACGGGGACGGTTTAGGGGACAGGTTAGGGTACGACAAAGGTTTAGGGTGAGCGTACGTGTTAGGGTACGGTTTTGTGTTAGCGTACGGGTTAGGATTAGGGGACGGGTTAGGGTAAGGCTTCGTGTAAGGGTTAGGGTTAGGGTTAGGGGACGGGGACGGGGACGGGGACGGGGACAGTTTAGGGGACAGGTTAGGGTACGACAACGGTTTAGGGTGAGCGTACGTGTTAGGGTACGGGTTAGTGTTAGCGTACGGGTTAGGATTAGGGGACGGGTTAGGGTAAGTCTTCGGGTAAGGGTTAGGGCTAGGTTTAGGGTTAGGGTTAGGGGACGGGGACGGTTTAGGGGACAGGTTAGGGTACGACAACGGTTTAGGGTGAGCGTACGTGTTAGGGTACAGGTTAGTGTTATCGTCTGGGTTAGGATTAGGGGTTGGGTTACGGTAAGGCTTAGGGTAAGGGTTAGGGTTAGGGTTAGGGTTAGGGTTAGGGTTAGGGGACGGGGACGGTTTAGCGGACAGGTTAGTGTACGACAACGGTTTAGGGTGAGCGTACGTGTTAGGGTATGGGTTAGTGTTAGCATACGGGTTAGGATTAGGGGACGGGTTATGGTAAGACTTCGGGTAAGGGTTAGGGTTAGGGTTAGGGTTAGGGTTAGGGGTTGGGGACGGTTTAGGGTACAGGTTAGGGTACGACAACGGTTTAGGGTGAGCGTACGTGTTAGGGTACGGGTTAGTGTTATCGTATGGGTTAGATTTAGGGGACGGTTTACGGTAAGGCTTCGGGTAAGGGTTAGGGTTAGGGTTATGTTTAGGGTTAGGGTTAGGGGACGGGGACGGTTTAGGGGACATGTTAGTGTACGACAACGGTTTAGGGTGAGCGTACGTGTTAGGGTACGGTTTAGTGTTAGCGTACGGGTTAGGATTAGGGGACGGGTTAGGGTAAGGCTTCGGGTAAGGTTTAGGGTTAGGGTTAGGGTTAGGGTTACGGGACGGGGACAGTTTATGGGACAGGTCAGTGTATGACAACGGTTTAGGGTGAGCGTACGTGTTAGGGTATAGTTTAGTGTTATCGTATGGGTTAGGATTAGGCGACGTGTTAGAGTAAGGCTTCGGGTAAGGGTTAGGGTTAGGGTTAGGGTTAGGGTTAGGGTTAGGGAATGGGGACGGTTTAGGGGACAGGTTAGGGTACGACAACGGTTTAGTGTGAGCGTACGTGTTAGGGTACGGGTTAGTGTTAGCGTACAGGTTAGGATTAGGGGAAGGGTTAGGGTAAGGCTTCGGGTAAGGGTTAGGGTTAGGGTTAGCGTTAGGGTTAGGATTAGGGAACGGGGACGGTTTAGGGGACAGGTTAGGGTACGACAACGGTTTAGGGTGAGCGTACGTGTTAGGGTATGGTTTAGAGTTTGCGTACGGGTTCGGATTAGGGGACGGTTTAGGGTAAGGCTTCGGGTAAGGGTTCGGGTTAGGGTTAGGGTTAGGGTTAGGGATAGGGTGAGGTGACGGTGACGGTTTAGGGGACAGGTTAGGGTACGACAACGGTTTAGGGTGGGCGTACGTGTTAGGGTACGGGTTAGTGTTAGCGTACGGGTTAGGATTAGGGGACGGGTTAGGGTAAGGCTTCGGGTCAGGGTTAGGTTTAGGGTTAGGGATTGGGTTAGGGGACGGGGATGGTTTAGGGGACAGGTTAGGGTACGACAACGGTTTACGTTGAGCGTACGTGTTAGGGTACGGGTTAGTGTTAGCGTACGGGTTAGGATTAGAGGACGTGTTAGGGTAAGGCTTCGGGTAAGGGTTAGGGTTAGGGTTAGGGTTAGGGTTAGGGTTAGGGTTAGGAGACGGGGACTGTTTAGGGGACAGGTTAGTGTACAACAACGGTTTAGGGTGTGTGTATGTGTTAGGATACGGTTTAGTGTTAGCGTACGGGTTAGGATTAGGGGACAGGTTAGGGTAAGGCTTCAGGTAAGGGTTAGGGTTAGGGTTAGGGTTAGGGTTAGGGGATGGGGACGGTTTAGGGGACAGGTTAGGGTACGACAACGGTTTATGGTGAGCGTACGTGTTAGGCTATGGGTTAGTGTTAGCATACGGTTTAGGATTAGGGTACGGGTTAGGGTAAGGCTTTGGGTAAGGGTTAGGGATAGTTTTAGGGTTAGGGGACGGGGATGGTTTAGGGGACAGGTTAGGGTACGACAAAGGTTTAGGGTGAGCGTACGTGTTAGGGTACGGGTTAGGGTTAGCTTTCGGGTTAGGATTAGGGGACGGGTTAGGGTAAGGCTTCGGGTAAGGGTTAGGGTTAGGGTTAGGGTTAGGGGACGGGGACGGGTACGGGGACAGTTTAGGGGACAGGTTAGTGTACGACAACGGTTTAGGGTGAGCGTACGTGTTAGGGTACGGGTTACTGTTAGCGTACGGTTTAGGATTAGGGGACGGTTTAGGATAAGGCTTCGGGTAAGGGTTAGTGTTAGTTTCAGGGTTAGGGTTAGGGGATGAGGACGGTTTAGGGTACAGGTTAGTGTACGACAACGTTTTACGGTGTGCGTATGTGTTAGGGTACTCTTTAGTGTTAGCGTACGGGTTAGGATTAGGGGACGGGTTAGTGTAAGGCTTCGGGTAAGGGTTAGGGTTAGGGTCATGGTTAGGGGACGGGGACGGTGTAGGGGACAGGTTAGGGTACGACAACGGTTTAGGGTGAGCGTACGTGTTAGGGTATGGGTTAGTGTTAGCTTTCGGGTTAGGATTAGGGGACGGGTTAGCGTAAGGCTTCGGGTAAGGGTTAGGGTTAGGGTTAGGGTTAGGGTTAGGGTTACGGTACGGGGACCGTTTAGGGTACAGGTTAGTGTACGACAACGGTTTAGGGTGAGCGTACGTGTTAGGGTACGGGTTAGTGTTAGCGTACGGTTTAGGTTTAGGGGACGGTTTAGGATAAGGCTTCGGGTAAGGGTTAGGGTTAGGGTTAGGGTTAGGGGACGGGGACGGTTTAGGGGACAGGTTAGGGTACGACAACGGTTTAGGGTGAGCGTACGTGTTAGGGTACGTGTTAGTGTTAGCGTTCGGGTTAGGATAAGGTGACGGGTTAGGGTAAGACTTCGGGTAAGGGTTAGGGTTAGGGTTAGGGTTAGGGTTAGGGTTACAGGTCGGGGACGGTTTAGGGTACAGGTTAGGGTACGACAACGGTTTAGGGTGAGCGTACGTGTTAGGGTACGGGTTAGTGTTAGCGTACGGGTTAGGATTAGGGGACGGTTTAGGATAAGGCTTCGGGTAAGGGTTAGGGTGAGGTTTAGGGTTAGGGTTAGGGGATGGGGACGGTTTAGGGGACAGGTTAGTGTACGACAACGGTTTAGTGTGAGTGTACGTGTTAGGGTACGGGTTAGTGTTAGCGTACGGGTTAGGATTAGGGGACGGGTTAGGGTAAGGCTTCGGGTAAGAGTTAGGGTTAGGGTTAGGGTTTGGGTTAGGGGACAGGGACGGTTTCGGGGACAGGTTAGGGTACGACAATGGTTTAGTGTGAGCGTACGTGTTAGAGTAAGGGTTAGTGTTAGCGTACGTGTTAGGATTAGGGGACGGGTTAGGGTAAGGCTTCGGGTAAGGGTTAGGGTTAGGTTTAGGGTTAGGGTTAGGGGACGGGGACGGTTTAGAAGACGGGTTAGGGTACGACATCGTTTTAGGGTGATCGTACGTGTTAGGGTACGGGTTAGTGTTAGCGTACAGGTTAGGATTAGGGGACGTGTTAGGGTAAGGCTTCGGGTAAGGGTTAGGGTTAGGTTTAGGGTTAGGGTTAGGGTTAGGGGATGGGGACGTTTTAGGGGACAGGTTAGGGTACGACAACGGTTTAGGGTGAGCGTACGTGTTAGGGTACGGTTTAGAGTTTGCGTATGGGTTAGGATTAGGGGACGGTTTAGGGTAAGTCTTCGGGTAAGGGTTAGGGTTAGGGTTAGGGTTAGGGGACGGGGACTGTTTAGGGGACAGTTTAGGGTACGACAACTGTTTAGGGTGAGCGTACGTGTTAGGGTACGGGTTAGTGTTAGCGTACGTGTAAGGATTAGCGGACGAGTTAGTGTAAGGCTTCGGGTAAGGGTTAGGGTTAGGGTTAGGGTTAGGGTGAGCGGACGGGGATGGTTTAGGGGACAGGTTAGGGTATGACAATGGTTTAGTGTGAGCGTACGTGTTAGGGTACGGGTTAGTGTTAGCGTTCGGGTTAGGATTAGGGGACAGGTTAGGGTAAGGCTTCGGGTAAGCGTCAGGGTTAGGGTTAGGGTTAGGGTTAGGGTTACGGGACGGGGACGGTTTAGGGTACAGGTTAGTGTATGACAACGGTTTAGGGTGAGCGTACGTGTTAGGGTACGGGTTACTGTTAGCGTACGGGTTAGGATTAAGGGACGGTTTAGGATAAGGCTTCGGGTAAGGGTTAGTGTTAGTTTCAGGGTTAGGGTTAGGGGATGAGGACGGTTTAGGGGACAGGTTAGTGTACGACAACGGTTTAGTGTGAGCGTACGTGTTAGGGTATGGGTTATTGTTAGAGTACGGGTTAGGATTAGGGGACAGGTTAGGGTAAGGCTTAGGGTAAGGGTTAGGGTTAGGGTTAGGGATAGGGTTAGGGTACAGGGACGGTTTAGGGGGCAGGATAGAGTACGACAATGGTTTAGGGTGAGCGTACGTGTTAGAGTACGGGTTATTGTTAGCGTACGTGTTAGGATTAGGGGACGGGTTAGTGTAAGGCTTCGGGTAAGGGTTAGTGTAAGGTTTAGGGTTAGGGTTAGGGTTAGGGGGCGGGGACGGTTTAGGGGACTGGTTAGGGTACGACACCGTTTTAGGGTGAGCGTACGTGTTAGGGTACGGGTTAGAGTTAGCGTACAGTTTAGGATTAGGTAACGGGTTAGGGTAAGGCTTCGGGTAAGGGTTAGGGTTAGGTTTAGGGTTAGGGTTAGGGGTCGGGGACGTTTTAGGGGACAGGTTAGGGTACGACAACGGTTTAGGGTGACCGTACGTGTTAGGGTACGGGTTAGAGTTAGCGTACGGTTTAGGATTAGGGGACGGGTTAGTGTAAGGCTTCGGGTAAGGGTTAGGGTTAGGGTTAGGTTTAGGGGACGGGGACGGTTTAGGGGACAGGTTAGTGTACGACAACG
This sequence comes from Phocoena phocoena, assembly GCF_963924675.1. Classification (NCBI taxonomy): domain Eukaryota; kingdom Metazoa; phylum Chordata; class Mammalia; order Artiodactyla; family Phocoenidae; genus Phocoena; species Phocoena phocoena. The sequence continues at coordinate 534,417 of NW_027077614.1, forward strand.
GTTTAGGGTGTGCGTATGTGTTAGGGTACGGTTTAGTGTTAGCGTACGGTTTAGGATTAGGGGACGGGTTAGGGTAAGGCTTCGCGTAAGGTTTAGGGTTAGGGTTAGGGTTAGGGTTAGGGGACGGGGACGGGGACGGTTTAGGGGACAGGTTAGGGTATGACAACGGTTTAGGTTGAGCGTACGTGTTAGGGTACGGGTTAGTGTTAGCGTACGGGTTAGGATTAGGGGACGGGTTAGGATAAGGCTTCGGGTAAGGGTTAGGGTTAGGGTTAGGGTTAGGGGACGGGGACGGTTTAGGGGACAGGTTAGGGTACGACAACGATTTAGGGTGAGCGTACGTGTTAGGGTACGGGTTAGTGTTAGCGTACGGGTTAGGATTAGGGGACGAGTTAGGGTAAGGCTTCGGGTAAGGGTTAGGGTTAGGGTTAGGGTTAGGGTTAGGGCACGGGTACGGTTTAGGGGACAGGTTAGGGTACGACAACGGTTTAGGGTGAGCATACGTGTTAGGGTACGGGTTAGTGTTAGCCTACGGGTTAGGATTAGGTGACGGGTTAGGGTAAGGCTTCGGGTAAGGTTTAGGGTTATGGTTAGTGTTAGGGTTAGTGTTAGGGGACGGGGACGGTGTAGGGGACAGGTTAGTGTACGACAACGGTTTAGGGTGAGCGTACGTGTTAGGGTATGGGTTAGAGTTATCGTACGGTTTAGGATTAGGGGACGGGTTAGGGTAAGGCTTCGGGTAAGGGTTAGGGTTAGGGTTAGGGTTAGGGTTAGGGGACGGGGATGGTTTAGGGGACAGGTTAGGGTACAACAACAGTTTAGGGTGAGCATACGTGTTAGGGTACGGGTTAGTGTTAGCCTACTGGTTAGGATTAGGGGACGGGTTAGGGTAAGGCTTCGGGTAAGGTTTAGGGTTAGGTTTAGGGTTAGGGGACGGGGACGGGGACGGTTTAGGGGTCTGGTTCGTGTACGACAACGGTTTAGGGTGAGCGTACGTGTTCGGGTATGGATTAGTGTTAGCGTTCGGGTAAGGATTAGGGGACGGGTTAGGATAAGGCTTCGGGTAAGGTTTAGGGTTAGGGTTAGGGTTAGGGTTAGAGGACAGTGACGATTTAGGGGACAGGTTAGGGTACGACAACGGTTTAGGGTGAGCGTACGTGTTAGGGTACGGGTTAGTGTTAGCGTACGGGTTAGGATTAGGGGACGGGTTACAGTAAAGCTTCGGGTAAGGTTTAGGGTTAGGGTTAGGGTTAGGGTTAGGGGACGGGGACGGTTTAGGAGACAGGTTAGGGTACGACAACGGTTTAGTGTGAGCGTACGTGTTAGGGTACGGGTTAGTGTTATCTTATGGGTTAGGATTAGGGGACGGGTTAGGGTAAAGCTTCGGGTAAGGGTTAGGGTTAGTGTTAGGGTTAGGTGACGGGGACGGTTTAGGGGACAGATTAGGGTACGACAACGATTTTGGATGAGCGTACGTGTTAGGGTATGGATTAGTGTTAGCGTTCGGGTAAGGATTAGGGGACGGGTTAGGATAAGGCTTCGGGTAAGGGTTAGGGTTAGGGTTAGGGGACGGTGACGGTGTAGGGGACAGGTTAGTGTACGACAACGGTTTAGGGTGTGTTTATGTGTTAGGGTACGGTTTAGTGTTAGCGTACGGGTTAGGATTAGGGGACGAGTTAGGGTAAGGCTTCGGGTAAGGGTTAAGGTTAGGGTTAGGGTTAGGGTTAGGGAACGGGGATGGTTTAGGGGACAGGTGAGGGTACAACAACGGTTTAGGGTGAGCATACGTGTTAGGGTACGGGTTAGTGTTAGCCTACGGGTTAGGATTACGGGACGGGTTAGGGTAAGGCTTCGGGTAAGGTTTAGGGTTAGGGTTAGGGTTACGGGACGGGGACGGGGACGGTTTAGGGGTCTGGTTCGTGTACGACAATGGTTTAGGGTGAGCGTACGTGTTACGGTACGGGTTAGTGTTATCTTATGGGTTAGGATTAGTGGACGGGTTAGGGTAAAGGTTCGGGTAAGTGTTAGGGTTAGGGTTAGGGCTAGGGGACGGGGACGGTTTAGGGGACAGATTAGGGTACGACAACGATTTTGGGTGAGCGTACGTGTTAGGGTATGGATTAGTGTTAGCGTTCGGGTAAGGATTAGGGGACGGGTTAGGATAAGGCTTCGGGTAAGGTTTAGGGTTAGGGTTAGGGTTAGGGTTAGAGGACGGTGACGATTTAGGGGACAGGTTAGGGTACGACAATGGTTTAGGGTGAGCGTCCGTGTTAGGGTATGGTTTAGTGTTAGCGTACGGGTTAGGATTAGGGGATGGGTTAGGGTAAGGCTTCGGGTAAGGGTTAGGGTTAGGGTTAGGGTTAGGGTTAGGGGACAGCGACAGTTTAGGGAACAGGTTAGGGTACGACAAAGGTTTAGGGTGAGCATACGTGTTCGGGTAAGGGTTACTTTTAGCGTACGGTTTAGGATTAGCGGACGGATTAGTGTAAGGCTTCGGGTAAGGGTTAGGGTTAGGTTTAGGGTTAGGGTTATGGTTAGGGGATGGGGACGGTTTAGGGGAGAGGTTTGGGTACGACAACGGTTTAGGGTGAGCGTACGTGTTAGGGTACGGGTTAGTGTTAGCGTACGGGTTAGGATTAGGGGATGGGTTAGGGTAAGGCTTTGGGTAAGGGTTAGGGTTAGAGTTAGTGTTAGGGTTAGGGGACGGGGAAGGTTGAGGGGACAGGTTAGGGTACGACAAAGGTTTAGGGTGAGCGTACGTGTTAGGGAACGGGTTCGTGTTAGCGTATGGGATAGGATTAGGGGACGGGTTAGGGTAAGGCTTCGGGTAAGGTTTCGGGTTATGGTTAGGGTTAGGGTTAGGGTTAGGGGACGGTGACGGTTTAGGGGACAGGTTACGGTACGACAACGATTTAGGGTGAGCGTACGTGTTAGGGTACGGGTTAGTGTTAGCGTACGGGTTAGGATTAGGGGACGGGTTAGGGTAAGGCTTTGGGTAAGGGTTAGGGTTAGGGTTTGGGTTAGGGTTAGGGTTAGGGGACGGGGACGGTTTAGGGGACAGGTTAGGGTACGACAATGGTTTAGGGTGAGCGTACGTGTTAGGGTACGGGTTAGTGTTAGCGTACGGGTTAGGATTAGGGGACGGGTTAAGGTAAGGCCTCGGGTAAGGGTTAGGATTATGGTTAGGGTTAGGGTTAGGGATAGGGAATGGGGACGGTTTAGGGGACAGGTTAGGGTACGACAACGGTTTAGGGTGAGCGTACGTGTTAGGGTACGAGTTAGAGTTAGCATACGGGTTAGGATTAGGGGACGGGTTAGGGTAAGGCTTCGGGTAAGGTTTAGGGTTAGGGTTAGGGTTAGGGTTAGGGGACGGTGACGGTTTAGGGGACAGCTTAGGGTACGACAAATGTTTAGGGTGAGCGTACGTGTTAGGGTACTGGTTAGTGTTAGCATACGGATTAAGATTAGGAGACGGGTTAGGGTAAGGCTTCTGGTAAGGGTTAGGTTTAGGGTTAGGGTTAAGGTTAGGGTTAGGGAATGGGGACGATTTAGGGGACAGGTTAGGGTACGACAATGGTTTAGGGTGAGCGTACATGTTAGGGTAGGGGTTAGAGTTAGCATACGGGTTAGGATTAGGGGACGGTTTAGGGTAAGGCTTCGGGTAAGGGTTAGTGTTAGGGTTAGGGTTAGGGTTACAGTTAGGGGATGGGGACGTTTTATGGGACAGGTTAGGGTACGACAACGGTTTTGGGTGAGCGTACGTGTTAGGGTATGGATTAGTGTTAGGGTTCGGGTAAGGATTAGGGGACGGGTTAGGGTAAGGCTTCGGGTAAGGTTTATGGTTAGGGTTAGGGTTAGGGTTAGAGGACGGGGATGGTTTAGGGGACAGGTTAGGTTACGACAACGGTTTAGGGTGAGCATATGTGTTAGGGTATGGGTTAGTGTTAGCGTACCGGTTAGGATTAGGGGATGGGTTAGGGTAAGGCTTCGGGTAAGGGTTAGGTTTAGGGTTAGGGTTAGGGTTAGGGGACAGGGATGGTTTAGGGAACAGATTAGGGTACCACAACGGTTTAGAGTGAGCGTACGTGTTAGGGTACGGGTTACTGTTACCGTACGGTTTAGGATTAGGGGACGGCTTAGTGTAAGGCTTCGGGTAAGGGTTTGGGTTAGGTTAAGGGTTATGGTTAGGGTTAGGGGATGGGGACGGTTTAAGGGAGAGGTTAGGGTACGACAACGGTTTAGGGTGAGCGTAAGTGTTAGGGTACAGGTTCGTGTTAGCGTATGATTTAGGATTAGGGGACGGGTTAGTGTAAGGCTTTGGGTAAGGGTTAGGGTTAGGGTTAGTGTTAGGGTTAGGGGACGGGAACGGTTTAGGGGACAGGTTAGGGTATGACAACGGTTTAGGGTGAGCGTACGTGTTAGGGTACGGGTTAGTGTTAGCGTACGGGTTAGGATTAAGGGACGGGTTAGGTTAAGGCTTCAGGTAAGGGTTAGGGTTAGGGTTAGGGTTAGGGTTAGGGGACGGCGACGGTTTAGGGGACAGGTTAGGGTACGACAACTCTTTAGGGTGAGTGTACGTGTTAGGGTATGGGTTATTGTTAGCGTACGGTTAGGGTTAGGGGACGGGTTAGGGTAAGGCTTCGGGTAAGGGTTAGCGTTAGGGTTAGGTTTAGGGTTAGGGTTAGGGGACGGGGACGGTTTAGGGGACATGTTAGGGTACGACAATGCTTCAGGGTGAGCGTACGTGTTAGGGTACGTGTTAGTGTTAGCGTACGGGTTAGGATTAGGGGACGGTTTAGGGTAAGGCTTCGGAGAAGGGTTAGGGTTAGGATTAGGGTTAGGGTTAGGGGACGGGGACGGTTTAGCGGACAGGTTAGGGTACGACAACGGTTTAGGGTGAGCGTACGTTTTAGGGTACGGGTTAGTGTTAGCGTACGGGTTAGGATTAAGGGACGGGTTAAGTTAAGGCTTCAGGTAAGGTTTAGGGTTAGGGTTAGGGTTAGGGTTAGGGGATGGCGACCGTTTAGGGGACAGGTTAGGGTACGACAACTGTTTAGGGTGAGTGTATGTGTTAGGGTACGGGTTAGTGTTAGCGTGCGGGTTAGGATTACGGGACGGGTTAGGGTAAGGCTTCGGGTAAGGGTTAGGGTTAGGGTTAGGGTTAGGGTTAGTGTTAGGGGATGGGCACGGTTTGGGGACAGGTTAGGGTACGACAACTGTTTAGGGTGAGCGTACGTGTTAGGGTACGGTTTATTGTTAGCGTACGGGTTAGGATTAGGGGACGGGTAAGGGTAAGCCTTCGGGTAAGGGTTAGAGTTAGGGTTAGGTTTAGGGTTAGGGTTAGGGGATGGGGACTGTTTAGGGGACATGTTAGGGTACGACAACGGTTTAGGGTGAGCGTACTTGTTAGGCTACGGGTTAGTGTTAGCGTACGGGTTAGGATTAGGGGACGGGTTAGGGTAAGGCTTCGGGTAAGGGTTAGGGTTAGGGTTAGGGTTAGTGGACGGGGACGGTTTAGGGGACAGGTTAGGGTACGACAACGGTTTAGGGTGAGCGTACGTGTTAGGGTACTGGTTATGGTTAGCGTACGAGTTAGGATTAGGGGACGGGTTAGAGTAAGGCTTCGGGTAAGGGTTAGGGTTAGGGTTAGGGTTAGGGTTAGGGGACGGGGACGGTTTAGGGGACAGGTTAGGGTACGACAATGGTTTAGGGTGAGCGTATGTGTTAGGGTATGGGTTAGTGTTAGCGTACGGGTTAGGATTAGGGGATGGGTTAGGGTAAGGCTTCGGGTAAGGTTTAGGGTTAGGGTTAGGGTTAGGGTTAGGGGACAGGGACGGCTTAGGGAACAGGTTAGGGTACGACAACCGTTTAGAGTGAGCGTACGTGTTAGGGTACGGGTTACTGTTAGCGTACGGGTTAGGATTAGGGGACGGGTTAGGGTAAGGCTTTGGGTAAGGGTTAGGGTTAGGTTTAGGGTTAGGGTTAGGGTTAGGGGATGCGGACGGTTTAAGGGAGAGGTTAGGGTACGACAACGGTTTAGGGTGAGCGTAAGTGTTAGGGTACGGGTTCGTGTTAGCGTACGGTGTATGATTAGGGGACGGTTTAGGGTAAGGCTTTGGGTAAGGGTTAGGGTTAGGGTTAGGGGACGGGGACAGGAATGGGGACAGTTTAGGGGACAGGTTAGTGTACGACAACGGTTTAGGGTGAGCGTTCGTGTTAGGGTACGGGTTAGTGTTAGCGTACGGGTTAGGATTAGGGGACGGGTTTGGGTAAGGCTTCGGGTAAGGGTTAGGGCTAGGGTTAGGGTTAGGGTTAGGGGACGGGGACGGTTTAGGGGACAGGTTAGGGTACGACAACGGTTTAGGGTGAGCGTACGTGTTAGTGTACGGGTTAGTGTTATCGTATGGGTTAGGATTTGGGGATGGGTTACGGTAAGGCGTGTGGTAAGGGTTAGGGTTAGTGTTAGGGTTAGGGTTAGGGTTAGGAGAAGGGGACGGTTTAGGGGACAGGTTAGTGTACAACAACGTTTTAGGGTGTGTGTATGTGTTAGGATACGGGTTAGTGTTAGCGTACGGGTTAGGATTAGGGGACGGGTTAGGGTAAGGCTTCAGGTAAGGTTTAGGGTTAGGGTTAGGGTTAGGGTTAGGGGATGGGGACGGTTTAGGGGACAGGTTAGGGTACAACAACGGTTTATGGTGAGCGTACGTGTTAGGCTATGGGTTAGTGTTAGCGTACGGTTTAGGATTAGGGTACGGGTTAGGGTAAGGATTTGGGTAAGGGTTAGGGATAGGTTTAGGGTTAGGGGATGGGGACGGTTTAGGGGAGAGGTTAGGGTATGACAAAGGTTTAGGGTGAGCGTACGTGTTAGGGTACGGGTTAGTGTTAGCGTATGGTTTAGGATTAGGGGACGGGTTAGGGTAAGGCTTCGGGTAAGGGCTAGGGTTAGGGTTAGGGTTAGGGGACGGGGACGGTACGGGGACAGTTTAGGGGACAGGTTAGTGTACGACAACGGTTTCGGGTGAGCGTACGTGTTAGGGTATGGGTTAGTGTTAGCGTACGGGTTAGGATTAGGGGACGGGTTAGGGTAAGGCTTCGGGTAAGGGTTAGGGCTAGGGTTAGGGTTAGGGTTAGGGGACGGGGACGGTTTAGGGGACAGGTTAGTGTATGACAACAGTTTAGGGTGAGCGTACGTGTTAGGGTACAGGTTAGTGTTATCGTATGTGTTAGGATTAGGGGACGGGTTAGGGTAAGGCTTCGGGTAAGGGTTAGGGTTAGGGTTAGGGTTAGGGGACGGGGACGGTTTAAGGGACAAGTTAGGGTACGACGTTTTAGGGTGAGGGTACGTGTTAGGGTATGGGTTAGTGTTAGCGTACGGGTTAGGATTAGGGGACGGGTTAGGGTAAGGCTTCGGGTAAGGGTTAGGTTTAGGGTTAGTGTTAGGGTTAGGGGACGGGGACGGTTTAGGGGACAGGTTAGGGTACGACGAAGGTTTAGGGTGAGCGTACGTGTTAGGGTACGGGTTACTGTTAGCGTACGGGTTAGGATTAGGGGACAGGTTAGGGTAAGGCTTCGGGTCAGGGTTAGGGTTAGGGTTAGGGATAGGGTTAGGGGACGGGGACAGTTTAGGGGACAGGTTAGGGTACGACAACGGTTTACATTGATCGTACGTGTTAGGGTACGGTTTAGTGTTAGCGTACGGGTTACTGTTAGCGTACGGGTTAGGATTAGGGGACAGGTTAGGGTAAGGCTTCGGGTCAGGGTTAGGGTTAGGGTTAGGGATAGGGTTAGGGGACGGGGACAGTTTAGGGGACAGGTTAGGGTACGACAACGGTTTACATTGATCGTACGTGTTAGGGTACGGTTTAGTGTTAGCGTACGGGTTAGGATTAGAGGATGTGTTAGGGTAAGACTTCGGGTAAGGGTTAGGGTTAGGGTTAGGGTTAGGGTTAGGGTTAGGAGACGGGGACGGTTTAGGGGACAGGTTAGTGTACAACAACGTTTTAGGGTGTGTGTATGTGTTAGGATACGGTTTAGTGTTAGCGTACGGGTTAGGATTAGGGGATGGGTTAGGGTAAGGCTTCAGGTTAGGGTTAGGGTTAGGGTTAGGGTTAGGGTTAGGGGATGGGGACGGTTTAGGGGACAGGTTAGGGTCCGACAACGGTTTATGGTGAGCGTACGTGTTAGGCTATGGGTTAGTGTTAGCGTACGGTTTAGGATTAGGGGACGGGTTAGGGTAAGGCTTTGGGTAAGGGTTAGGGTTACGTTTAGGGTTAGGGGACGGGGACGGTTTAGGGGACAGGTTAGGGTACGACAAAGGTTTAGGGTGAGCGTACGTGTTAGGGTACGGTTTTGTGTTAGCGTACGGTTTAGGATTAGGGGACGGGTTAGGGTAAGGATTCGTGTAAGGGTTAGGGTTAGGGTTAGGGGACGGGGACGGGGACGGGGACGGGGACAGTTTAGGGGACAGGTTAGGTTACGACAACGGTTTAGGGTGAGCGTACGTGTTAGGGTACGGGTTAGTGTTAGCGTACGGGTTAGGATTAGGGGACGGGTTAGGGTAAGTCTTCGGGTAAGGGTTAGGGCTAGGTTTAGGGTTAGGGTTAGGGGACGGGGACGGTTTAGGGGACAGGTTAGGGTACGACAACGGTTTAGGGTGAGCGTACGTGTTAGGGTACAGGTTAGTGTTATCGTCTGGGTTAGGATTAGGGGTTGGGTTACGGTAAGGCTTAGGGTAAGGGTTAGGGTTAGGGTTAGGGTTAGGGTTAGGGTTAGGGGACGGGGACGGTTTAGCGGACAGGTTAGTGTACGACAACGGTTTAGGGTGAGCGTACGTGTTAGGGTATGGGTTAGTGTTAGCATACGGGTTAGGATTAGGGGACTGGTTATGTTAAGACTTCGGGTAAGGGTTAGGGTTAGGGTTAGGGTTAAGGTTAGGGGTTGGCGACGGTTTAGGGGACAGGTTAGGGTATGACAACGGTTTAGGGTGAGCGTACGTGTTAGGGTACGGGTTAGTGTTATCGTATGGGTTAGGATTAGGGGACGGTTTACGGTAAGGCTTCGGGTAAGGGTTAGGGTTAGGGTTATGTTTAGGGTTAGGGTTAGGGGACGGGGACGGTTTAGGGGACATGTTAGTGTACGACAACGGTTTAGGGTGAGCGTACGTGTTAGGGTACGGTTTAGTGTTAGCGTACGGGTTAGGATTAGGGGACGGGTTAGGGTAAGGCTTCGGGTAAGGTTTAGGGTTAGGGTTAGGGTTAGGGTTACGGGACGGGGACAGTTTATGGGACAGGTCAGTGTATGACAACGGTTAAGGGTGAGCGTACGTGTTAGGGTATAGTTTAGTGTTATCGTATGGGTTAGGATTAGGGGACGTGTTAGAGTAAGGCTTCGGGTAAGGGTTAGGGTTAGGGTTAGGGTTAGGGTTAGGGTTAGGGAATGGGGACGGTTTAGGGGACAGGTTAGGGTACGACAACGGTTTAGTGTGAGCGTACGTGTTAGGGTACGGGTTAGTGTTAGCGTACAGGTTAGGATTAGGGGAAGGGTTAGGGTAAGGCTTCGGGTAAGGGTTAGGGTTAGGGTTAGCGTTAGGGTTAGGATTAGGGAACGGGGACGGTTTAGGGGACAGGTTAGGGTACGACAACGGTTTAGGGTGAGCGTACGTGTTAGGGTACGGTTTAGAGTTTGCGTACGGGTTCGGATTAGGGGACGGTTTAGGGTAAGGCTTCGGGTAAGGGTTCGGGTTAGGGTTAGGGTTAGGGTTAGGGATAGGGTGAGGTGACGGTGACGGTTTAGGGGACAGGTTAGGGTACGACAACGGTTTAGGGTGGGCGTACGTGTTAGGGTACGGGTTAGTGTTAGCGTACGGGTTAGGATTAGGGGACGGGTTAGGGTAAGGCTTCGGGTCAGGGTTAGGTTTAGGGTTAGGGATTGGGTTAGGGGACGGGGATGGTTTAGGGGACAGGTTAGGGTACGACAACGGTTTACGTTGAGCGTACGTGTTAGGGTACGGGTTAGTGTTAGCGTACGGGTTAGGATTAGAGGACGTGTTAGGGTAAGGCTTCGGGTAAGGGTTAGGGTTAGGGTTAGGGTTAGGGTTAGGGTTAGGGTTAGGAGACGGGGATGGTTTAGGGGACAGGTTAGTGTACAACAACGGTTTAGGGTGTGTGTATGTGTTAGGATACGGTTTAGTGTTAGCGTACGGGTTAGGATTAGGGGACAGGTTAGGGTAAGGCTTCAGGTAAGGGTTAGGGTTAGGGTTAGGGTTAGGGTTAGGGGATGGGGACGGTTTAGGGGACAGGTTAGGGTACGACAACGGTTTATGGTGAGCGTACGTGTTAGGCTATGGGTTAGTGTTAGCATATGGTTTAGGATTAGGGTACGGGTTAGGGTAAGGCTTTGGGTAAGGGTTAGGGATAGTTTTAGGGTTAGGGGACGGGGATGGTTTAGGGGACAGGTTAGGGTACGACAAAGGTTTAGGGTGAGCGTACGTGTTAGGGTACGGGTTAGTGTTAGCGTACGGGTTAGGATTAGGGGACGGGTTAGGGTAAGGCTTCGGGTAAGGGTTAGGGTTAGGGTTAGGGTTAGGGGACGGGGACGGGTACGGGGACAGTTTAGGGGACAGGTTAGTGTACGACAACGGTTTAGGGTGAGCGTACGTGTTAGGGTACGGGTTAGTGTTAGGGTACGGGTTAGGATTAGGGGACGGGTTAGGGTAAGGCTTCGGGTAAGGTTTAGGGCTAGGTTTAGGGTTAGGGTTAGGGGACGGGGACGGTTTAGGGGACAGGTTAGTGTATGACAACGGTTTAGGGTGAGCGTACGTGTTAGGGTACAGGTTAGTGTTATCGTATGGGTTAGGTTTAGGGGACGGGTTAGGGTAAGGTTTCGGGTAAGGGTTAGGGTTAGGGTTAGGGTTAGGGTTAGGGTTAGGGGATGGGGACGGTTTAGGGGACAGGTTAGGGTACGACAACGGTTTAGGGTGAGCGTACGTGTTAGTGTACGGGTTAGTGTTAGCGTACGGGTTAGGATTAGGGGAAGGGTTAGGGTAAGGCTTCGGGTAAGGGTTAGGGTTAGTGTTAGGGTTAGGGTTAGGGGACGGGGACGGTTTAGGGGACAGGTTAGGGTACGACAACGGTTTAGGGTGAGCGTACGTGTTAGGTTACGGGTTAGTGTTAGCGTACGGGTTAGGATTAGAGGACGTGTTAGGGTAAGGCTTCGGGTAAGGGTTAGGGTTAGGGTTAGGGTTAGGGTTAGGGTTAGGGGACGGGGACGGTTTAGGGGACAGGTTATGGTACGACAACGGTTTATGGTGAGCGTACGTGTTAGGCTACGGGTTAGTGTTAGGGTACGGGTTAGGATTAGGGGATGGGTTAGGGTAAGGCTTCGGGTAAGGGTTAGGGTTAGGGTTAGGGTTAGGGTTAGGGGACGGGGATGGTTTAGGGGACAGGTTAGGGTACGACAACGGTTTAAGGTGAGCGTACGTGTTAGGGTATGTGTTAGTGTTAGCGTACGGGTTAGGATTAGGGGACGGGTTAGGGTAAGGCTTCGGGTAAGGGTTAGGGTTAGTGTTAGGGTTAGGGGACGGGGACGGTTTAGGGGACAGGTTAGGGTACGACAAAAGTTTAGGGTGAGCGTACGTGTTAGGGTACGGGTTAGTGTTAGCGTACGGGTTAGGATTAGGGGACGGGTTAGGGTAAGGCTTCGGGTCACGGTTAGGGTTAGGGTTAGGGATAGGGTTAGGGGACGGGGAAGGTTTAGGGGACAGGTTAGGGTACGAAAACGGTTTACGTTGAGCGTACGTGTTAGGGTACGGGTTAGTGTTAGCGTACGGGTTAGGATTAGAGGACGTGTTAAGGTAAGGCTTCAGGTAAGGGTTAGGGTTAGGGTTAAGGTTAGGGTTAGGGTTAGGAGACGGGGACGGTTTGGGGAGAGGTTAGTGTACAACAACGGTTTAGGGTGTGTGTATGTGTTAGGATATGGTTTAGTGTTAGCGTACGGGTTAGGATTAGGGGACGGGTTAGGTTAAGGCTTCAGGTAAGGGTTAGGGTTAGGGTTAGGGTTAGGGTTAGGGGATGGGGACGGTTTAGGGGACAGGTTAGGGTACGACAACGGTTTATGGTGACCGTACGTGTTAGGCTATGGGTTAGTGTTAGCGTACGGTTTAGTATTAGGGGACGGGTTAGGGTAAGGCTTTGGGTAAGGGTTAGGGTTAGGTTTAGGGTTAGGGGACGGGGTAGGTTTAGGGGACAGGTTAGGGTACGACAAAGGTTTAGGGTGAGCGTACGTGTTAGGGTATGGGTTAGTGTTAGCGTACGGGTTAGGATGAGGGGACGGGTTAGGGTAAGGTTTAGGGTAAGGGTTAGGGCTAGGGTTAGGGTTAGGGTTAGGGGACGGGGACGGTTTATGGGACAGGTTAGGGTACGACAACGGTTTAGGGTTAGCGTACGTGTTAGGGTACGGGTTAGTGTTATCATATGGTTTAGGATTAGGTGATGGGTTACGGTAAGGCTTCGGGTAAGGGTTAGTGTTAGGGTTTGGGTAAGGGTTAGGGGACGGGGACGGTTTAGGGGACAGGTTAGTGTATGACAACGGTTTAGGGTGAGCGTACGTGTTAGGGTACAGGTTAGTGTTATCGTATGGGTTAGGATTTGGGGACGGGTTAGGGTAAGGCTTCGGGTAAGGGTTAGGGTTAGGGTTAGGGTTAGGGTTAGGGGATGGGGACGGTTTAGGGGACAGGTTAGGGTACGACAACGGTTTAGGGTGAGCGTACGTGTTAGGGTATGGGTTAGTGTTAGCGTACGGGTTAAGATTAGGGGAAGGGTTAGGGTAAGTCTTCGGGTAAGTGTTAGGGTTAAGGTTAGGCTAGGGTTAGGTTTAGGGAACGGGGACGGTTTAGGGGACAGGTTAGGGTACAACAACGGTTTAGGGTGAGCGTACGTGTTAGGGTACGGGTTAGTGTTAGCGTACGGGTTAGGAATAGGGGACGGGTTAGGGTAAGGCTTCGGGTAAGGGTTAGGGTTAGTGTTAGGGTTAGGGTTAGGGGACGGGGACGGTTTAGGGGACAGGTTAGGGTACGACAACGGTTTAGGGTGAGCGTACGTGTTAGGTTACGGGTTAGTGTTAGCGTACGGGTTAGGATTAGAGGACGTGTTAGTGTAAGGCTTCGGGTAAGGGTTAGGGTTAGTGTTAGGGTTAGGGTTAGGGGACGGGGACGGTTTAGGGGACAGGTTAGGGTACGACAACTGTTTAGGGTGAGCGTACGTGTTAGGGTACGGTTTAGTGTTATTGTAAGGGTTAGGATTAGGGGACGGGTTAGTGTAAGGCTTCGGGTAAGGTTTAGGGTTAGGGTTAGGGTTAGGGAACGGGGATGGTTTACGGGACAGGTTAGAGTACGACAACGGTTTAGGGTGAGCGTACGTGTTAGGGTACAGGTTAGTGTTAGCGTACGAGTTAGGATTAGGGGACGAGTTAGGGTAAGGCTTCGGATAAGGGTTAGGGTTAAGGTTAGGGTTAGGGTTAGGGTTAGGGAACGGGGACGGTTTAGGGGACAGGTTAGCGTACGACAAAGGTTTAGGGTGAGCGTACGTGTTAGGGTACAGTTTAGAGTTAGCATTCGGGTTAGGATTAGGGGACGGGTTAGGATAAGGCTTCGGGTAAGGGTTAGGGTTAGGGTTAGGGTTAGGGTTAGGGGACGGGGACGGTTTAAGGGACAGGTTAGGGTACGACAACGGTTTATGGTGACCGTACGTGTTAGGGTATGGGTTAGTGTTAGCGTACGGTTTAGGATTAGGGGACGGGTTAGTGTAAGGCTTCTGGTAAGGGTTAGGGTTAGTGTTAGTGTTAGGGTTAGGGGACGGGGACGGTTTAGGGGACAGGTTAGTGTACGACATGGTTTAGGGTGAGCGTACGTGTTAGGGTACGGGTTAGTGTTAGCGTACGGGTTAGGATTAGGGGACGGTTTAGGGTAAGGCTTCGGGTAAGGGTTCGGGTTAGGGTTAGGGTTAGGGTTAGGGGACGGGGACAGGAACGGGGACAGTTTAGGGGACAGGTTAGTGTACGACAACGGTTTAGGGTGAGCGTACGTGTTAGGGTACGGGTTAGTGTTAGCGTACGGGTTAGGATTAGGGGACGGGTTTGGGTAAGGCTTCGGGTAAGGGTTAGGGCTAGGGTTAGGGTTAGGGTTAGGGGACGGGGACGGTTTAGGGGACAGGTTAGGGTACGACAACGGTTTAGGGTGAGCGTACGTGTTAGGGTACGGGTTAGTGTTAGCATACGGGTTAGGTTTAGGGGACGGGTTATGTTAAGGCTTCGGGTAAGGTTTAGGGTTAGGGTTAGGGTTAGGGGACGGGGACGGTTTAGGGGACAGGTTAGGGTAAGACAACGGTTTAGGGTGAGCGTACGTGTTAGGGTACGGGTTAGTGTTAGCGTACGGGTTAGGATTAGGGGACGGGTTAGGGTAAGGCTTCGGGTAAGGTTTAGGGTTAGGGTTAGGGTTAGGCTTAGGGTTAGGGGACGGGGAGAGTTTAGGGGACAGGTTAGTGTATGACAACTGTTTAGGGTGAGCGTACGTGTTAGGGTACAGGTTAGTGTTATCGTATGGGTTAGGATTAGGGGACGGTTTAGGGTAAGGCTTCGGGTAACGGTTAGGGTTAGGGTTAGGGTTAGGGGAAGGGGACGGTTTAGGGGACGGGTTAGGGTACGACAACGGTTTAGGGTGAGCGTACGTGTTAGGGTATGGGTTAGTGTTAGCGTACGGGTTAGGATTAGGGGAAGGGTTAGTGTAAGGTTTCGGGTAAGGGTTAGGGTTAGGGTTAGGGTTAGGGTTAGGGAACGGGAACGGTTTAGGGGACAGGTTAGGGTACGACAACGGTTTAGGGTGAGCGTACGTGTTAGGTTACGGTTAGAGTTATCATACGGGTTAGGATTAGGGGACGGTTTAGGGTAAGGCTTCGGGTAAGGTTTCGGGTTTGGGTTCGGTTTAGGGTTAGGGTTAGGTTTAGGGGACGTTGACGGTTTAGGGGACAGGTTAGGGTACGACAACGGTTTTGGGTGAGCCTACGTGTTAGGGTACGGGTTAGTGTTAGCGTACGGGTTAGGAATAAGGGACGGGTTAGGGTAAGGCTTCGGGTAAGTGTTAGGGTTAGTGTTAGAGTTAGGGTTAGGGGACGGGGACGGTTTAGGGGACAGGTTAGAATACGACAACGTTTTAGGGTGAGCGTACGTGTTAGGGTACGGGTTAGTGTTAGCGTACGAGTTAGGATTAGGGGACGGGTTAGGGTAAGGCTTCGGGTAAGGGTTAGGGTTAAGGTTAGGGTTATGGTTAGGGTTAGGGAACGGGGACGGTTTAGGGGACAGGTTAGGGTACGACAACGGTTTAGGGTGAGCGTACGTGTTAGGGTACAGGTTAGTGTTAGCGTACGGGTTAGGATTAGGGGACGTGTTAGGGTAAGGCTTCAGGTAAGGGTTAGGGTTAGGGTTAGGGTTTGGCTTAGGGGATGGGGACGGTTTAGGGGACAGGTTAGTGTACGACAACGGTTTATGGTGAGCGTACGTGTTAGGGTACAGATTAGTGTTATCGTATGGGTTAGGATTAGGGGACGGGTTAGGGTAAGGCTTCGGGTAAGGGTTAGTGTTAGGGTTAGGGTTAGGGTTATTGGACGGGGACGGTTTAGGGGACAGATTAGGGTACGACAACGGTTTAGGGTGATCGTACGTGTTAGGGTTCGGGTTAGTGTTAGCGTACGGGTTAGGATTAGGGGACGGGTTAGGGTAAGGCTTCGGGTAAGGGTTAGGGTTAGGGTTAGGGTTAGGGTTAGGGTTAGGGAATGGGGACGGTTTAGGGGACAGGTTAGGGTACGACAACGGTTTAGGTTGAGCGTACGTGTTAGGGTACGGGTTAGAGTTAGCATACGGGTTAGGATTAGGGGACGGTTTAGGTTAAGGTTTCGGGTAAGTGTTCGGTTTGGGTTAGGGTTAGCGTTAGGGTTAGGTTTAGGGGACGGTGACGGTTTAGGGGACAGGTTAGTGTACGACAACGGTTTAGGGTGAGCGTACGTGTTAGGGTACGGGTTAGTGTTAGCGTACGCGTTAGGATTAGGGGAAGGGTTAGGGTAAGGCTTCGGGTAAGGGTTAGGGTTAGGGTTAGGGTTAGGGTTAGGGAACGGGGACGGTTTAGGGGACAGGTTAGGGTACGACAACGGTTTAGGGTGAGCGTACGTGTTAGGGTACGGTTAGAGTTAGCATACGGGTTAGGATTAGGGGACGGTTTAGGGTAAGGCTTCGGGTAAGGGTTCGGGTTAGGGTTCGGTTTAGGGTTAGGGTTAGGTTTAGTGGACGTTGACGGTTTAGGGGACAGGTTAGGGTACGACAACGGTTTTGGGTGAGCCTACGTGTTAGGGTACGGGTTAGTGTTAGCGTACGGGTTAGGAATAAGGGACGGGTTAGGGTAAGGCTTCGGGTAAGGGTTAAGGTTAGTGTTAGGGTTAGGGTTAGGGGACGGGGACGGTTTAGGGGACAGGTTAGAATACGACAACGTTTTAGGGTGAGCGTACGTGTTAGGGTACGGGTTAGTGTTAGCGTACGAGTTAGGATTAGGGGACGGGTTAGGGTAAGGCTTCGGGTAAGGTTTAGGGCTAGGGTTAGGGTTAGGGTTAGGGGACGGGGACGGTTTAGGGGACAGGTTAGTGTATGAAAACAGTTTAGGGTGAGCGTACGTGTTAGGGTACAGGTTAGTGTTATCGTATGTGTTAGGATTAGGGGACGGGTTAGGGTAAGGCTTCGGGTAAGGGTTAGGGTTAGGGTTAGGGTTAGGGGACGGGGACGGTTTAAGGGACAGGTTAGGGTACGACAACGTTTTAGGGTGAGGGTACGTGTTAGGGTATGGGTTAGTGTTAGCGTACGGGTTAGGATTTAGGGACGGGTTAGGGTAAGGCTTCGGGTAAGGGTTAGGTTTAGGGTTAGTGTTAGGGTTAGGGGACGGGGACGGTTTAGGGGACAGGTTAGGGTACGACGAAGGTTTAGGGTGAGCGTACGTGTTAGGGTATGGGTTACTGTTAGCGTACGGGTTAGGATTAGGGGACAGGTTAGGGTAAGGCTTCGGGTCAGGGTTAGGGTTAGGGTTAGGGATAGGGTTAGGGGATGGGGACAGTTTAGGGGACAGGTTAGGGTACGACAACGGTTTACATTGATCGTACGTGTTAGGGTACGGTTTAGTGTTAGCGTACGGGTTAGGATTAGAGGATGTGTTAGGGTAAGGCTTCGGGTAAGGGTTAGGGTTAGGGTTAGGGTCAGGGTTAGGGTTAGGAGACGGGGACGGTTTAGGGGACAGGTTAGTGTACAACAATGTTTTAGGGTGTGTGTATGTGTTAGGATACGGTTTAGTGTTAGCGTACGGGTTAGGATTAGGGGATGGGTTAGGGTAAGGCTTCAGGTTAGGGTTAGGGTTAGGGTTAGGGTTAGGGTTAGGGGATGGGGACGGTTTAGGGGACAGGTTAGGGTACGACAACGGTTTATGGTGAGCGTACGTGTTAGGCTATGGGTTAGTGTTAGCGTACGGTTTAGGATTAGGGGACGGGTTAGGGTAAGGCTTTGGGTAAGGGTTAGGGTTACGTTTAGGGTTAGGGGACGGGGACGGTTTAGGGGACAGGTTAGGGTACGACAAAGGTTTAGGGTGAGCGTACGTGTTAGGGTACGGTTTTGTGTTAGCGTACGGGTTAGGATTAGGGGACGGGTTAGGGTAAGGCTTCGTGTAAGGGTTAGGGTTAGGGTTAGGGGACGGGGACGGGGACGGGGACGGGGACAGTTTAGGGGACAGGTTAGGGTACGACAACGGTTTAGGGTGAGCGTACGTGTTAGGGTACGGGTTAGTGTTAGCGTACGGGTTAGGATTAGGGGACGGGTTAGGGTAAGTCTTCGGGTAAGGGTTAGGGCTAGGTTTAGGGTTAGGGTTAGGGGACGGGGACGGTTTAGGGGACAGGTTAGGGTACGACAACGGTTTAGGGTGAGCGTACGTGTTAGGGTACAGGTTAGTGTTATCGTCTGGGTTAGGATTAGGGGTTGGGTTACGGTAAGGCTTAGGGTAAGGGTTAGGGTTAGGGTTAGGGTTAGGGTTAGGGTTAGGGGACGGGGACGGTTTAGCGGACAGGTTAGTGTACGACAACGGTTTAGGGTGAGCGTACGTGTTAGGGTATGGGTTAGTGTTAGCATACGGGTTAGGATTAGGGGACGGGTTATGGTAAGACTTCGGGTAAGGGTTAGGGTTAGGGTTAGGGTTAGGGTTAGGGGTTGGGGACGGTTTAGGGTACAGGTTAGGGTACGACAACGGTTTAGGGTGAGCGTACGTGTTAGGGTACGGGTTAGTGTTATCGTATGGGTTAGATTTAGGGGACGGTTTACGGTAAGGCTTCGGGTAAGGGTTAGGGTTAGGGTTATGTTTAGGGTTAGGGTTAGGGGACGGGGACGGTTTAGGGGACATGTTAGTGTACGACAACGGTTTAGGGTGAGCGTACGTGTTAGGGTACGGTTTAGTGTTAGCGTACGGGTTAGGATTAGGGGACGGGTTAGGGTAAGGCTTCGGGTAAGGTTTAGGGTTAGGGTTAGGGTTAGGGTTACGGGACGGGGACAGTTTATGGGACAGGTCAGTGTATGACAACGGTTTAGGGTGAGCGTACGTGTTAGGGTATAGTTTAGTGTTATCGTATGGGTTAGGATTAGGCGACGTGTTAGAGTAAGGCTTCGGGTAAGGGTTAGGGTTAGGGTTAGGGTTAGGGTTAGGGTTAGGGAATGGGGACGGTTTAGGGGACAGGTTAGGGTACGACAACGGTTTAGTGTGAGCGTACGTGTTAGGGTACGGGTTAGTGTTAGCGTACAGGTTAGGATTAGGGGAAGGGTTAGGGTAAGGCTTCGGGTAAGGGTTAGGGTTAGGGTTAGCGTTAGGGTTAGGATTAGGGAACGGGGACGGTTTAGGGGACAGGTTAGGGTACGACAACGGTTTAGGGTGAGCGTACGTGTTAGGGTATGGTTTAGAGTTTGCGTACGGGTTCGGATTAGGGGACGGTTTAGGGTAAGGCTTCGGGTAAGGGTTCGGGTTAGGGTTAGGGTTAGGGTTAGGGATAGGGTGAGGTGACGGTGACGGTTTAGGGGACAGGTTAGGGTACGACAACGGTTTAGGGTGGGCGTACGTGTTAGGGTACGGGTTAGTGTTAGCGTACGGGTTAGGATTAGGGGACGGGTTAGGGTAAGGCTTCGGGTCAGGGTTAGGTTTAGGGTTAGGGATTGGGTTAGGGGACGGGGATGGTTTAGGGGACAGGTTAGGGTACGACAACGGTTTACGTTGAGCGTACGTGTTAGGGTACGGGTTAGTGTTAGCGTACGGGTTAGGATTAGAGGACGTGTTAGGGTAAGGCTTCGGGTAAGGGTTAGGGTTAGGGTTAGGGTTAGGGTTAGGGTTAGGGTTAGGAGACGGGGACTGTTTAGGGGACAGGTTAGTGTACAACAACGGTTTAGGGTGTGTGTATGTGTTAGGATACGGTTTAGTGTTAGCGTACGGGTTAGGATTAGGGGACAGGTTAGGGTAAGGCTTCAGGTAAGGGTTAGGGTTAGGGTTAGGGTTAGGGTTAGGGGATGGGGACGGTTTAGGGGACAGGTTAGGGTACGACAACGGTTTATGGTGAGCGTACGTGTTAGGCTATGGGTTAGTGTTAGCATACGGTTTAGGATTAGGGTACGGGTTAGGGTAAGGCTTTGGGTAAGGGTTAGGGATAGTTTTAGGGTTAGGGGACGGGGATGGTTTAGGGGACAGGTTAGGGTACGACAAAGGTTTAGGGTGAGCGTACGTGTTAGGGTACGGGTTAGGGTTAGCTTTCGGGTTAGGATTAGGGGACGGGTTAGGGTAAGGCTTCGGGTAAGGGTTAGGGTTAGGGTTAGGGTTAGGGGACGGGGACGGGTACGGGGACAGTTTAGGGGACAGGTTAGTGTACGACAACGGTTTAGGGTGAGCGTACGTGTTAGGGTACGGGTTACTGTTAGCGTACGGTTTAGGATTAGGGGACGGTTTAGGATAAGGCTTCGGGTAAGGGTTAGTGTTAGTTTCAGGGTTAGGGTTAGGGGATGAGGACGGTTTAGGGTACAGGTTAGTGTACGACAACGTTTTACGGTGTGCGTATGTGTTAGGGTACTCTTTAGTGTTAGCGTACGGGTTAGGATTAGGGGACGGGTTAGTGTAAGGCTTCGGGTAAGGGTTAGGGTTAGGGTCATGGTTAGGGGACGGGGACGGTGTAGGGGACAGGTTAGGGTACGACAACGGTTTAGGGTGAGCGTACGTGTTAGGGTATGGGTTAGTGTTAGCTTTCGGGTTAGGATTAGGGGACGGGTTAGCGTAAGGCTTCGGGTAAGGGTTAGGGTTAGGGTTAGGGTTAGGGTTAGGGTTACGGTACGGGGACCGTTTAGGGTACAGGTTAGTGTACGACAACGGTTTAGGGTGAGCGTACGTGTTAGGGTACGGGTTAGTGTTAGCGTACGGTTTAGGTTTAGGGGACGGTTTAGGATAAGGCTTCGGGTAAGGGTTAGGGTTAGGGTTAGGGTTAGGGGACGGGGACGGTTTAGGGGACAGGTTAGGGTACGACAACGGTTTAGGGTGAGCGTACGTGTTAGGGTACGTGTTAGTGTTAGCGTTCGGGTTAGGATAAGGTGACGGGTTAGGGTAAGACTTCGGGTAAGGGTTAGGGTTAGGGTTAGGGTTAGGGTTAGGGTTACAGGTCGGGGACGGTTTAGGGTACAGGTTAGGGTACGACAACGGTTTAGGGTGAGCGTACGTGTTAGGGTACGGGTTAGTGTTAGCGTACGGGTTAGGATTAGGGGACGGTTTAGGATAAGGCTTCGGGTAAGGGTTAGGGTGAGGTTTAGGGTTAGGGTTAGGGGATGGGGACGGTTTAGGGGACAGGTTAGTGTACGACAACGGTTTAGTGTGAGTGTACGTGTTAGGGTACGGGTTAGTGTTAGCGTACGGGTTAGGATTAGGGGACGGGTTAGGGTAAGGCTTCGGGTAAGAGTTAGGGTTAGGGTTAGGGTTTGGGTTAGGGGACAGGGACGGTTTCGGGGACAGGTTAGGGTACGACAATGGTTTAGTGTGAGCGTACGTGTTAGAGTAAGGGTTAGTGTTAGCGTACGTGTTAGGATTAGGGGACGGGTTAGGGTAAGGCTTCGGGTAAGGGTTAGGGTTAGGTTTAGGGTTAGGGTTAGGGGACGGGGACGGTTTAGAAGACGGGTTAGGGTACGACATCGTTTTAGGGTGATCGTACGTGTTAGGGTACGGGTTAGTGTTAGCGTACAGGTTAGGATTAGGGGACGTGTTAGGGTAAGGCTTCGGGTAAGGGTTAGGGTTAGGTTTAGGGTTAGGGTTAGGGTTAGGGGATGGGGACGTTTTAGGGGACAGGTTAGGGTACGACAACGGTTTAGGGTGAGCGTACGTGTTAGGGTACGGTTTAGAGTTTGCGTATGGGTTAGGATTAGGGGACGGGTTAGGGTAAGTCTTCGGGTAAGGGTTAGGGTTAGGGTTAGGGTTAGGGGACGGGGACTGTTTAGGGGACAGTTTAGGGTACGACAACTGTTTAGGGTGAGCGTACGTGTTAGGGTACGGGTTAGTGTTAGCGTACGTGTAAGGATTAGCGGACGAGTTAGTGTAAGGCTTCGGGTAAGGGTTAGGGTTAGGGTTAGGGTTAGGGTGAGCGGACGGGGATGGTTTAGGGGACAGGTTAGGGTATGACAATGGTTTAGTGTGAGCGTACGTGTTAGGGTACGGGTTAGTGTTAGCGTTCGGGTTAGGATTAGGGGACAGGTTAGGGTAAGGCTTCGGGTAAGCGTCAGGGTTAGGGTTAGGGTTAGGGTTAGGGTTACGGGACGGGGACGGTTTAGGGTACAGGTTAGTGTATGACAACGGTTTAGGGTGAGCGTACGTGTTAGGGTACGGGTTACTGTTAGCGTACGGGTTAGGATTAAGGGACGGTTTAGGATAAGGCTTCGGGTAAGGGTTAGTGTTAGTTTCAGGGTTAGGGTTAGGGGATGAGGACGGTTTAGGGGACAGGTTAGTGTACGACAACGGTTTAGTGTGAGCGTACGTGTTAGGGTATGGGTTATTGTTAGAGTACGGGTTAGGATTAGGGGACAGGTTAGGGTAAGGCTTAGGGTAAGGGTTAGGGTTAGGGTTAGGGATAGGGTTAGGGTACAGGGACGGTTTAGGGGGCAGGATAGAGTACGACAATGGTTTAGGGTGAGCGTACGTGTTAGAGTACGGGTTATTGTTAGCGTACGTGTTAGGATTAGGGGACGGGTTAGTGTAAGGCTTCGGGTAAGGGTTAGTGTAAGGTTTAGGGTTAGGGTTAGGGTTAGGGGGCGGGGACGGTTTAGGGGACTGGTTAGGGTACGACACCGTTTTAGGGTGAGCGTACGTGTTAGGGTACGGGTTAGAGTTAGCGTACAGTTTAGGATTAGGTAACGGGTTAGGGTAAGGCTTCGGGTAAGGGTTAGGGTTAGGTTTAGGGTTAGGGTTAGGGGTCGGGGACGTTTTAGGGGACAGGTTAGGGTACGACAACGGTTTAGGGTGACCGTACGTGTTAGGGTACGGGTTAGAGTTAGCGTACGGTTTAGGATTAGGGGACGGGTTAGTGTAAGGCTTCGGGTAAGGGTTAGGGTTAGGGTTAGGTTTAGGGGACGGGGACGGTTTAGGGGACAGGTTAGTGTACGACAACGGTTTAGGGTGTGCGTATGTGTTAGGGTACGGTTTAGTGTTAGCGTACGGTTTAGGATTAGGGGACGGGTTAGGGTAAGGCTTCGCGTAAGGTTTAGGGTTAGGGTTAGGGTTAGGGTTAGGGGACGGGGACGGGGACGGTTTAGGGGACAGGTTAGGGTATGACAACGGTTTAGGTTGAGCGTACGTGTTAGGGTACGGGTTAGTGTTAGCGTACGGGTTAGGATTAGGGGACGGGTTAGGATAAGGCTTCGGGTAAGGGTTAGGGTTAGGGTTAGGGTTAGGGGACGGGGACGGTTTAGGGGACAGGTTAGGGTACGACAACGATTTAGGGTGAGCGTACGTGTTAGGGTACGGGTTAGTGTTAGCGTACGGGTTAGGATTAGGGGACGAGTTAGGGTAAGGCTTCGGGTAAGGGTTAGGGTTAGGGTTAGGGTTAGGGTTAGGGCACGGGTACGGTTTAGGGGACAGGTTAGGGTACGACAACGGTTTAGGGTGAGCATACGTGTTAGGGTACGGGTTAGTGTTAGCCTACGGGTTAGGATTAGGTGACGGGTTAGGGTAAGGCTTCGGGTAAGGTTTAGGGTTATGGTTAGTGTTAGGGTTAGTGTTAGGGGACGGGGACGGTGTAGGGGACAGGTTAGTGTACGACAACGGTTTAGGGTGAGCGTACGTGTTAGGGTATGGGTTAGAGTTATCGTACGGTTTAGGATTAGGGGACGGGTTAGGGTAAGGCTTCGGGTAAGGGTTAGGGTTAGGGTTAGGGTTAGGGTTAGGGGACGGGGATGGTTTAGGGGACAGGTTAGGGTACAACAACAGTTTAGGGTGAGCATACGTGTTAGGGTACGGGTTAGTGTTAGCCTACTGGTTAGGATTAGGGGACGGGTTAGGGTAAGGCTTCGGGTAAGGTTTAGGGTTAGGTTTAGGGTTAGGGGACGGGGACGGGGACGGTTTAGGGGTCTGGTTCGTGTACGACAACGGTTTAGGGTGAGCGTACGTGTTCGGGTATGGATTAGTGTTAGCGTTCGGGTAAGGATTAGGGGACGGGTTAGGATAAGGCTTCGGGTAAGGTTTAGGGTTAGGGTTAGGGTTAGGGTTAGAGGACAGTGACGATTTAGGGGACAGGTTAGGGTACGACAACGGTTTAGGGTGAGCGTACGTGTTAGGGTACGGGTTAGTGTTAGCGTACGGGTTAGGATTAGGGGACGGGTTACAGTAAAGCTTCGGGTAAGGTTTAGGGTTAGGGTTAGGGTTAGGGTTAGGGGACGGGGACGGTTTAGGAGACAGGTTAGGGTACGACAACGGTTTAGTGTGAGCGTACGTGTTAGGGTACGGGTTAGTGTTATCTTATGGGTTAGGATTAGGGGACGGGTTAGGGTAAAGCTTCGGGTAAGGGTTAGGGTTAGTGTTAGGGTTAGGTGACGGGGACGGTTTAGGGGACAGATTAGGGTACGACAACGATTTTGGATGAGCGTACGTGTTAGGGTATGGATTAGTGTTAGCGTTCGGGTAAGGATTAGGGGACGGGTTAGGATAAGGCTTCGGGTAAGGGTTAGGGTTAGGGTTAGGGGACGGTGACGGTGTAGGGGACAGGTTAGTGTACGACAACGGTTTAGGGTGTGTTTATGTGTTAGGGTACGGTTTAGTGTTAGCGTACGGGTTAGGATTAGGGGACGAGTTAGGGTAAGGCTTCGGGTAAGGGTTAAGGTTAGGGTTAGGGTTAGGGTTAGGGAACGGGGATGGTTTAGGGGACAGGTGAGGGTACAACAACGGTTTAGGGTGAGCATACGTGTTAGGGTACGGGTTAGTGTTAGCCTACGGGTTAGGATTACGGGACGGGTTAGGGTAAGGCTTCGGGTAAGGTTTAGGGTTAGGGTTAGGGTTACGGGACGGGGACGGGGACGGTTTAGGGGTCTGGTTCGTGTACGACAATGGTTTAGGGTGAGCGTACGTGTTACGGTACGGGTTAGTGTTATCTTATGGGTTAGGATTAGTGGACGGGTTAGGGTAAAGGTTCGGGTAAGTGTTAGGGTTAGGGTTAGGGCTAGGGGACGGGGACGGTTTAGGGGACAGATTAGGGTACGACAACGATTTTGGGTGAGCGTACGTGTTAGGGTATGGATTAGTGTTAGCGTTCGGGTAAGGATTAGGGGACGGGTTAGGATAAGGCTTCGGGTAAGGTTTAGGGTTAGGGTTAGGGTTAGGGTTAGAGGACGGTGACGATTTAGGGGACAGGTTAGGGTACGACAATGGTTTAGGGTGAGCGTCCGTGTTAGGGTATGGTTTAGTGTTAGCGTACGGGTTAGGATTAGGGGATGGGTTAGGGTAAGGCTTCGGGTAAGGGTTAGGGTTAGGGTTAGGGTTAGGGTTAGGGGACAGCGACAGTTTAGGGAACAGGTTAGGGTACGACAAAGGTTTAGGGTGAGCATACGTGTTCGGGTAAGGGTTACTTTTAGCGTACGGTTTAGGATTAGCGGACGGATTAGTGTAAGGCTTCGGGTAAGGGTTAGGGTTAGGTTTAGGGTTAGGGTTATGGTTAGGGGATGGGGACGGTTTAGGGGAGAGGTTTGGGTACGACAACGGTTTAGGGTGAGCGTACGTGTTAGGGTACGGGTTAGTGTTAGCGTACGGGTTAGGATTAGGGGATGGGTTAGGGTAAGGCTTTGGGTAAGGGTTAGGGTTAGAGTTAGTGTTAGGGTTAGGGGACGGGGAAGGTTGAGGGGACAGGTTAGGGTACGACAAAGGTTTAGGGTGAGCGTACGTGTTAGGGAACGGGTTCGTGTTAGCGTATGGGATAGGATTAGGGGACGGGTTAGGGTAAGGCTTCGGGTAAGGTTTCGGGTTATGGTTAGGGTTAGGGTTAGGGTTAGGGGACGGTGACGGTTTAGGGGACAGGTTACGGTACGACAACGATTTAGGGTGAGCGTACGTGTTAGGGTACGGGTTAGTGTTAGCGTACGGGTTAGGATTAGGGGACGGGTTAGGGTAAGGCTTTGGGTAAGGGTTAGGGTTAGGGTTTGGGTTAGGGTTAGGGTTAGGGGACGGGGACGGTTTAGGGGACAGGTTAGGGTACGACAATGGTTTAGGGTGAGCGTACGTGTTAGGGTACGGGTTAGTGTTAGCGTACGGGTTAGGATTAGGGGACGGGTTAAGGTAAGGCCTCGGGTAAGGGTTAGGATTATGGTTAGGGTTAGGGTTAGGGATAGGGAATGGGGACGGTTTAGGGGACAGGTTAGGGTACGACAACGGTTTAGGGTGAGCGTACGTGTTAGGGTACGAGTTAGAGTTAGCATACGGGTTAGGATTAGGGGACGGGTTAGGGTAAGGCTTCGGGTAAGGTTTAGGGTTAGGGTTAGGGTTAGGGTTAGGGGACGGTGACGGTTTAGGGGACAGCTTAGGGTACGACAAATGTTTAGGGTGAGCGTACGTGTTAGGGTACTGGTTAGTGTTAGCATACGGATTAAGATTAGGAGACGGGTTAGGGTAAGGCTTCTGGTAAGGGTTAGGTTTAGGGTTAGGGTTAAGGTTAGGGTTAGGGAATGGGGACGATTTAGGGGACAGGTTAGGGTACGACAATGGTTTAGGGTGAGCGTACATGTTAGGGTAGGGGTTAGAGTTAGCATACGGGTTAGGATTAGGGGACGGTTTAGGGTAAGGCTTCGGGTAAGGGTTAGTGTTAGGGTTAGGGTTAGGGTTACAGTTAGGGGATGGGGACGTTTTATGGGACAGGTTAGGGTACGACAACGGTTTTGGGTGAGCGTACGTGTTAGGGTATGGATTAGTGTTAGGGTTCGGGTAAGGATTAGGGGACGGGTTAGGGTAAGGCTTCGGGTAAGGTTTATGGTTAGGGTTAGGGTTAGGGTTAGAGGACGGGGATGGTTTAGGGGACAGGTTAGGTTACGACAACGGTTTAGGGTGAGCATATGTGTTAGGGTATGGGTTAGTGTTAGCGTACCGGTTAGGATTAGGGGATGGGTTAGGGTAAGGCTTCGGGTAAGGGTTAGGTTTAGGGTTAGGGTTAGGGTTAGGGGACAGGGATGGTTTAGGGAACAGATTAGGGTACCACAACGGTTTAGAGTGAGCGTACGTGTTAGGGTACGGGTTACTGTTACCGTACGGTTTAGGATTAGGGGACGGCTTAGTGTAAGGCTTCGGGTAAGGGTTTGGGTTAGGTTAAGGGTTATGGTTAGGGTTAGGGGATGGGGACGGTTTAAGGGAGAGGTTAGGGTACGACAACGGTTTAGGGTGAGCGTAAGTGTTAGGGTACAGGTTCGTGTTAGCGTATGATTTAGGATTAGGGGACGGGTTAGTGTAAGGCTTTGGGTAAGGGTTAGGGTTAGGGTTAGTGTTAGGGTTAGGGGACGGGAACGGTTTAGGGGACAGGTTAGGGTATGACAACGGTTTAGGGTGAGCGTACGTGTTAGGGTACGGGTTAGTGTTAGCGTACGGGTTAGGATTAAGGGACGGGTTAGGTTAAGGCTTCAGGTAAGGGTTAGGGTTAGGGTTAGGGTTAGGGTTAGGGGACGGCGACGGTTTAGGGGACAGGTTAGGGTACGACAACTCTTTAGGGTGAGTGTACGTGTTAGGGTATGGGTTATTGTTAGCGTACGGTTAGGGTTAGGGGACGGGTTAGGGTAAGGCTTCGGGTAAGGGTTAGCGTTAGGGTTAGGTTTAGGGTTAGGGTTAGGGGACGGGGACGGTTTAGGGGACATGTTAGGGTACGACAATGCTTCAGGGTGAGCGTACGTGTTAGGGTACGTGTTAGTGTTAGCGTACGGGTTAGGATTAGGGGACGGTTTAGGGTAAGGCTTCGGAGAAGGGTTAGGGTTAGGATTAGGGTTAGGGTTAGGGGACGGGGACGGTTTAGCGGACAGGTTAGGGTACGACAACGGTTTAGGGTGAGCGTACGTTTTAGGGTACGGGTTAGTGTTAGCGTACGGGTTAGGATTAAGGGACGGGTTAAGTTAAGGCTTCAGGTAAGGTTTAGGGTTAGGGTTAGGGTTAGGGTTAGGGGATGGCGACCGTTTAGGGGACAGGTTAGGGTACGACAACTGTTTAGGGTGAGTGTATGTGTTAGGGTACGGGTTAGTGTTAGCGTGCGGGTTAGGATTACGGGACGGGTTAGGGTAAGGCTTCGGGTAAGGGTTAGGGTTAGGGTTAGGGTTAGGGTTAGTGTTAGGGGATGGGCACGGTTTGGGGACAGGTTAGGGTACGACAACTGTTTAGGGTGAGCGTACGTGTTAGGGTACGGTTTATTGTTAGCGTACGGGTTAGGATTAGGGGACGGGTAAGGGTAAGCCTTCGGGTAAGGGTTAGAGTTAGGGTTAGGTTTAGGGTTAGGGTTAGGGGATGGGGACTGTTTAGGGGACATGTTAGGGTACGACAACGGTTTAGGGTGAGCGTACTTGTTAGGCTACGGGTTAGTGTTAGCGTACGGGTTAGGATTAGGGGACGGGTTAGGGTAAGGCTTCGGGTAAGGGTTAGGGTTAGGGTTAGGGTTAGTGGACGGGGACGGTTTAGGGGACAGGTTAGGGTACGACAACGGTTTAGGGTGAGCGTACGTGTTAGGGTACTGGTTATGGTTAGCGTACGAGTTAGGATTAGGGGACGGGTTAGAGTAAGGCTTCGGGTAAGGGTTAGGGTTAGGGTTAGGGTTAGGGTTAGGGGACGGGGACGGTTTAGGGGACAGGTTAGGGTACGACAATGGTTTAGGGTGAGCGTATGTGTTAGGGTATGGGTTAGTGTTAGCGTACGGGTTAGGATTAGGGGATGGGTTAGGGTAAGGCTTCGGGTAAGGTTTAGGGTTAGGGTTAGGGTTAGGGTTAGGGGACAGGGACGGCTTAGGGAACAGGTTAGGGTACGACAACCGTTTAGAGTGAGCGTACGTGTTAGGGTACGGGTTACTGTTAGCGTACGGGTTAGGATTAGGGGACGGGTTAGGGTAAGGCTTTGGGTAAGGGTTAGGGTTAGGTTTAGGGTTAGGGTTAGGGTTAGGGGATGCGGACGGTTTAAGGGAGAGGTTAGGGTACGACAACGGTTTAGGGTGAGCGTAAGTGTTAGGGTACGGGTTCGTGTTAGCGTACGGTGTATGATTAGGGGACGGTTTAGGGTAAGGCTTTGGGTAAGGGTTAGGGTTAGGGTTAGGGGACGGGGACAGGAATGGGGACAGTTTAGGGGACAGGTTAGTGTACGACAACGGTTTAGGGTGAGCGTTCGTGTTAGGGTACGGGTTAGTGTTAGCGTACGGGTTAGGATTAGGGGACGGGTTTGGGTAAGGCTTCGGGTAAGGGTTAGGGCTAGGGTTAGGGTTAGGGTTAGGGGACGGGGACGGTTTAGGGGACAGGTTAGGGTACGACAACGGTTTAGGGTGAGCGTACGTGTTAGTGTACGGGTTAGTGTTATCGTATGGGTTAGGATTTGGGGATGGGTTACGGTAAGGCGTGTGGTAAGGGTTAGGGTTAGTGTTAGGGTTAGGGTTAGGGTTAGGAGAAGGGGACGGTTTAGGGGACAGGTTAGTGTACAACAACGTTTTAGGGTGTGTGTATGTGTTAGGATACGGGTTAGTGTTAGCGTACGGGTTAGGATTAGGGGACGGGTTAGGGTAAGGCTTCAGGTAAGGTTTAGGGTTAGGGTTAGGGTTAGGGTTAGGGGATGGGGACGGTTTAGGGGACAGGTTAGGGTACAACAACGGTTTATGGTGAGCGTACGTGTTAGGCTATGGGTTAGTGTTAGCGTACGGTTTAGGATTAGGGTACGGGTTAGGGTAAGGATTTGGGTAAGGGTTAGGGATAGGTTTAGGGTTAGGGGATGGGGACGGTTTAGGGGAGAGGTTAGGGTATGACAAAGGTTTAGGGTGAGCGTACGTGTTAGGGTACGGGTTAGTGTTAGCGTATGGTTTAGGATTAGGGGACGGGTTAGGGTAAGGCTTCGGGTAAGGGCTAGGGTTAGGGTTAGGGTTAGGGGACGGGGACGGTACGGGGACAGTTTAGGGGACAGGTTAGTGTACGACAACGGTTTCGGGTGAGCGTACGTGTTAGGGTATGGGTTAGTGTTAGCGTACGGGTTAGGATTAGGGGACGGGTTAGGGTAAGGCTTCGGGTAAGGGTTAGGGCTAGGGTTAGGGTTAGGGTTAGGGGACGGGGACGGTTTAGGGGACAGGTTAGTGTATGACAACAGTTTAGGGTGAGCGTACGTGTTAGGGTACAGGTTAGTGTTATCGTATGTGTTAGGATTAGGGGACGGGTTAGGGTAAGGCTTCGGGTAAGGGTTAGGGTTAGGGTTAGGGTTAGGGGACGGGGACGGTTTAAGGGACAAGTTAGGGTACGACGTTTTAGGGTGAGGGTACGTGTTAGGGTATGGGTTAGTGTTAGCGTACGGGTTAGGATTAGGGGACGGGTTAGGGTAAGGCTTCGGGTAAGGGTTAGGTTTAGGGTTAGTGTTAGGGTTAGGGGACGGGGACGGTTTAGGGGACAGGTTAGGGTACGACGAAGGTTTAGGGTGAGCGTACGTGTTAGGGTACGGGTTACTGTTAGCGTACGGGTTAGGATTAGGGGACAGGTTAGGGTAAGGCTTCGGGTCAGGGTTAGGGTTAGGGTTAGGGATAGGGTTAGGGGACGGGGACAGTTTAGGGGACAGGTTAGGGTACGACAACGGTTTACATTGATCGTACGTGTTAGGGTACGGTTTAGTGTTAGCGTACGGGTTACTGTTAGCGTACGGGTTAGGATTAGGGGACAGGTTAGGGTAAGGCTTCGGGTCAGGGTTAGGGTTAGGGTTAGGGATAGGGTTAGGGGACGGGGACAGTTTAGGGGACAGGTTAGGGTACGACAACGGTTTACATTGATCGTACGTGTTAGGGTACGGTTTAGTGTTAGCGTACGGGTTAGGATTAGAGGATGTGTTAGGGTAAGACTTCGGGTAAGGGTTAGGGTTAGGGTTAGGGTTAGGGTTAGGGTTAGGAGACGGGGACGGTTTAGGGGACAGGTTAGTGTACAACAACGTTTTAGGGTGTGTGTATGTGTTAGGATACGGTTTAGTGTTAGCGTACGGGTTAGGATTAGGGGATGGGTTAGGGTAAGGCTTCAGGTTAGGGTTAGGGTTAGGGTTAGGGTTAGGGTTAGGGGATGGGGACGGTTTAGGGGACAGGTTAGGGTCCGACAACGGTTTATGGTGAGCGTACGTGTTAGGCTATGGGTTAGTGTTAGCGTACGGTTTAGGATTAGGGGACGGGTTAGGGTAAGGCTTTGGGTAAGGGTTAGGGTTACGTTTAGGGTTAGGGGACGGGGACGGTTTAGGGGACAGGTTAGGGTACGACAAAGGTTTAGGGTGAGCGTACGTGTTAGGGTACGGTTTTGTGTTAGCGTACGGTTTAGGATTAGGGGACGGGTTAGGGTAAGGATTCGTGTAAGGGTTAGGGTTAGGGTTAGGGGACGGGGACGGGGACGGGGACGGGGACAGTTTAGGGGACAGGTTAGGTTACGACAACGGTTTAGGGTGAGCGTACGTGTTAGGGTACGGGTTAGTGTTAGCGTACGGGTTAGGATTAGGGGACGGGTTAGGGTAAGTCTTCGGGTAAGGGTTAGGGCTAGGTTTAGGGTTAGGGTTAGGGGACGGGGACGGTTTAGGGGACAGGTTAGGGTACGACAACGGTTTAGGGTGAGCGTACGTGTTAGGGTACAGGTTAGTGTTATCGTCTGGGTTAGGATTAGGGGTTGGGTTACGGTAAGGCTTAGGGTAAGGGTTAGGGTTAGGGTTAGGGTTAGGGTTAGGGTTAGGGGACGGGGACGGTTTAGCGGACAGGTTAGTGTACGACAACGGTTTAGGGTGAGCGTACGTGTTAGGGTATGGGTTAGTGTTAGCATACGGGTTAGGATTAGGGGACTGGTTATGTTAAGACTTCGGGTAAGGGTTAGGGTTAGGGTTAGGGTTAAGGTTAGGGGTTGGCGACGGTTTAGGGGACAGGTTAGGGTATGACAACGGTTTAGGGTGAGCGTACGTGTTAGGGTACGGGTTAGTGTTATCGTATGGGTTAGGATTAGGGGACGGTTTACGGTAAGGCTTCGGGTAAGGGTTAGGGTTAGGGTTATGTTTAGGGTTAGGGTTAGGGGACGGGGACGGTTTAGGGGACATGTTAGTGTACGACAACGGTTTAGGGTGAGCGTACGTGTTAGGGTACGGTTTAGTGTTAGCGTACGGGTTAGGATTAGGGGACGGGTTAGGGTAAGGCTTCGGGTAAGGTTTAGGGTTAGGGTTAGGGTTAGGGTTACGGGACGGGGACAGTTTATGGGACAGGTCAGTGTATGACAACGGTTAAGGGTGAGCGTACGTGTTAGGGTATAGTTTAGTGTTATCGTATGGGTTAGGATTAGGGGACGTGTTAGAGTAAGGCTTCGGGTAAGGGTTAGGGTTAGGGTTAGGGTTAGGGTTAGGGTTAGGGAATGGGGACGGTTTAGGGGACAGGTTAGGGTACGACAACGGTTTAGTGTGAGCGTACGTGTTAGGGTACGGGTTAGTGTTAGCGTACAGGTTAGGATTAGGGGAAGGGTTAGGGTAAGGCTTCGGGTAAGGGTTAGGGTTAGGGTTAGCGTTAGGGTTAGGATTAGGGAACGGGGACGGTTTAGGGGACAGGTTAGGGTACGACAACGGTTTAGGGTGAGCGTACGTGTTAGGGTACGGTTTAGAGTTTGCGTACGGGTTCGGATTAGGGGACGGTTTAGGGTAAGGCTTCGGGTAAGGGTTCGGGTTAGGGTTAGGGTTAGGGTTAGGGATAGGGTGAGGTGACGGTGACGGTTTAGGGGACAGGTTAGGGTACGACAACGGTTTAGGGTGGGCGTACGTGTTAGGGTACGGGTTAGTGTTAGCGTACGGGTTAGGATTAGGGGACGGGTTAGGGTAAGGCTTCGGGTCAGGGTTAGGTTTAGGGTTAGGGATTGGGTTAGGGGACGGGGATGGTTTAGGGGACAGGTTAGGGTACGACAACGGTTTACGTTGAGCGTACGTGTTAGGGTACGGGTTAGTGTTAGCGTACGGGTTAGGATTAGAGGACGTGTTAGGGTAAGGCTTCGGGTAAGGGTTAGGGTTAGGGTTAGGGTTAGGGTTAGGGTTAGGGTTAGGAGACGGGGATGGTTTAGGGGACAGGTTAGTGTACAACAACGGTTTAGGGTGTGTGTATGTGTTAGGATACGGTTTAGTGTTAGCGTACGGGTTAGGATTAGGGGACAGGTTAGGGTAAGGCTTCAGGTAAGGGTTAGGGTTAGGGTTAGGGTTAGGGTTAGGGGATGGGGACGGTTTAGGGGACAGGTTAGGGTACGACAACGGTTTATGGTGAGCGTACGTGTTAGGCTATGGGTTAGTGTTAGCATATGGTTTAGGATTAGGGTACGGGTTAGGGTAAGGCTTTGGGTAAGGGTTAGGGATAGTTTTAGGGTTAGGGGACGGGGATGGTTTAGGGGACAGGTTAGGGTACGACAAAGGTTTAGGGTGAGCGTACGTGTTAGGGTACGGGTTAGTGTTAGCGTACGGGTTAGGATTAGGGGACGGGTTAGGGTAAGGCTTCGGGTAAGGGTTAGGGTTAGGGTTAGGGTTAGGGGACGGGGACGGGTACGGGGACAGTTTAGGGGACAGGTTAGTGTACGACAACGGTTTAGGGTGAGCGTACGTGTTAGGGTACGGGTTAGTGTTAGGGTACGGGTTAGGATTAGGGGACGGGTTAGGGTAAGGCTTCGGGTAAGGTTTAGGGCTAGGTTTAGGGTTAGGGTTAGGGGACGGGGACGGTTTAGGGGACAGGTTAGTGTATGACAACGGTTTAGGGTGAGCGTACGTGTTAGGGTACAGGTTAGTGTTATCGTATGGGTTAGGTTTAGGGGACGGGTTAGGGTAAGGTTTCGGGTAAGGGTTAGGGTTAGGGTTAGGGTTAGGGTTAGGGTTAGGGGATGGGGACGGTTTAGGGGACAGGTTAGGGTACGACAACGGTTTAGGGTGAGCGTACGTGTTAGTGTACGGGTTAGTGTTAGCGTACGGGTTAGGATTAGGGGAAGGGTTAGGGTAAGGCTTCGGGTAAGGGTTAGGGTTAGTGTTAGGGTTAGGGTTAGGGGACGGGGACGGTTTAGGGGACAGGTTAGGGTACGACAACGGTTTAGGGTGAGCGTACGTGTTAGGTTACGGGTTAGTGTTAGCGTACGGGTTAGGATTAGAGGACGTGTTAGGGTAAGGCTTCGGGTAAGGGTTAGGGTTAGGGTTAGGGTTAGGGTTAGGGTTAGGGGACGGGGACGGTTTAGGGGACAGGTTATGGTACGACAACGGTTTATGGTGAGCGTACGTGTTAGGCTACGGGTTAGTGTTAGGGTACGGGTTAGGATTAGGGGATGGGTTAGGGTAAGGCTTCGGGTAAGGGTTAGGGTTAGGGTTAGGGTTAGGGTTAGGGGACGGGGATGGTTTAGGGGACAGGTTAGGGTACGACAACGGTTTAAGGTGAGCGTACGTGTTAGGGTATGTGTTAGTGTTAGCGTACGGGTTAGGATTAGGGGACGGGTTAGGGTAAGGCTTCGGGTAAGGGTTAGGGTTAGTGTTAGGGTTAGGGGACGGGGACGGTTTAGGGGACAGGTTAGGGTACGACAAAAGTTTAGGGTGAGCGTACGTGTTAGGGTACGGGTTAGTGTTAGCGTACGGGTTAGGATTAGGGGACGGGTTAGGGTAAGGCTTCGGGTCACGGTTAGGGTTAGGGTTAGGGATAGGGTTAGGGGACGGGGAAGGTTTAGGGGACAGGTTAGGGTACGAAAACGGTTTACGTTGAGCGTACGTGTTAGGGTACGGGTTAGTGTTAGCGTACGGGTTAGGATTAGAGGACGTG
The DNA here is from genome assembly GCF_963924675.1 of Phocoena phocoena. Lineage (NCBI taxonomy): Eukaryota > Metazoa > Chordata > Mammalia > Artiodactyla > Phocoenidae > Phocoena > Phocoena phocoena. The sequence goes on from NW_027077614.1 coordinate 569,003, forward strand.
TTAAGGTAAGGCTTCAGGTAAGGGTTAGGGTTAGGGTTAAGGTTAGGGTTAGGGTTAGGAGACGGGGACGGTTTGGGGAGAGGTTAGTGTACAACAACGGTTTAGGGTGTGTGTATGTGTTAGGATATGGTTTAGTGTTAGCGTACGGGTTAGGATTAGGGGACGGGTTAGGTTAAGGCTTCAGGTAAGGGTTAGGGTTAGGGTTAGGGTTAGGGTTAGGGGATGGGGACGGTTTAGGGGACAGGTTAGGGTACGACAACGGTTTATGGTGACCGTACGTGTTAGGCTATGGGTTAGTGTTAGCGTACGGTTTAGTATTAGGGGACGGGTTAGGGTAAGGCTTTGGGTAAGGGTTAGGGTTAGGTTTAGGGTTAGGGGACGGGGTAGGTTTAGGGGACAGGTTAGGGTACGACAAAGGTTTAGGGTGAGCGTACGTGTTAGGGTATGGGTTAGTGTTAGCGTACGGGTTAGGATGAGGGGACGGGTTAGGGTAAGGTTTAGGGTAAGGGTTAGGGCTAGGGTTAGGGTTAGGGTTAGGGGACGGGGACGGTTTATGGGACAGGTTAGGGTACGACAACGGTTTAGGGTTAGCGTACGTGTTAGGGTACGGGTTAGTGTTATCATATGGTTTAGGATTAGGTGATGGGTTACGGTAAGGCTTCGGGTAAGGGTTAGTGTTAGGGTTTGGGTAAGGGTTAGGGGACGGGGACGGTTTAGGGGACAGGTTAGTGTATGACAACGGTTTAGGGTGAGCGTACGTGTTAGGGTACAGGTTAGTGTTATCGTATGGGTTAGGATTTGGGGACGGGTTAGGGTAAGGCTTCGGGTAAGGGTTAGGGTTAGGGTTAGGGTTAGGGTTAGGGGATGGGGACGGTTTAGGGGACAGGTTAGGGTACGACAACGGTTTAGGGTGAGCGTACGTGTTAGGGTATGGGTTAGTGTTAGCGTACGGGTTAAGATTAGGGGAAGGGTTAGGGTAAGTCTTCGGGTAAGTGTTAGGGTTAAGGTTAGGCTAGGGTTAGGTTTAGGGAACGGGGACGGTTTAGGGGACAGGTTAGGGTACAACAACGGTTTAGGGTGAGCGTACGTGTTAGGGTACGGGTTAGTGTTAGCGTACGGGTTAGGAATAGGGGACGGGTTAGGGTAAGGCTTCGGGTAAGGGTTAGGGTTAGTGTTAGGGTTAGGGTTAGGGGACGGGGACGGTTTAGGGGACAGGTTAGGGTACGACAACGGTTTAGGGTGAGCGTACGTGTTAGGTTACGGGTTAGTGTTAGCGTACGGGTTAGGATTAGAGGACGTGTTAGTGTAAGGCTTCGGGTAAGGGTTAGGGTTAGTGTTAGGGTTAGGGTTAGGGGACGGGGACGGTTTAGGGGACAGGTTAGGGTACGACAACTGTTTAGGGTGAGCGTACGTGTTAGGGTACGGTTTAGTGTTATTGTAAGGGTTAGGATTAGGGGACGGGTTAGTGTAAGGCTTCGGGTAAGGTTTAGGGTTAGGGTTAGGGTTAGGGAACGGGGATGGTTTACGGGACAGGTTAGAGTACGACAACGGTTTAGGGTGAGCGTACGTGTTAGGGTACAGGTTAGTGTTAGCGTACGAGTTAGGATTAGGGGACGAGTTAGGGTAAGGCTTCGGATAAGGGTTAGGGTTAAGGTTAGGGTTAGGGTTAGGGTTAGGGAACGGGGACGGTTTAGGGGACAGGTTAGCGTACGACAAAGGTTTAGGGTGAGCGTACGTGTTAGGGTACAGTTTAGAGTTAGCATTCGGGTTAGGATTAGGGGACGGGTTAGGATAAGGCTTCGGGTAAGGGTTAGGGTTAGGGTTAGGGTTAGGGTTAGGGGACGGGGACGGTTTAAGGGACAGGTTAGGGTACGACAACGGTTTATGGTGACCGTACGTGTTAGGGTATGGGTTAGTGTTAGCGTACGGTTTAGGATTAGGGGACGGGTTAGTGTAAGGCTTCTGGTAAGGGTTAGGGTTAGTGTTAGTGTTAGGGTTAGGGGACGGGGACGGTTTAGGGGACAGGTTAGTGTACGACATGGTTTAGGGTGAGCGTACGTGTTAGGGTACGGGTTAGTGTTAGCGTACGGGTTAGGATTAGGGGACGGTTTAGGGTAAGGCTTCGGGTAAGGGTTCGGGTTAGGGTTAGGGTTAGGGTTAGGGGACGGGGACAGGAACGGGGACAGTTTAGGGGACAGGTTAGTGTACGACAACGGTTTAGGGTGAGCGTACGTGTTAGGGTACGGGTTAGTGTTAGCGTACGGGTTAGGATTAGGGGACGGGTTTGGGTAAGGCTTCGGGTAAGGGTTAGGGCTAGGGTTAGGGTTAGGGTTAGGGGACGGGGACGGTTTAGGGGACAGGTTAGGGTACGACAACGGTTTAGGGTGAGCGTACGTGTTAGGGTACGGGTTAGTGTTAGCATACGGGTTAGGTTTAGGGGACGGGTTATGTTAAGGCTTCGGGTAAGGTTTAGGGTTAGGGTTAGGGTTAGGGGACGGGGACGGTTTAGGGGACAGGTTAGGGTAAGACAACGGTTTAGGGTGAGCGTACGTGTTAGGGTACGGGTTAGTGTTAGCGTACGGGTTAGGATTAGGGGACGGGTTAGGGTAAGGCTTCGGGTAAGGTTTAGGGTTAGGGTTAGGGTTAGGCTTAGGGTTAGGGGACGGGGAGAGTTTAGGGGACAGGTTAGTGTATGACAACTGTTTAGGGTGAGCGTACGTGTTAGGGTACAGGTTAGTGTTATCGTATGGGTTAGGATTAGGGGACGGTTTAGGGTAAGGCTTCGGGTAACGGTTAGGGTTAGGGTTAGGGTTAGGGGAAGGGGACGGTTTAGGGGACGGGTTAGGGTACGACAACGGTTTAGGGTGAGCGTACGTGTTAGGGTATGGGTTAGTGTTAGCGTACGGGTTAGGATTAGGGGAAGGGTTAGTGTAAGGTTTCGGGTAAGGGTTAGGGTTAGGGTTAGGGTTAGGGTTAGGGAACGGGAACGGTTTAGGGGACAGGTTAGGGTACGACAACGGTTTAGGGTGAGCGTACGTGTTAGGTTACGGTTAGAGTTATCATACGGGTTAGGATTAGGGGACGGTTTAGGGTAAGGCTTCGGGTAAGGTTTCGGGTTTGGGTTCGGTTTAGGGTTAGGGTTAGGTTTAGGGGACGTTGACGGTTTAGGGGACAGGTTAGGGTACGACAACGGTTTTGGGTGAGCCTACGTGTTAGGGTACGGGTTAGTGTTAGCGTACGGGTTAGGAATAAGGGACGGGTTAGGGTAAGGCTTCGGGTAAGTGTTAGGGTTAGTGTTAGAGTTAGGGTTAGGGGACGGGGACGGTTTAGGGGACAGGTTAGAATACGACAACGTTTTAGGGTGAGCGTACGTGTTAGGGTACGGGTTAGTGTTAGCGTACGAGTTAGGATTAGGGGACGGGTTAGGGTAAGGCTTCGGGTAAGGGTTAGGGTTAAGGTTAGGGTTATGGTTAGGGTTAGGGAACGGGGACGGTTTAGGGGACAGGTTAGGGTACGACAACGGTTTAGGGTGAGCGTACGTGTTAGGGTACAGGTTAGTGTTAGCGTACGGGTTAGGATTAGGGGACGTGTTAGGGTAAGGCTTCAGGTAAGGGTTAGGGTTAGGGTTAGGGTTTGGCTTAGGGGATGGGGACGGTTTAGGGGACAGGTTAGTGTACGACAACGGTTTATGGTGAGCGTACGTGTTAGGGTACAGATTAGTGTTATCGTATGGGTTAGGATTAGGGGACGGGTTAGGGTAAGGCTTCGGGTAAGGGTTAGTGTTAGGGTTAGGGTTAGGGTTATTGGACGGGGACGGTTTAGGGGACAGATTAGGGTACGACAACGGTTTAGGGTGATCGTACGTGTTAGGGTTCGGGTTAGTGTTAGCGTACGGGTTAGGATTAGGGGACGGGTTAGGGTAAGGCTTCGGGTAAGGGTTAGGGTTAGGGTTAGGGTTAGGGTTAGGGTTAGGGAATGGGGACGGTTTAGGGGACAGGTTAGGGTACGACAACGGTTTAGGTTGAGCGTACGTGTTAGGGTACGGGTTAGAGTTAGCATACGGGTTAGGATTAGGGGACGGTTTAGGTTAAGGTTTCGGGTAAGTGTTCGGTTTGGGTTAGGGTTAGCGTTAGGGTTAGGTTTAGGGGACGGTGACGGTTTAGGGGACAGGTTAGTGTACGACAACGGTTTAGGGTGAGCGTACGTGTTAGGGTACGGGTTAGTGTTAGCGTACGCGTTAGGATTAGGGGAAGGGTTAGGGTAAGGCTTCGGGTAAGGGTTAGGGTTAGGGTTAGGGTTAGGGTTAGGGAACGGGGACGGTTTAGGGGACAGGTTAGGGTACGACAACGGTTTAGGGTGAGCGTACGTGTTAGGGTACGGTTAGAGTTAGCATACGGGTTAGGATTAGGGGACGGTTTAGGGTAAGGCTTCGGGTAAGGGTTCGGGTTAGGGTTCGGTTTAGGGTTAGGGTTAGGTTTAGTGGACGTTGACGGTTTAGGGGACAGGTTAGGGTACGACAACGGTTTTGGGTGAGCCTACGTGTTAGGGTACGGGTTAGTGTTAGCGTACGGGTTAGGAATAAGGGACGGGTTAGGGTAAGGCTTCGGGTAAGGGTTAAGGTTAGTGTTAGGGTTAGGGTTAGGGGACGGGGACGGTTTAGGGGACAGGTTAGAATACGACAACGTTTTAGGGTGAGCGTACGTGTTAGGGTACGGGTTAGTGTTAGCGTACGAGTTAGGATTAGGGGACGGGTTAGGGTAAGGCTTCGGGTAAGGGTTAGGGTTAAGGTTAGGGTTATGGTTAGGCTTAGGGAACGGGGACGGTTTAGGGGACAGGTTAGGGTACGACAACGGTTTAGGGTGCGCGTACGTGTTAGGGTACAGGTTAGTGTTAGCGTACCGGTTAGGATTAGGGGACGGGTTAGGGTAAGGCTTCAGGTAAGGGTTAGGGTTAGGGTTAGGGTTAGGTTTAGGGGATGGGGACGGTTTAGGGGACAGGTTAGTGTACGACAAGGTTTAGGGTGAGCGTACGTGTTAGGGTACGGGTTAGTGTTAGCGTACGGGTTAGGATTAGGGGACGGTTTAGGGTAAGGCTTTGGGTAAGGGTTCGGGTTAGGGTTAGGGTTAGGGTTAGGGGACGGGGACAGGAACGGGGACAGTTTAGGGGACAGGTTAGTGTACGACAACGGTTTAGGGTGAGCGTACGTGTTAGGGTACGGGTTAGTGTTAGCGTACGGGTTAGGATTAGGGGACGGGTTTGGGTAAGGCTTCGGGTAAGGGTTAGGGCTAGGGTTAGGGTTAGGGTTAGGGGACGGGGACGGTTTAGGGGACAGGTTAGGGTACGACAACGGTTTAGGGTGAGCGTACGTGTTAGGGTACGGGTTAGTGTTAGCATACGGGTTAGGATTAGGGGACGGGTTATGGTAAGGCTTCGGGTAAGGTTTAGGGTTAGGGTTAGGGTTAGGGGACGGGGACGGTTTAGGGGACAGGTTAGGGTAAGACAATGGTTTAGGGTGAGCGTACGTGTTAGGGTACGGGTTAGTTTTATCGTATGGGTTAGGATTAGGGGACGGTTTACGGTAAGGCTTCGGGTAAGGGTTAGGGTTAGGTTTAGGGTTACGGTTAGGGGATGGGGACGGTTTAGGGGACAGGTTACTGTACGACAATGGTTTAGGGTGAGCGTACGTGTTAGGGTACGGGTTAGTGTTAGCGTACGGGTTAGGATTAGGGGACGGGTTAGGGTAAGGCTTCGGGTAAGGTTTAGGGTTAGGGTTAGGGTTAGGCTTAGGGTTAGGGGACGGGGACAGTTTAGGGGACAGGTTAGTGTATGACAACTGTTTAGGGTGAGCGTACGTGTTAGGGTACAGGTTAGTGTTATCGTATGGGTTAGGATTAGGGGACGGTTTAGGGTAAGGCTTCGGGTAACGGTTAGGGTTAGGGTTAGGGTTAGGGGACGGGGACGGTTTAGGGGACGGGTTAGGGTACGACAACGGTTTAGGGTGAGCGTACGTGTTAGGGTATGGGTTAGTGTTAGCGTACGGGTTAGGATTAGGGGAAGGGTTAGGGTAAGGCTTCGGGTAAGGGTTAGGGTTAGGGTTAGGGTTAGGGTTAGGGAACGGGAACGGTTTAGGGGACAGGTTAGGGTACGACAACGGTTTAGGGTGAGCGTACGTGTTAGGGTACGGTTAGAGTTATCATACGGGTTAGGATTAGGGGACGGTTTAGGGTAAGGCTTCGGGTAAGGTTTCGGGTTTGGGTTCGGTTTAGGGTTAGGGTTAGGTTTAGGGGACGTTGACGGTTTAGGGGACAGGTTAGGGTACGACAACGGTTTTGGGTGAGCCTACGTGTTAGGGTACGGGTTAGTGTTAGCGTACGGGTTAGGAATAAGGGACGGGTTAGGGTAAGGCTTCGGGTAAGTGTTAGGGTTAGTGTTAGGGTTAGGGTTAGGGGACGGGGACGGTTTAGGGGACAGGTTAGAATACGACAACGTTTTAGGGTGAGCGTACGTGTTAGGGTACGGGTTAGTGTTAGCGTACGAGTTAGGATTAGGGGACGGGTTAGGGTAAGGCTTCGGGTAAGGGTTAGGGTTAAGGTTAGGGTTATGGTTAGGGTTAGGGAACGGGGACGGTTTAGGGGACAGGTTAGGGTACGACAACAGTTTCGGGTGAGCGTACGTGTTAGGGTACAGGTTAGTGTTAGCGTACGGGTTAGGATTAGGGGACGGGTTAGGGTAAGGCTTCAGGTAAGGGTTAGGGTTAGGGTTAGGGTTAGGCTTAGGGGATGGGGACGGTTTAGGGGACAGGTTAGTGTACGACAACGGTTTATGGTAAGCGTACGTGTTAGGGTACAGATTAGTGTTATCGTATGGGTTAGGATTAGGGGACGGGTTAGGATAAGGCTTCGGGTAAGGGTTAGTGTTAGGGTTAGGGTTAGGGTTAGGGTTAGGGGACGGGGACGGTTTAGGGGACAGATTAGGGTACGACAACGGTTTAGGGTGAGCGTACGTGTTAGGGTACGGGTTAGTGTTAGCGTACGGGTTAGGATTAGGGGACGGGTTAGGGTAAGGCTTCGGGTAAGGGTTAGGGTTAGGGTTAGGGTTAGGGTTAGGGTTAGGGAATGGGGACGGTTTAGGGGACAGGTTAGGGTACGACAACGGTTTAGGTTGAGCGTACGTGTTAGGGTACGGGTTAGAGTTAGCATACGGGTTAGGATTAGGGGACGGTTTAGGTTAAGGTTTCGGGTAAGGGTTCGGTTTGGGTTAGGGTTAGCATTAGGGTTAGGTTTAGGGGACGGTGACGGTTTAGGGGACAGGTTAGTGTACGACAACGGTTTAGGGTGAGCGTACGTGTTAGGGTACGGGTTAGTGTTAGCGTACGGGTTAGGATTAGGGGAAGGGTTAGGGTAAGGCTTCGGGTAAGGGTTAGGGTTAGGGTTAGGGTTAGGGAACGGGGACGGTTTAGGGGACAGGTTAGGGTACGACAACGGTTTAGGGTGAGCGTACCTGTTAGGGTACGGTTAGAGTTAGCATACGGGTTAGGATTAGGGGACGGTTTAGGGTAAGGCTTCGGGTAAGGGTTCGGGTTAGGGTTCGGTTTAGGGTTAGGGTTAGGTTTAGGGTACGTTGACTGTTTAGGGGACAGGTTAGGGTACGACAACGGTTTTGGGTGAGCCTACGTGTTAGGGTACGGGTTAGTGTTAGCGTACGGGTTAGGAATAAGGGACGGGTTAGGGTAAGGCTTCGGGTAAGGGTTAAGGTTAGTGTTAGGGTTAGGGTTAGGGGACGGGGACGGTTTAGGGGACAGGTTAGAATACGACAACGTTTTAGGGTGAGCGTACGTGTTAGGGTACGGGTTAGTGTTAGCGTACGAGTTAGGATTAGGGGACGGGTTAGGGTAAGGCTTCGGGTAAGGGTTAGGGTTAAGGTTAGGGTTATGGTTAGGGTTAGGGAACGGGGACGGTTTAGGGGACAGGTTAGGGTACGACAACGGTTTAGGGTGAGCGTACGTGTTAGGGTACAGGTTAGTGTTAGCGTACGGGTTAGGATTAGGGGACGGGTTAGTGTAAGGCTTCAGGTAAGGGTTAGGGTTAGGGTTAGGGTTAGGTTTAGGGGATGGGGACGGTTTAGGGGACAGGTTAGTGTACGACAACGGTTTATGGTGAGCGTACGTGTTAGGGTACAGATTAGTGTTATCGTATGGGTTAGGATTAGGGGACGGTTTACGGTAAGGCTTCGGGTAAGGGTTAGGGTTAGGTTTAGGGTTACGGTTAGGGGATGGGGACGGTTTAGGGGACAGGTTACTGTACGACAATGGTTTAGGGTGAGCGTACGTGTTAGGGTACGGGTTAGTGTTAGCGTACGGGTTAGGATTAGGGGACGGGTTAGGGTAAGGCTTCGGGTAAGGTTTAGGGTTAGGGTTAGGATTAGGCTTAGGGTTAGGGGACGGGGACAGTTTAGGGGACAGGTTAGTGTATGACAACTGTTTAGGGTGAGCGTACGTGTTAGGGTACAGGTTAGTGTTATCGTATGGGTTAGGATTAGGGGACGGTTTAGGGTAAGGCTTCGGGTAACGGTTAGGGTTAGGGTTAGGGTTAGGGGACGGGGACGGTTTAGGGGACGGGTTAGGGTACGACAACGGTTTAGGGTGAGCGTACGTGTTAGGGTATGGGTTAGTGTTAGCGTACGGGTTAGGATTAGGGGAAGGGTTAGGGTAAGGCTTCGGGTAAGGGTTAGGGTTAGGGTTAGGGTTAGGGTTAGGGAACGGGAACGGTTTAGGGGACAGGTTAGGGTACGACAACGGTTTAGGGTGAGCGTACGTGTTAGGGTACGGTTAGAGTTATCATACGGGTTAGGATTAGGGGACGGTTTAGGGTAAGGCTTCGGGTAAGGTTTCGGGTTTGGGTTCGGTTTAGGGTTAGGGTTAGGTTTAGGGGACGTTGACGGTTTAGGGGACAGGTTAGGGTACGACAACGGTTTTGGGTGAGCCTACGTGTTAGGGTACGGGTTAGTGTTAGCGTACGGGTTAGGAATAAGGGACGGGTTAGGGTAAGGCTTCGGGTAAGTGTTAGGGTTAGTGTTAGGGTTAGGGTTAGGGGACGGGGACGGTTTAGGGGACAGGTTAGAATACGACAACGTTTTAGGGTGAGCGTACGTGTTAGGGTACGGGTTAGTGTTAGCGTACGAGTTAGGATTAGGGGACGGGTTAGGGTAAGGCTTCGGGTAAGGGTTAGGGTTAAGGTTAGGGTTATGGTTAGGGTTAGGGAACGGGGACGGTTTAGGGGACAGGTTAGGGTACGACAACAGTTTCGGGTGAGCGTACGTGTTAGGGTACAGGTTAGTGTTAGCGTACGGGTTAGGATTAGGGGACGGGTTAGGGTAAGGCTTCAGGTAAGGGTTAGGGTTAGGGTTAGGGTTAGGCTTAGGGGATGGGGACGGTTTAGGGGACAGGTTAGTGTACGACAACGGTTTATGGTAAGCGTACGTGTTAGGGTACAGATTAGTGTTATCGTATGGGTTAGGATTAGGGGACGGGTTAGGATAAGGCTTCGGGTAAGGGTTAGTGTTAGGGTTAGGGTTAGGGTTAGGGTTAGGGGACGGGGACGGTTTAGGGGACAGATTAGGGTACGACAACGGTTTAGGGTGAGCGTACGTGTTAGGGTACGGGTTAGTGTTAGCGTACGGGTTAGGATTAGGGGACGGGTTAGGGTAAGGCTTCGGGTAAGGGTTAGGGTTAGGGTTAGGGTTAGGGTTAGGGTTAGGGAATGGGGACGGTTTAGGGGACAGGTTAGGGTACGACAACGGTTTAGGTTGAGCGTACGTGTTAGGGTACGGGTTAGAGTTAGCATACGGGTTAGGATTAGGGGACGGTTTAGGTTAAGGTTTCGGGTAAGGGTTCGGTTTGGGTTAGGGTTAGCATTAGGGTTAGGTTTAGGGGACGGTGACGGTTTAGGGGACAGGTTAGTGTACGACAACGGTTTAGGGTGAGCGTACGTGTTAGGGTACGGGTTAGTGTTAGCGTACGGGTTAGGATTAGGGGAAGGGTTAGGGTAAGGCTTCGGGTAAGGGTTAGGGTTAGGGTTAGGGTTAGGGAACGGGGACGGTTTAGGGGACAGGTTAGGGTACGACAACGGTTTAGGGTGAGCGTACCTGTTAGGGTACGGTTAGAGTTAGCATACGGGTTAGGATTAGGGGACGGTTTAGGGTAAGGCTTCGGGTAAGGGTTCGGGTTAGGGTTCGGTTTAGGGTTAGGGTTAGGTTTAGGGTACGTTGACTGTTTAGGGGACAGGTTAGGGTACGACAACGGTTTTGGGTGAGCCTACGTGTTAGGGTACGGGTTAGTGTTAGCGTACGGGTTAGGAATAAGGGACGGGTTAGGGTAAGGCTTCGGGTAAGGGTTAAGGTTAGTGTTAGGGTTAGGGTTAGGGGACGGGGACGGTTTAGGGGACAGGTTAGAATACGACAACGTTTTAGGGTGAGCGTACGTGTTAGGGTACGGGTTAGTGTTAGCGTACGAGTTAGGATTAGGGGACGGGTTAGGGTAAGGCTTCGGGTAAGGGTTAGGGTTAAGGTTAGGGTTATGGTTAGGGTTAGGGAACGGGGACGGTTTAGGGGACAGGTTAGGGTACGACAACGGTTTAGGGTGAGCGTACGTGTTAGGGTACAGGTTAGTGTTAGCGTACGGGTTAGGATTAGGGGACGGGTTAGTGTAAGGCTTCAGGTAAGGGTTAGGGTTACGGTTAGGGTAAGGTTTAGGGGATGGGGACGGTTTAGGGGACAGGTTAGTGTACGACAACGGTTTATGGTGAGCGTACGTGTTAGGGTACAGATTAGTGTTATCGTATGGGTTAGGATTAGGGGACGGGTTGGGGTAAGGCTTCGGGTAAGGGTTAGTGTTTGGGTTAGGGTTAGGGTTAGGGGACGGGGACGGTTTAGGGGACAGATTAGGGTACGACAACGGTTTAGGGTGAGCGTACGTGTTAGGGTACGGGTTAGTGTTAGCGTACGGGTTAGGATTAGGGGACGGGTTAGGGTAAGGCTTCGGGTAAGGTTTAGGGTTAGGGTTAGGGTTAGGGTTAGGGAACGGGGACGGTTTAGGGGACAGGTTAGTGTACGACAACGGTTTAGGGTGAGCGTACGTGTTAGGGTACGGGTTAGTGTTAGCGTACGGTTTAGGATTAGGGGACGGGTTAGTGTAAGGCTTCGGGTAAGGGTTAGGTTTAGGGTTAGGGTTACGGTTAGGGGACGGGGACGGTTTAGGGGACAGGTCAGGGTACGACAACTGTTTAGGGTGAGTGTACGTGTTAGGGTATGGGTTAGTGTTAGCGTACGGGTTAGGATTAGAGGACGTGTTAGAGTAAGGCTTCGGGTAAGGGTTAGGGTTAGGGTTAGGGTTAGGGTTAGGAGACGGGGACGGTTTAGGGGACAGGTTAGTGTTTGACAACGGTTTAGGGTGTGCGTATGTGTTAGGGTACGGTTTAGTGTTAGCGTACGGGTTAGGATTAGGGGACGCGTTAGGGTACGGCTTCGGGTAAGGGTTAGGGTTAGGGTTAGGGTTAGGGTTAGGGGACGGGGACGGTTTAGGGGACAGGTTATGGTACGACAACGGTTTATGGTGAGCGTACGTGTTAGGCTATGGGTTAGTGTTAGCGTACGGGTTAGGATTAGGGGACGGGTTAGGGTAAGGCGTCGGGTAAGGGTTAGGGTTAGGGTTAGGGTTAGGGTTAGGGGATGGGGACGGTTTTGGGGACAGGTTAGGGTACGACAACGGTTTAGGGTGAGCGTACGTGTTAGGGTACGGGTTAGTGTTAGCGTACGGGTTAGGATTAGGGGACGGGTTAGGGTAAGGCTTCGGGTAAGGGTTAGAGTTAGGGTTAGGGTTAGGGTTAGGGGACGGGGACGGTTTAGGGGACAGGTTAGGGTACGACAACGGTTTAGGGTGAGCGTACGTGTTAGGGTACGGGTTAGTGTTAGCGTATGGGTTAGGATTAGGGGACGGGTTAGTGTAAGGTTTAGGGTTAGGGTTAGGGTTAGGGTTAGGGTTAGGGGACGGGGACAGTTTAGGGGACAGTTTAGTGTATGACAATGGTTTAGGGTGAGAGTACGTGTTAGGGTACAGGTTAGTGTTATCGTATGGGTTAGGATTAGGGGACGGCTTAGGGTAAGGCTTCGGGTATGTGTTAGTGTTAGGGTTAGGGTTAGGGTTAGGGTTAGGGGATGGGGACGGTTTAGGGGACAGGTTAGGGTACGACAACGATTTAGGGTGAGCGTACGTGTTAGGGTACGGGTTAGTGTTAGCGTACGGATTAGGATTAGGGGACGGGTTAGTGTAAGGCTTCGGGTAAGGGTTAGGGTTAGGTTTAGGGTTAGGGTTAGGGTTAGGGAACGGGGACGGTTTAGGGAACAGGTTAGGGTACGACAACGGTTTAGGGTGAGCGTACGTGTTAGGGTACAGTTTAGAGTTAGCATACGGGTTAGGATTAGGGGACGGTTTAGGGTAAGGCTTCGGGTAAGGGTTCGGGGTAGGGTTAGGGTTAGGTTTAGGGTTAGGTTTAGGGGACGGTGACGGTTTAGGGGACAGGTTAGGGTACGACAACGCTTTAGGGTGAGCGTACGTGTTAGGGTATGGGTTAGTTTTAGCGTACGGTTTAGGATTAGGGGACGGGTTAGGGTAAGGCTTCGGGTAAGGGTTAGGGTTATGGTTAGGGTTAGGGGTAGGGTTAAGGAACGGGAACGGTTTAGGGGACAGGTTAGGGTACGACAACGGTTTAGGGTGAGCGTACGTGTTAGGGTACGGTTTAGAGTTAGCATACGGGTTAGGATTAGGGGACGGTTTAGGTTAAGGCTTCGGGTAAGGGTTCGGGTTAGGGTTAGGGTTAGGGTTAGGGTTAGGTTTAGGGGACGGTGATGGTTTAGGGGACAGGTTAGGGAACGACAACGGTTTAGGGTGAGCGTACGTGTTAGGGTATGGGTTAGTGTTAGCGTACGGGTTAGGATTAGGGGACGGGTTAGGGTAAGGCTTCGGGTAAGGGTTAGGGTCAGGGTTAGGGTTAGGTTTAGGGGACGGGGACGGTTTAGGGGACAGGTTAGGGTACGACAACGGTTTAGGGTGAGCGTACGTGTTAGGGTACGGGTTAGTGTTAGCGTACGGGTTAGGATTAGAGGACGTGTTAGAGTAAGGCTTCGGGTAAGGGTTAGGGTTAGGGTTAGGGTTAGGGTTAGGATTAGGAGACGGGGACGGTTTAGGAGACAGGTTAGTGTATGACAACGGTTTACGGTGTGCGTATGTGTTAGGGTACGGTTTAGTGTTAGCGTACGGGTTAGGTTTAGGGGACGGGTTAGGGTAAGGCTTCGGGTAAGGGTTAGGGTTAGGGTTAGGGTTAGTGGACGGGGACGGTTTAGGGGACAGGTTAGGGTACGACCACGGTTTAGGGTGAGCGTACGTGTTAGGGTATGTGTTAGTGTTAGCGAACCTGATAGGTTTAGGGGACGGGTTAGGGTAAGGCTTCGGGTAAGATTTAGGGTTAGGGTTAGGGAACGGGGACAGTTTAGGGGACATGTTAGGGTACGACAACGGTTTACGGTGAGCGTACATGTTTGGGTACGGTTTACTGTTAGCGTACGGGTTAGGATTAGGGGACGGGTTAGGTTAAGCCTTCGGGTAAGGGTTAGGATAAGGTTTAGGTTTAGGTGACGGTGACGGTTTAGGGGACAGGTTAGGGTACGACAACGGTTTAGGGTGAGCGTACGTGTTAGGATATGGGTTAGTGTTAGCGTACGGGTTAGGATTATGGGATGGGTTAGGTTAAGGCTTCAGGTAAGTGTTTGGGTTAGGGTTAGTGTTAGGGTTAGGGCTAGGGTTAGGGTTATGGGACGGGGACCGTTTAGGGGACAGTTTAGGGTACGACAACGGTTTAGGGTGAGCGTACGTGTTTGGGTACATGTTAGTGTTAGCGTACGGGTTAGGATTAGGGGACGGGTTAGTTTAAGGCTTCGGGTAAATGTTAGGGTTATGGTTAAGGTTAGGGTTAGGGGACGGGACGGTTTAGGGGACAGGTTAGGGTACGACAACGGTTTAGTGTGAGTGTACATGTTAGTGTACGGGTTAGTGATAGCCTACGGGTTAGGATAAAGGGACGGGTAAGTGTAAGGCTTTGGGTAGTGGTTAGTGTTAGTGTTAGGGTTAGGGTTAGTGTTAGGGGACGGGGACGGTTTAGCGGACAGGTTAGTTTAGGAGAACGGTTTAGGTTGAGCGTACGTGTTAGGGTATGGGATAGTGTTAGCATACGTGTTAGGATTGGGGACGTGTTAGTGGAAGGCTTCGAGTAAGGGTTAGGGTTAGTGTTAGGTTTAGGGGACGGGGACGGTTTAGGATACAGATTAGGATACGACAACAGTGTAGGTTGAGCGTACGTGTTAGGGTATGGGTTAGTGTTAGCGTACGGTTTAGGATTAGGTGACGGTTTAGCATAAGACTTCGGGTAAGGGTTAGGTTTAGGGTTATGTTTAGGTTTAGGGTTAGGGGACGAGGACGATTTAGATGACAGTTTAGGGTACAGCAACGGTTTAGGGTGAGTGTAGGTTTTATGGTACGGGTTGTGGTTAGGGTTAGGGTTAGGGGATGAGGACGATTTAGGGGACAGGTTACCGTACGACAACAGTTTAGTGTGAGCGTACGTGTTAGGGTACGGGTTAGTGTTAGCGTATGGGTTAGGATTAGGGAACGGGTTAGGTTAAGGCTTCGGGTAAAGGTTAGTGTATGTCTTTTCTATTATTTATTTGGCATATGGGCCGGAATCTGTGCTAATTTCAATCTCTGGTTTTATGCGGCACCCTAACTCACCTTTCCCCATAAGCAAGCGAAAGTTGTTTTTCTAAATTTGAAACCCTGTTCTCTATTGTAATTCAGTTCATGTGTAATCAAGTTTACATCTCGTGTATTAGTCATATCTTATGATGTTTCTTTTTCTCTGTGACGTATTTCACGTAGTATCACCGTACCTGAAGCCACTCAGTATGCCGCTTCGGGCCTGATGTCAGAGATTTCATTGCTGAGTGATATTCCATTGTACGTACGTACCACAAGTTCTTTATCCATTTTTCGCTTTCTGGGATATTGAACTTGTACCGTAGACGAGGTTCTTGTAAACAGAGCCGTCCCAAACTTTGGGGCGGCTGTGTGTTTTTGATTTTAATTTCCCTAAGCTATAGGACCATAAGTGTAAGTGCCATAGGCTGTGTTTCTTCGTTTCTTACGTGTTTCAGGAAACACCATACACTTCTCCAGAGTGGCTGTTGGCAATTTACATCCCGCCCATCAGCAAAACAATGCTCCCTCTTCTCCATGGCCTGTCCTGCCTTTCTAGATTTTACACTTTTTTCAGATGGCCGTTTTGACCGGGGAGTAGTGAGAGTTCAATGTAGTGCAGATTTCCTTTACATTCTTGCTTGGTTGGCCAAAAAGGGCGTATGCGTTTTTTCCTGAATATATTCAGGAAAAAACGCATACGCCCTTTTTGGCCAAGTGCATCATTGTCGACGTTCTGCCTCTTTTCCTATGCTTTAAGTGCAATTCCAGTCTACCCCCTGAAATCGTTTCCCTGAAATTCTGCCCCGCTTTCAAGTCCTCTTCACAGGCTTACTTCAATATATTTTTGGACGTTAGCTGTCACTTATAACTCTGCAGGTTTGTGAATTACAGTGCCCCTGAGCTCTTTCTTCAACTCGCTTTCTTGTGAGCTGGGCAACAAATCCCATTATTGCTTCAAGGCCTAATGTGTTTATGGCAGGGCACGCTGAGCCTTTGGTTATTTCCTCTTCCTGGTGGGAAATGACCGTTACATTTACCAGTGCAGACACCTACAGCTAGTCTCTTATTGGTTCTCCCTATTCCTGTTCATCTTGCGCAGAAATTTCAAGCTGTGCCAAACAGGAGGTTAAAGGCACTGACTCTCCAAGTGGGGAGAGAGTTAGTAAAGCGTCTGGAATGGTGAACCCGAATACCAGGGGACGAAAACTGAGATGCATTTAGAAAGGTTTCTGAATCACACTGTGGACCATGCTCTGGGTTTCCCATGCATGTTTTAGCTGAAGGCAGAATCCCTTGTACCTGGAGAGTTGGGACCCATGGAATGGGTACCATGCAGTATGACCAAAAGGTCTGCATTTGCTCACTGTACCTCATCAATTCTATCATCCCGAAGTATCCATCTTTATGTTTCACCCAGCTCTCTGTGTAGATGTGGTAAATCCAGGTTGCATCACAAGCCCTGATTGAATTATTTAAGAATTGCTCTCTATTTCACTGTCATTGTGTTTTGTTTTCGAAATTAATTTTGATACTGGGATTTATCGGATTTTCACTGCTGCGTTTATCCGTCTGTACACACATTTGATTCACTTACTGAGACATATAAATCCATGGGTTTTAAGTTTCTTCCTATTCACATATATTCCTAGGCGTTGAATATGTGGTGTTGAGTCCATTTCCTTAAGCAAGGGGTAGGTCTTGTGTATTAGAAATTTGGCTTATGGAACGTTATCTGTGCTAATTTAAATCTCTGGTTTCATCCGGCACCCCAACTCACCTTTCCCCATAAGCAAGCGCAAGTTGTATTTCTAAATTTGAGACCCTGTTCTATATTGTAATTCAGTTCATGTGTAGTCAAGTTTACATCCCGTGTATTAGTCATACCTAATGATGTTTCTCTTTCTGTGTGACTTATTTCACGTAGAATCACCGTACCCGAATCCAGCCACTATCCCGCTACGGGCCTGATGACATAGATTTCATTGCTCAGTGATATTCCATTTTACGTACATACCACAACTTCTTTATCCATTTTTCGCTTTCTGGGATATTTAACTTGTACCGTAGACGAGGTTCTTGTAAACAGAGCCGTCGCAAACCTTGGGGTGGCTGTGTGTTTTTGATTTTAATTTCCCTAAGTTATAGGACCATAAGTGTAAGTGCCATAGGCTGTGTTGCTTCGTTTCTTACGTGTTTCAGGAAACACCATACACGTCTCCAGAACAGCTGTTGGTAATTTACATCCCGTCCATCAGCATAACAAGGCTCCCTGTTCTCCATATCCTGTCCTACCTTTCTGGATTTTACACTTATTTCAGATGGCCCTTTTGCCCGGGGGGCAGTGAGACTTCATTGTAGTGCAGATTTCCTTTACAGGCTTGCTTGGTTGGCCAAAAAGGGCGTATGCGTTTTTTCCTGAATATATTCAGGAAAAAACGCATACGCCCTTTTTGGCCAAGTGCATCATTGTCGACGTTGTGCCTCTTTTCCTATGCTTTCAGGGCAATTCCAGTCTACCCCCTGCAATTGTTTTCCTGAAATTCTGCCCCGCTTTCAAGTCCCCTTCGCAGGCTTACTTCAATATACTTTTGGAAGATAGCTGTCATTTATAACTCTGCAGGTTTGTGAATTACAGTGCCCCTGAGCTCCTTTCTTCAACTCGCTTTCTTGTGAGCTGGGCACAAAACCGCAGAATGCTTCAGGCACTAATCTGTTTCCAGCAGGGCACCCTGAGCCTTTGGTTAATTCCTCTTCCTGGTGGGAAATGAGCATTACATTTGCCCGTGCAGACACCTACAGCTAGTCTCTCATTGGTTCTCCTTATTCCTGTTCATCTTGCACAGAAATTGCAAGCTGTGCCAAACAGGAGGTTAAAGGCACTGACTCTCCAAGCGGGGAGAGTGTTAGTAAAGCGTCTGGAATGGTGAACCCGAGGACCAGGATACGAAAACTGAGATGCATTTTAAATCATTTCCCAATCACACGGTGGACGATACTCTGGGTTTCCCATGCATGTTTTAGCTGGAGGAAGAATCCCTTGAACCTGGAGTGTTGGGACCCATGGAATGGGTACCATGCAGTATGACTTCAAAGGGTCTGCATTTACTCACCGAACCTCACCAATGCTATCAGCCTGAAGTGTCCAGCCTTATGTCTCAACCAGCTCTGGGTGTAGATGTGGTCAATCCCGGTTGCATCACATGCCCTGAGTGAATTATTTAAGAATTACTCTCTATTTCACTGTCTTTGTGTTTTATTTTTGAAATTTATTTTGATAATGGGATTTATCGGATTTTCACTGCTGCGTTTCGGCCGATATACACACACGCTTGATTCTCTTACGGAGACATATATATCCATGGGTTTTAAGATTCTTCCTAGTCAGGTATATTCCTAGGCGTTGAATATGTGGTGTTGGGTCCATTTCGTTGAGCAAGGAGTAGGTCTTTTCTATTTCATATTTGGCTTATGGAAAGTTATCTGTGCTAATTTCAGTCTCTGGTTTTATGCAGCACCCCAATGCACCTTTCCCCATAAACAAGCACTAGTTGGTTTTCTAAATTTGAGACCCTGTTCTGTTTTGTAATTCAGTTCATGTGTAGTCAAGTTTACATTCCGTGTATTAGTGATATCTTAGGATGTTTCTTTTTCTGTGTGACGTAGTTCACGTAGAATCACCGTACCTGCATCCACTCACTATGCCGCTACGGGCCTGATGACACAGATTTCATTGCTGAGTGATATTGCATTGTACGTACGTGCCACAACTTCTTTATCCATTTTTTGCTTTCTCGGATATTTACCTGATACTGTAGACGAGCTTCTTGTGAACACAGCCGTCCCAAATATTGGGGTGGCTGTCTGTTTTTGATTTTAATTTCCGTAAGCTATAGGACCATAAGTGGAAGTGCCATAGGCTGTGTTGCTTTGTTTCTTACGTGTTTCAGGAAACACCATACACTTCTCCAGGGTGGCTGCTGGCAATTTACATCCTGCCAATCAGCATAACAAGGCTCCCTGTTCTCCATATCCTGTCTTACCTTTCTGGATTTTACACTTTTTTCAGATGGCCCTTTTGCCCGGGGGGCAGTGAGACTTCATTGTAGTGCAGATTTCCTTTACAGGCTTGCTTGGTTGGCCAAAAAGGGCGTATGCGTTTTTTCCTGAATATATTCAGGAAAAAACGCATACGCCCTTTTTGGCCAAGTGCATCATTGTCGACTTTCTGCCTCTTTTCCTATGCTTTCAGGGCAATTCCAGTCTACCCCCTGCAATCGTTTTCCTGAAATTCTGCCCCACTTTCAAGTCCCCTTCGCAGGCTTACTTCAATATATTTTTGGAGGATAGCTGTCATTTATAACTCTGCAGGTTTGTGAATTACAGTGCCCCTGAGCTCCTTTCTTCAACTCGCTTTCTTGTGAGCTGGGCACAAAACCGCAGGATTGCTTCAGGCCATAATCTGTTTTCAGCAGGGCACGCTGAGCCTTTGTTTAATTCCTCTTCCTGGTGGGCAATGAGCGTTACATTTGCCCGTGCAGACACCTACAGCTAGTCTCTCATTGGTTCTCCCTATTCCTGTACATATTGCACAGATATTTCAAGCTGTGCCAAACAGGAGGTTAAAGGCACTGACTCTCCAAGCGGGGAGAGTGTTAGTAAAGCATCTGGAATGGTGAACCCGAGGACCAGGATACGAAAACTGAGATGCATTTTAAATCGTTTCCCAATCACACGGTGGACGATACTCTGGGTTTCCCATGCATGTTTTAGCTGGAGGAAGAATCCCTTGAACCTGGAGTGTTGGGACCCATGGAATGGGTACCATGCAGTATGACTTCAAAGGGTCTGCATTTACTCACCAAACCTCACCAATGCTATCAGCCTGAAGTGTCCAGCCTTATGTCTCAACCAGCTCTGGGTGTAGATGTGGTCAATCCCGGTTGCATCACATGCCCTGAGTGAATTATTTAAGAATTACTCTCTATTTCACTGTCTTTGTGTTTTATTTTTGAAATTTATTTTGATAATGGGATTTATCGGATTTTCACTGCTGCGTTTCGGCCGATATACACACACGCTTGATTCTCTTACGGAGACATATATATCCATGGGTTTTAAGATTCTTCCTAGTCAGGTATATTCCTAGGCGTTGAATATGTGGTGTTGGGTCCATTTCGTTGAGCAAGGAGTAGGTCTTTTCTATTTCATATTTGGCTTATGGAAAGTTATCTGTGCTAATTTCAGTCTCTGGTTTTATGCAGCACCCCAATGCACCTTTCCCCATAAACAAGCACTAGTTGGTTTTCTAAATTTGAGACCCTGTTCTGTTTTGTAATTCAGTTCATGTGTAGTCAAGTTTACATTCCGTGTATTAGTGATATCTTAGGATGTTTCTTTTTCTGTGTGACGTAGTTCACGTAGAATCACCGTACCTGCATCCACTCACTATGCCGCTACGGGCCTGATGACACAGATTTCATTGCTGAGTGATATTGCATTGTACGTACGTGCCACAACTTCTTTATCCATTTTTTGCTTTCTCGGATATTTACCTGATACTGTAGACGAGCTTCTTGTGAACACAGCCGTCCCAAATATTGGGGTGGCTGTCTGTTTTTGATTTTAATTTCCGTAGGCTATAGGACCATAAGTGGAAGTGCCATAGGCTGTGTTGCTTTGTTTCTTACGTGTTTCAGGAAACACCATACACTTCTCCAGGGTGGCTGCTGGCAATTTACATCCTGCCAATCAGCATAACAAGGCTCCCTGTTCTCCATATCCTGTCTTACCTTTCTGGATTTTACACTTTTTTCAGATGGCCCTTTTGCCCGGGGGGCAGTGAGACTTCATTGTAGTGCAGATTTCCTTTACAGGCTTGCTTGGTTGGCCAAAAAGGGCGTATGCGTTTTTTCCTGAATATATTCAGGAAAAAACGCATACGCCCTTTTTGGCCAAGTGCATCATTGTCGACTTTCTGCCTCTTTTCCTATGCTTTCAGGGCAATTCCAGTCTACCCCCTGCAATCGTTTTCCTGAAATTCTGCCCCACTTTCAAGTCCCCTTCGCAGGCTTACTTCAATATATTTTTGGAGGATAGCTGTCATTTATAACTCTGCAGGTTTGTGAATTACAGTGCCCCTGAGCTCCTTTCTTCAACTCGCTTTCTTGTGAGCTGGGCACAAAACCGCAGGATTGCTTCAGGCCATAATCTGTTTTCAGCAGGGCACGCTGAGCCTTTGTTTAATTCCTCTTCCTGGTGGGCAATGAGCGTTACATTTGCCCGTGCAGACACCTACAGCTAGTCTCTCATTGGTTCTCCCTATTCCTGTACATATTGCACAGAAATTTCAAGCTGTGCCAAACAGGAGGTTAAAGGCACTGACTCTCCAAGCGGGGAGAGTGTTAGTAAAGCATCTGGAATGGTGAACCCGAGGACCAGGATACGAAAACTGAGATGCATTTTAAATCGTTTCCCAATCACACGGTGGACGATACTCTGGGTTTCCCATGCATGTTTAAGATGGAGGAAGAATACCTTGAACCTGGAGAGTTGGGACCCATGGAATGGGTACCATGCAGTATGACTTCAAAGGATCTGCATTTGTTCACCGAAACTCACCAATGCTATCAGCCTGAAGTGTCCAGCCTTATGTCTCAACCAGCTCTGGGTGTAGATGTGGTAAATCCAGGTTGCATCACATGCCCTGAGTGAATTATTTAAGAATTGCTACCTATTTCACTGTCATTGTGTTTTGTTTTTGAAATTTATTTTAATAATGGGATTTATCGGATTTTCACTGCTTCGTTTATGCCGCTGTACATGCGCTTGATTCTCTTACGGAGACATATAAGTCCATGGGTTTTAAGATTCTTACTAATCCGGTATATTCTTAGGCATTGAATATGGCGTGTTGAGTCCATTTCGTTGAGCAAGGAGTAGGTCTTGACTATTACATATTTGGCTTATGGAAGGGTATCTGTGCTAATTTCAATCTCTGGTTTTATGCAGCACCCCAACTCACCTTTCCCCTTAAGGAAGCATAAGTTGGTTTTCTTAATTTGAAACCCTCTTCTCTTTTGTAATTCAATTCATGTGTAGCCATGTTAACATTCCATGTATTAGTGATATCTTATGTCTTTTTCTTTTTGAATTATGTGACTTCGAATGATCACACGTAACTCCTCTGGAGTTGTTATAACTGGCCGTATTTCATTGATTTCCAGGCTGAGTAATATTCCACTCTACATAAGCACCATATCTCTGTCCGTTTTTTCTCTGCAGATACATTTAAGTTATATCCTAGTCGAGGATCTTTTAAACAGAGAGGTGGAAAACATTGGGGTGCCTGTGTCCTCTCGATTTTTGTTTTTCCCAAGATATACGTCCATGAGTGCAAGTGCCCTGTGCTCGGTAGCTCATTTTTTAGATGCTTTAGTAAACACAATAGACTTATCCAGAGTGACCGTTGGCAATATACATTCCCACTATAAGACTCACAGGGCTCCCTTTTCTCCTTGCCCTGTCCTGCATTTCTGGTGTTTACACTTTATGAGGACGGCTCTTCTGACTGATGCAAAGTGATATGTTTTGTAGTATTGATTTCCAGTGCCCACCTGTTTGGTTGGCTAAAAAAGTGTATGCCCTTTTCTTGAATATATACAGAAAAAGACGCATACACCCTTTTTGGCCAACTGCAATGTTGGCAATGTTCAGCCCCTTTTCTTGTGCTTAATGGCGAGTCCTTTCTACCTCTTCCAATCCCTTTCCTGCCATTCTCCGTTTCTTACAAGTCCTTTTCTCTGACTTTCCTCAAGACATTTTTCAGTGATAGATATTTTCAATTCTGCAGTTTCGTGAATTTTAGTGCCCCTGAGTTCCATTTTCCAACTTGTGTTTATGGGAACTGGCCACAAAGCATCAGGATTCCTCAAGCCCTATTCTGTTTCCATGGGCAACCCTAGCCTTTGGTCAATTCGTCTTCCTGATTGGAAATTAGAGTGGCATGTGCCTGTCCGAACACCTAGGACTTGTCTCTCATTGTTCCTCCTCCTTCTGCTTCATCCTCTGGACAAATTCCAAACTGTATGCAACAGGATGTTGACAGTGCTGACATCTCCAAGTGGGGAGACTGTTAGTAAAGACGCTGGAGTGGTGAACCCTAGCACCAAGAGATGAGGAGATGAGATGCCTTTTCCAAACTTTTCCCGATCAGACGGTATACCATCCTCTGGGTGTGACAGGCATGTTTTAGGTGTAGGAAGGGTCCCATTCATGTGAGGAGAACACCAGGGGATTTTAAATATCAGTGTCTCTCCGCAACCCAAACTGGGGAATTTTTTAAGCTACGGCTACACATATGTTCATTAAGGGCCTTGGGAAGTAAGCAGAGTCCAAACTTTAGATGATTGAAGTCTTCAGGGTCAGAAGCACTCACCACTGTCTTCCCTTAGATTCCATTTTTACTGTCATTGATGGATGATGTCAATAAAAATATCTATTCTTTTTCAGATCATTTCCCCTTATAGGTTATTGCAAAATATTGAGTGTAGTTCCCTGTGCTATACAGTAGTTCCTTGCTGATGATTTCATACATAGAAGTGTGTATGTGTTAATCCCAAACTGTTAATTTATCCCTCCTCCTACCATTTCCCTTTGGTAATAATAAATTATAAGATTTTATGCTTCTCAGAAATGGGGGAGCTGAAAGAGAGGTATCATTTTCAATGCAAAAGCATTTAAAACAAGATTGAAGCTTTAACCAAGATTATTAGATGTACATCCTTGGAAAGAAATCACTTTGTTTCTCTAATATTGACCTGACAAAGAAGACAAACCTTTTCACTGAACTTGCTTATAAGAAAGTGATGGAAATATCAAATGGAAGTGTTAGAAACATCTTATTTTACCCGAGCCTTATACACTGTTCTATGTTAATTACAGTTTGGCTCACACATCTGTTCATTGAAGTTACAATGTTCTCAATTTCTGTTACTGATCCTCCAGAGTGGACGCCAACAAGTGTCCCCCTGCCCAGTGTCATTGGAGCCAATAGATCGAGACTGAGTTTGGTTCAAAAGCAAAGGAAACTTTATATTTTGATCAGAGAATGGAGAGGTGCTACCCTGTGGGCTGTGGGCTGGGCTGCTGTGTAGAGATCCTGTCAGAGTCACTGGGAGGGAGGGGGCTGAGCTCTCGAGGACCTGGTTGGCTGCAGCTCAGGCTCTATGTCACGGAGTCTGAACTGGGCCCCAGGAGCTGAAGTGTCATCGAGCCATTCTGCTCTAGGAAATCTGGTCTGAAGTGCCGGGTGTGGAACCTCTGTATGCGGGACACTAGGAGCACCTGAAATTAGACAAAGCACAAAGGATAAAAATGGTTAGACTTTATTTTATTGCC
The DNA here is from genome assembly GCF_963924675.1 of Phocoena phocoena. Lineage (NCBI taxonomy): Eukaryota > Metazoa > Chordata > Mammalia > Artiodactyla > Phocoenidae > Phocoena > Phocoena phocoena. Next base: position 593,202 of record NW_027077614.1, read on the forward strand.
CAGATTCTATTTTTATCTCCCAGGCATTTTTAAGGGGCTTTGCCTGGGACAAACTTCTCTTCTGCCTTTTGTCCCTTTCCTCATTCTTGGAGTGCTGCGGGTGCAGACCCTTCTTCTGTAACTGCTGAGTGCTGAGTTAGGAGGCTTCATACCCGTGGGCGAGGGTCAGAACTTCTCCCCAGCAGCCTCCAGGTGACGTTGATTGTCCCCAGGCCTCCTGCCTCCCTGCTCGTCCACCTGAGCACCAGTATTGGAAGTGTTATAGATTCTAATGACCTTTAAGGGTCCAGAAAGGAGATGTGCAGTGGCGCTGTGAGGTCCAGTTTCACTCCGCCCCACATTTGTTCGGCCACCTTAGGCTGACCGTTTCTGCCAGCCTAAATGCTCTGACTGACCGTTTCTGCCAGCCTAGATGCTCTGACCAACAGTCTGCGCTTTCTTCCATTAGGCCCCTGAATTAACGTAAAAACAGCACCAGGTGTCAGGATCCTGCCCGCTCAGCTCCCAGACAGTCCAGGGTCAGTGGTGATGAAGGATCATGATGGTCACTGAGTCAAGAGCCTTTGGAAGTAAACAGGAGTCCAGCCGGTCTTATTGGCCACCATCATCAGGGTGTCTGTAGGCTTTTCTATGGTGACAGCATGATATACGGTTCCCCCGCCAAGATTATTAGCTCCCCTCTGGGTACAGTAAGTACTGCAAGCAGTAGTCTACTCTTTTGGGACACACTCTTGTTGTTTTATGAGAGAAACTCCAGGTCAAGTGATGGTCACACGGGTCGTCATGGTGCCCCGTTGCCCCCGGTTATCTCTCTGGAGGTTGGAGTTGGAGGGCCTCCTCAATCGAGGTCAGTGTGCCCACGGAGCAAACCCTGCAACTTCAGGGCATGGTTGGGGGTTAGGATCACCACGTGGGGTCCGTTTCCCTTAGAAGGGAGGTGGCCTTTTGGGCTGCTGATTTCCAGGTTTTCAGATACCACCAGTATCTTGGCCAGATGTGGCGGTGGGCCAAGCCCCTTGGTGACCATAGTTTATCCTACCTGGATGGCATTCTTGCATTGTTCCATTTCAAGTGGTCCCAGTTTTTGCACTAATACTCCAATGGCGATTCACCTTTCACCAGGAATGTAAAGGTCAAAGGGTTTAGCTAAATTAGGGAGTCCCAGGGCAAGGGTCTGAATTGACTGCTCTTTCCATTCTTGAAAGGCCACTTCTGGATTCTATTCAAAAGGATCATCATCTTTTCCTTTCAGTGTTTCATATAGAGGCCCAGCTAGTAGACTGTAGTTAGGGATCCAGAGGCAGGAAACCCTGGCTTCCCCAGGAACCCCTAAGCTGTCTTCTAGTTTCAGAAAGGGGTAAGGCTGTAAATTGTTTCTTCCCTTTCCTGGGATGGGCTTCTCCGACCTTCTGTGAGAATGAAGCCCAGGCAGGTCACCGTAGTATGTGATACTTGAGCTTTTTCGTGGACAACTTCTATCCTTTATTGGCTTGGTAGTTCTGAGGCCTCCTTAGTAGGGCTGGCGATCAGAATGTCGTCTGAATATTGAAGGAGTGTTTCCTTTTCCAGAGGTAGAATTTTTAGGTCTTTAGCTGAGCTTTCCCCAAAGATGGTGTGGGAATTTTTGAACCCTTGGGGCAAGACAGCCTGGAAGTATTGTTTTAGTTGTATGTTGAGTCCTGTCACTCACAAGCCAAAATTTCTTGTGACTCTGGGACTAATGGAATACAAAAGAAGGCATCAGTGAAGACTAATACAGAATACCAAGTCCTGGTGGTTGGTAGAATGACCAGCAGGGTGTAGGATTTAGGAACTACTGGAGGTATATCCTCAGTGACTTCACTGACTGTCCTGACATCCTTTACCAGGACTCCAGCAGCCCATGGGGCTCTCGAGGTCAGGCCAATCCCAGGATATGGAGCTCACCTGGGCAGGTACCCTACCCCCACCCCAGCCCACGGGGCTCTCGTGTTCAGGCCCCTCCCAGGATATGGGATTCCCTGGGCAGGTCCTCTGCAGTCCATGGGGCTCCCGTGGTCAGGCCCCTCCCAGGATACAGAGCTACCCTTGCAGGTACCTTGGCAGGGCTGGGCACACAGGAACCGTGCACATAGCCCTCATTGCAGAGCACTCCCAGCTCACCTGTCGCTCAGATCTGACACAGAGCACCTCAGAGCAGGACTTGAACTAACAAACAGCAGCTCTGACAGGTCTGTGACCCTGGGCATCACTCTGTGCGGCCTCCTCCACCTGGTCTTCCAGAGACTTCCACTGCACCCGGGGCACCAGGCCTCTGTCTCCAACCACCACCCACCCCTCCTCTCCCTGACTCCTGGGTTCCTCTCATTAGGAGAGGGTTTTCTTGAAGTTGTCTCCCACTCACGGGCCAGATAATATGATTAGAAAACAAGCCAGAGCTGCAGCCCCTTGTCTATCCTGACTCTCAGGAGCCCACACCTGTTCCTTGGAGCTGGCCGATTCAGCAAGTTCCATTTTCTGCAACTGTGAGCCCCTGAGGGGTGATTATTGGCTGGCCTGGGAAGCCTGACCGTGCCGGCCAGCCCTCCCCAGGTGTGCCTGGGTTCAGATCAATATAAACACCGCTCCAGGCAGCAAGAGCCCCTGCAGCTGTGCCTGACGCCATTTTCTCTGCCCTGTCAGCAGTCTCGGGGCTGGGCTGGTGGGAGGGAGTGAGAGGCCACGGCTTTGTGGGTGTCCCAGTGTGAGTGGGGCTCTGCTGGACTTTCTGCAGCAGTTGCCAAGATGCTACCTGCTAAAGAAGAGGATGTGTCACCCACACCTGCCGCTGGAATTTCTCCCTGGGCACAGGTGAGGAAGGAAGAAAGCAGTGGGGGCCGGGACAGCAGGGGTATCTCAGGCAGGGAAATAGAGAGCTTCCAGAAGAGCACCCAGGGCCAGGACCATCCTGGCTGGCCTGCAGGCACCAAGTCGGCTGGCATGCTGTCCCTCATGTGGCTCCATGGCCCTTCCTCTAGGTTTTCAAGTCCTTGTACATATTCAGGTGTTTAGCCTTGGAAGGGTGGGAACATTTCAGCAGCAGCTGGCCTGGGGCTCGGCCCACGTTTACTCACAGATACCTCGGCACGGTCCCCCAGCTTTGCAGTGAGGACGCTTGTTGCGAGGAGCATGCTGGCTGAATGGGAGATGATTCTCCACCACTGACCAACTTCAGAATTGTTTGCAATTGGAGCAAGTGCCCTGAAACGGTTTTCCTCTGTGTAACTGGTGGGTTCTGTTCTTTTTTATCTTTTTTTCGTTTTTGGTTCAAGGTAGATTTTATTCCTCTTTTGTGTATTTACAGATATAAGCATGGAAATAATTTATTCATATAAATACATGTATGTGAAGGGAAGAATATTTTTTCTGTTTTACTTTTTTTAATTTTATTTTTGTATTTTGAATTTAATTTTATATTTTTATACAGCAGGTTGTTTTTGGTTATCTACTTTATACATATAAATGTATACATACCTATCCCAATATCTCAACTCCTCCCACCACCATCCCCAACAGCTTTCCCCCCTTGTTGTCCATACGTTTGTTGTATACATGTGTTGCTCTATTTCTGCCTTGCAAAACGGTTCATCTGTACAATTTTTCTAGGTTCCACATATATGCATTAATATACAAGATTTGTTTTTCTCTTTCTGACTTACTTCACTCTGTATGACAGTCTCTAGATCCATCAACGTCTCTACAAATGTCCCAATTTCATTCCTTTTTATGGCTTAGTAATATTCCATTTTATATATGTACCACATCTTTATGCATTCGTCTGTCTGTGGGCATTTAGGATGCTTCCATTTCCTGGATAGTGTAAATAGTGATGCAATGAACATTGTGGTAAATGTCTCTTTTTCATTTATGGTTTTGTCTGGGTATATGCCCAGTAGAGGGATTGCTGTATCATATGGTAATTCTATTCTTAGTTTTATAAGAAACTCCATAATGTTCTCCACAGTGACTGTATCAATTTACGTTCCCAACAATAGTGGAAGAGGATTCCTTATCTCCACACCGTTTCCAGCATTTGTTGTTTGTAGATTTTCTGATGATGCCCATTCTAATAGGTGTGAGGTGATACACCATGGATGAGTCTATTTCGTTGAGCAAAGAGTAGGTCTTGTTTATTACGTATTTGGCTTATGGAATGGTATGTGTGCTAATTTCAATCTGTTTTTATACAGCAGCCCAACTCAACTTTCCCCTTAAGCAAGCATAAGGTTTTTATCTAAATGTGAGACTCTGTTCGGTTTTGTAATTCAGTTTATGTGTAGCCAAGTTTACACTCCCTCTATTAGTGATATCTTATGATAATTATCTTTCTTTGTGTGACATATTTCTCTTAGAATCATCATAATTAAATCCACTCAATTTGCTGCTACAGGCCTGATGACATTGATTTCACTGCTGAGTGATATTCTGTTGTACGTAAGTAGCACAACTTCTTTATCCATTTTTTTCTTTCTGGGATATTTAATTTGTACTGGACTCGAGGTTCTTGTAAACACAGCAGCCCTAAATTTTGTGTTGGCTGTGTCTTGTTGATTTTAATTTTCCTAAGCTATAGGGCCAAAAGTGGAAGTGCCCTAGGCTCTGTAGCTTTGTTTTTTAGATGTTTAAGGATACACCATGAACATCTCCAGAGTGTCTGTTGGCAATTTACATCCCGCCCATCAGCATAACACGGCTCCCTGTTCTCCATGGCCTGTCCTGTGTTTCTGGTTTTTACACTTTATTCAGATGGCCTTTTTGATGAATGGGAAATGTGACTTCATTGTAGTGTGGATTTCCATTGCTGGAGTGCTTGGTTGGCCAAAATGTTCATATGCGTTTTTTCCTGAATATATTCAGGAAAAATGTATACGCACTTTTTGTCCATGTGCATCACTGTCAAAGATCTGCCGCTTTTCATATGCTTTAAATGCAATTCCAATCTACCTCTTGAAATATGATTCCTGCAATTCTGCCTCGTTTTCAAGTCCTCTTTGCAGACTTACTTCGATATATTTTTGCCAATAGCTGTCATTTATCTCTGCAGGTTTGTGAATTACAGTGCCCCTGAGCTCCTTTCTTAACTCGCTTCCTTGTAAGCTGGCCACAAAACTGCAGGTTTGCTTCAGGCCATAATCAGGGTCCGGCACGGCACTCTGAGCCTTTGGTTAATTCCTCTTCCTGGTGGGAAATTAGAGTTAAATGTGCCCCTCCAGATACCTGCCTCACTCCCAGCCACATGGTGATGTATGTCCTCAGGTTTGAGGCCATATGTGATGGGTTCCTCATCTTTTGATGATGTGGCCCCACTGGTGTGTGGACACTCCTGCCTGGTTCCCATCCCCTTGGTGATGTGGGCCCTCTGGTGAGACTCTGATCCTGGTTGGGTTCCTCACACATCCGTGAGGTGAGCCCTCTTCTCTGAGGTCACTCCTGCCTGGCTGGCACAACCCGCCTTGTTGACTTCGGCACCCTGGTGGCAGTTGGAGCCTGCTGGGAGCCTCCTTCCCGCGGTGATGAGGCCCTCTGGCGTCAGACCCTAATGGCGGGGTTCCCACATTTTCTGATACGTGCTAAGTGGTACGAGGGCACTCCTGCCAGGTTCCCATCCTCATGAGCGTGTGGGCCTTCTGTTCTGAGGTCCTAACGGCTGGGTTGCTCACACTTTCATGATGTGGGCCCTCTGCTGTGAGGTCAATCCTGCCTGGCTGGCGCACGTCGCCTTGGCGACGTGGACCCTCTGGTGGCAGTTGGAGCGTGCTGGGGCCTCCTCCCCTCAGTGATGAGGGCCTTCTGGTGTCAGGCCCTAAGTGCTGGGCTCCACACATTTTCTGATGTGTGCCCAGTGGTGCGAGTCACTCCTGCCAGGTTCCCATCCCCATGGGCATGTGGGACTTCTGTTCTGTGGTCCCAACTGCTGGGTTGCTCACAGTTTCATGATGTGGGCCCTTTGCTGTGTGTTCACTCTGGCCTGTATCCCATAGTGTCAGTGCTCTGGGCCTCCAGCTTGGAGTTTCCAACTTCTCGATTCCTCACCTTTTTTATTCTATGGGCCCTCGGTTGTGCGTCTCCTCCTGCATGCCTCACTCCCAGCCCCTTCGTGATGTGTGTCCCCTTGTTTGAGGCCACATGTGCTGTGTTCCTCACCTTTCTATAATGTGGCCACACTGGTGTGAGGACACTCTTGCCTGGTTCCCATTCCCTTGGTGATGTTGGCCCCACTGCTGTTAGGACAGTCTTGCCTGGTTCCCATCACCTTGGTGATGTTGGCCCTCTGGTGAGAGTCTCATCCTGGTTAGGTTCCTCACCCTTCTGTGAGGTGGGCCCTCTGCTCTGAGGTCACTCCTGCCTGGCTGGCACACCCCGCCTTGGCAACGTCGGCCATATGGTGGCAGTTGGAGCCTGCTGGGAGCCTCCTCCCCTCGGTGATGAGGGCCCTCTGGCCTCAGGCCCTAACTGCTGGGTTCCCACATTTTCTGATTCGTGCTAAGTGGTGCAAGGACACTCCTGCCAGGTTCCCATCCCCATGGGGATGTGAGCCTTCTGCTCTGAGGTCCCAACGGCTGTGTTGCTCACAGTTTCATGATGAGGGCCCTCTGGTGTGAGTTCACTCCTGCCTAGATCCCATAGCCTCGCTGCTCCTGGCTGCCTGCCGGAGGTTCCAACTGTGGGATTCCTCACCTTTTTTATTCTATGGTCCCTCTGTTTTGAGGATCCTCTGGCCTGCCTCACTCCCAGCCCCTTGGTGATGTGTGTCCTCAGGTTTGAGGCCACGTGTGCTGGGTCCCTCAAATTATGGTGATGTAGCCCCACTGGTGTGAGGACACTCCTGCCTGGTTCCCATTCCCTTGGTGATGTTGGCCCTCTGGTGACAGTCTGATCCTTGTTGGGTTCCTCACACTTCTGCGAGGTGGGCTTTCTGCTCTGAGGTCACTCCTGCCTGGTTGGCACACCCCACCTTGGTGACATCGGCCTTATGGTGGCAGTTGGAGCCTGCTGGGAGCCTCCTCCCCTCGGTGATGAGGGTCCTCTGGCCTCAGGTCCTAACTGCTGGGTTCCCACATTTTCTGATTCGTGGAAGTGGGCCGAGGACACTCCTGTCAGGTTCCCATCCCCATAGGGATGTGGGCCTTCTGCTCTAAGGTCCCATCCGCTGGGTTGCTCACAGTTTCATGATGTGGGACCTCTGCTGTGAGTTTGCTGTGGCCTGGATCCCATAGACTCTGTGCTCTGGGCGGCCTACTGGCCGGTTCCAACTGCTGGATTCCTCACAACTTTTATTCTGTGGGCTCTGTTTTGTGAGGATACTCCTGCTTGCCTCACTCCTAGCCCCGTGGAGATGTGGGTCCCCTGTTTTAGGCCACATGTTCTGGGTTCCTCACCTTTCTATAATGTGGCCACACTGGTGTGAGGACCCTCCTGCCTGGTTCCGATCCCCTTGGTGATGTGGGCCCTCTGGTGAGAGTCTTATCATGGCTGGTTTCCTCACCCTTCTGTGAGGTAGGCCCTCTGCGGTGAGGTCACTCCTGCCTGGCTGGCACACATCACCTTGGTGACGTGGGCCCTCAGTTGGGAGTTGGTGTCTGCTGCGAGTCTCCGTCCCTTGGTAATGAGGGCCCTCTTGCGTCAGACCCTAACTCCTGGGCTCCCAAAATTTGCAGATGTGCGACCTGTGGTGCGAGTACACTCCTGTCAGGTTCCCAACCCCATGGGAATTTGGGCCTTCTGCTCTGAGGTCCCAACGGCTGGGGTGCTCACAGTTTCATGATGAGGGCCCTCTGATGTGCGTTCATTCCGGCCTAGATCCCATAGGCTTGCTGCTCCTGGGCGCCTGCTGGGAGGTTCCAACTGCGGGATTCCTCACCTTTTTTATTCTATGGGCCCTCTGTTTTGAGGCTCCTCCTGCCTGCCTCAATCCCAGCCCCGTTGTGATGTGTGTCCTCTGGTGTGAGGCCACGTGTGCTGGGTCCCTCACCTTTTGATGATGTGGCCCCAATGGTGTGAGGACACTCGTGCCTGTTTCCCAGCCCCTTGGTGATGTGGCCCCTCTGGTGAGAGTCTGATCCTGGCTGGGTTCCTTACCGTTCTGTGAGGTGGGCCCTGTGCTCTTAGGTAACTCCTGCCTGGCTTGCTCCCATTGCCTTGGTGACGTCGGCCCTCTGGTGGCAGTTGGATCCTTTTGGAGACTCCTGTCCTCGGTGATGAGGTCCCTCTGGCGTCAGGCTCTAACTGCTGGGCTCCCCAGGTTTTCTAATGTGAGCCCAGTGATGCCAGGACACTCGTGAAATGTTCCCATCCCCATGGCGATATGGGCCTTCTGCTCTGAGGTTCCAACGACTGGGTTGCTCACAGTTTCCTGATGTTAGCTCTCTGGTGTTAGTTCACTCATTCCTAGATCCCATAGCCTCTGTACTCTGGGCCGCCTGCTGGGAAGTTCCAACTGCTGGGTTCCTCACCTTTTTTATTCTTTGGGCCCTGTGTTGGGAGGCTCCTCCTGCCTGTGTCACTCCCAGCCCCTTGGTGATGTAGGTTCTCTGGTTTGTGGCCACATGTGCCAGTTTCCTCATCTTTTAGTGATGTGGCCACACTGGTGTGAGGACACTCGTGCCTGGTTCCCGTCCCCTTGGTGATATGGGCCCTCTGGTGAGAGTCTGATCCTGGTTGGGTTCCTCACACTTCTTTGAGGTGGGCCGTCTGCTGTGAGGTCACTCCTGCCTGGCTGGCACACCCCGCCTTGGCGACGTGGGCCCTCTTGTGGTAGTTGGAACATGCTGGGAGCCTCCTCCCCTCAGTGATGAGGGCCCTCTGGCGTCAGGCCCTGACTGCTGGGTACCCACATTTTCTGATATGTGCTAAGTGGTGCGAGGACACTCCTGCCATGCTCCCAACACCTTGGGGATGTGGACCTTCTGCTCTGAGGTCCAAATGGCTGGGTTGCTCGCATTTTCATGATGTGGACCCTCTGCTGTGAGTTTACTGCGGCCTGAATCGCATAGACTTGGTGCTCTTGGCCGCCTGCTGGGAGGTTCCCATTGCTGGATTCCTCAGCTTTTTTATTCTATGGGCCCTGTGTTGTGAGGCTACTCCTGCCTGCCTCATTCTGAGCCCCTTGGAGATGTGGGTCTTCTGGTTTAGGCCACATGTGCTGGGTTCCTCACCTTTCTATGATGTGGCCACACTGGTGTGAAGACTCTCCTGCCTGGTTCTGATCACCTTGGTGATGTGGGCCCTCTGGTGAGAGTCTTATCCTGGCTGTGTTCCTCACCCTTCTGTGAGGTAGGCCCTCTGCGGTGAGGTCACTCCTACCTGGCTGTCACACGTCACCTTGGCGACGTGGGACCTCAGTTGGGTGTTGGTGCCTGATTGGAGTCTCCTCCCCTTGGTAATGAGGGCCCTCTGGCATCAGGCCCTAACTCCTGGGTTCCCTAAATTCTCTGATGTGTTCCCTGTGGTGCGAGTACACTTCTGACAGGTTCCCAACCCCATGGGAATGTGGGCCTTCTGCTCTGAGATCCCAACGCCTAGGTTGCTCACAGTTTCATGATGACGGCCCTCTGGTGTGAGATCACTCCGGCCTGGATCCCATAGTCTCGCTGCTCCTGGCCGCCTGCTGGGAGGTTCCAACTGCGGGACTCTTCACCTCTTTAATTCTATGGTCCCTCTGTTTTGAGGCTCCTCCTGCCTGCCTCAATCCCAGCTCCCTTGTGATGTGTGTCCTCTGGTTTGAGGCCACGTGTGCTGGGTCCCTCACTTTTTGGTGATGTGGCCCCACTAGTGTGAGGACACTCCTGCCTGGTTCCCATTCCCTTGGTGATGTGGGCCCTCTGGTGAGAATCTGATCCTCTTTGGTTCTTCACACTTCTGTGAGGTTGACCCTCTGCTCTGAGGTCACTCCTGCCTGGTTGTCGCACTCCGCATTGGCGACGTCGCCCCTCTGGTAGCAGTCGGAGCTGGCTGGGAGCCACCGCCCCTCGGTGATGAGGGCCCTCTGGCATCAGGCACTAATTGCTGGGCTCCCCACATTTTTTCATGTGTGCCCACTCTTGCGATGACACTCCTGCTTGTTTCCCTTCCCCATGGGGATGTGGGCCTTCTGCTCTGAGGTCACAACGGCTGGGTTGCTTACAGAATCACAATGAGGGCCCTCTGTTGTGAGTTCATGCCGGCCTGGATCTCATAGCCTCAGTGCTCTGGGCCACCTGCTAGGAAAATCCAACTGCTGGTTTCCACACCTTTTGTATACAATGGAACATGTGTTGTGAGGTTAATCCTGCCTGCCTCACTCCGAAACCCATGGTGATGTGGGTCCTCTGGTTTGAGGCCACATGTGCTGGGTACCTCAACTTTTGATGATGTGGCCCCACGGGTGTGAGGACACTCCTGCCTGGTTCCCATCACCTTGGTGATGTGGGCCCTCTGGGGAGAGTCTGATCCTGGCTGGGTTCCCTACCATTCTGTGAGGTGGGCCCTCTGATGTCAGGTCACTCCTGCCTGGCTAGCTCACATCGCCTTGGCGACATGGGCCCTCTGTTGGCCACTGGAGCATGCTGGGAGCCTCCTACTCCCGTGAATGATGGCCCTGGAAAAAATGCATATGCCCTTTTTGGCCAAGTGCTTCATTGACGAGGTTCTGCCACTTCTCTTATGCTTTCAGAGCAATTCACGTCTACCTCCTGAAATCGGATTCCAGCAATTCTGCCCCACTTTCAAGTCCTCTTCGCAGCCTTAATTCAATATATTTTTGTACGATTTCTGTCATTTATAAGTCTGCAGGTATGTGAATGACAGTGTCCCTGAGCTCCTTTCCTCAACTTGCTTTCTTGTGAGCTGGCCACAAAACCGCAGGATTGCTTCAGGCCCTAATCTTGTTCCAGCACGGCATGCTGAGCCTTTGGTTAATTCCTTTTCCTGTTGGGAAATGAGTGTTAAAATTGCCCGTGCATACTGGGCATATACCCTGAGAAAACCAAAATTCAAAAAGAGTCATGTACCAAAATGTTCATTGCAGCTCTATTTACAATAGCCCGGAGATGGAAAGAACCTAAGCGCCCATCATCGGACGAATGGATAAAGAAGATGTGGCACATATACACAATGGAATATTACTCAGCCTTAAAAAGAAATGAAACTGAGTTATTTGTAATGAGATGGATAGACCTAGAGTCTGTCATACAGAGTGAAGTAAGTCAGAAAGAAAAAGACAAATATCGTATGCTAACACATATATATGGAATTTAAAGGAAAAAAATGTCATGAAGAACCTAGGGATAAGACAGGAATAGAGGCGCAGACCTACTGGAGAACGGAATTGAGGATATGGGGAGGGGGAATGGTGAGTTCTGACAGGGCGAGAGAGAGTCATGGACATATACACACTAACAAACGTAGTAAGGTAGATAGCAAGGGGGAAGCAGCCGCAAGGCACAGGGATATTAGCTCGGGGCGTTGGGACAGCCTGGAGGGGTGGAAGGGGGAGAGAGGGAGGGAGGGAGACACAGAGGGAAGACACAGGGAGCATATGTATATGTATAGCTGATTCACTTTGTTATAAAGCAAAAACTAACACACCATTGTAAAGCAATTATACCCCAATAAAGATGTTAAAAAAAATATTTGCCCGTGCACACACCTACAGATAGTCTCCCATTGGTTCTCCGTATTCCTGTTCATCTTGCGCAGAAATTGCAAACAGTGCCAAACAGGAGGTTAAAGGCACTGACTCTCCAAATGGGGAGAGTGTAAGAAAAGGGTCTGGAATGGTGAACCTGAGTACCAGGGGATGAAAACAGACATGCATGTAAAAAGGTTTCCCAGTCACACGGTGGAGAATACTCTGGGTTTCCCATGCAAATTTTAGCAGAAGGAAGAATCCCTTGAACCTGGAGAGTTGGGAACCATGGAATGGGTACCAGCCAGTATGACATCAAAGGGTCTGCATTTGCTCACTGAACCTCACCAATGCTATCAGGCCAAAGGGTCCAGCCTTATCTCTCACCCAGCTCTGGGTGTAGATGTGGTAAACCAGGTTGCATCACATGCCCTGTGTGAGTTATTTAAGAATTGCTCTCTATTTCACTGTCATTGTGTTTTGTTTTTGAAATTTTTTTTTGACACTGGGATTTATCGGATTTTCACTGCTGCGTTAATGCCGCTGTACACACTCTTGATTCTCTTACGGAGACATAAATATCCACGGGTTTTAAGATTCTTCCTAGTCAGGTATATTCCTAGGCGTTGAATATGTGGTGTTGAGTCCATTTCGTTGAGCAAGGAGTAGGTCTTGTCTATTACATATTTGGCTTATGGAACGGTATTTGTGCTAATTTCAGTCTCTGGTTTTATGCAGCACTCCAACGCACCTTTCTCCATAAGAAAGCACAAGTTGGTTTTCTAAATTTGAGACTGTTCTGTTTTGTAATTCAGTTCATGTATAGTCAAGTTTACATACTGTGTATTAGTGATATTTTATGATGTTTCTTTTTATGTGTGACTTATTTCACGTAGAATCACCATACCTGAATCCACTCACTATGCCGCTACGGGCCTGATGACACAGATTTCATTGCTGAGTGATATTCCATTGTACGTACGTACCACAACTTCTTTAATCATTGTTTGCTCTCTGAGATATTTACCTGGTACTGTAAACAAGGTTCTTGTGAACAGAGAGGTCCCAAACTTTGAGGTGGCTGGGTGTTTTTAATTTTAATTTCCCTAAGCTGTAGGACCATAAGTGGAAGTGCCATAGGCTGTGTTGCTTTGTTTCTTATGTGTGTCAGGAAACACATAACACTTCTCCAGATTGGCTGTCGGCAATTTACATCATATGCATCAGCATAATAAGGATCCCTGTTTTCCATTGCCTGTCCTCCGTTTCTGGATTTTACAATTTTTTTAAATGGCCCTTTTACACTGGGGGGCACTGAGACTTCATTGTAGTGCAGGTTTATTTACAAGCTTGCTTGGTTGGCCAAAAAGTGCGTATGCGTTTTTTCCTGAATACATTTAGGGCAAAAAGCATCCGCACTTTTTGGACAAGTGCATCATTATCGACGTTCTGCCTCTTTTCCGATTCTTTAAGTGCAATTCCAGTTTAACCCTTCAATCGTTTTCCTGAATTTCTGCCCCGCTTTCAAGTCCCCTTTGCAGACTTACATCAATATATTTTTGGAGGATAGCTGTCATTTATAACTCTGCAGGTTTGTGAATTACAGTGCCCCTGAGCTCCTTTCTTCAACTCGCTTTCTTGTGAGCTGGGCACAAAACCGCAGGATTGCTTCAGGCACTAATCTCTTTCCAGCAGGGCACGCTGAGCCTTTGGTTAATTCCTCTTCCTGGTGGGAAATGAGCATTACATTTGCCCGTGCTGACAACTACAGCTAGTCTCTCATTGGTTCTCCCTATTCCTGTTCATCTTGCACAGAAATTGCAAGCTGTGCCAAAGAGGAGGTTAAAGGCACTGACTCTCCAAGCGGGGAGAGTGTTAGTAAAGCATCTGGAATGGTGAACCCGAGGACCAGGATACGAAAACTGAGATGCATTTTAAATCGTTTCCCAATCACATGGTGGACGATATTCTGGGTTTCCCATGCATGTTTTAGCTGGAGGAAGAATCCCTTGAACCTGGAGAGTTGGGACCCATGGAATGGGTACCATGCAGTATGACTTAAAAGGGTCTGCATTTGCTCACCGAAACTCACCAATGCTATCAGCCTGAAGTGTCCAGCCTTATGTCTCAACCAGCTCTGGGTGTAGATGTGGTCAATCCCGGTTGCATCACATGCCCTGAGTGAATTGGTTAAGAATTGCTCTCTATTTCACTGTCTTTGTGTTTTGTATTTGAAATTTATTTTGATAATGGGATTTATCGGATTTTCACTGCTGCCTTTATGCCGCTGTACACACGCTTGATTCTCTTACGGAGACATATAAATCCATGGGTTTTAAGATTCTTCCTAGTCAGGTATATTCCTAGGCGTTGAATATGTCGTGTTGAGTCCATTTCGTTGAGCAAGGAGTAGGTCTTGTCTATTACATATTTGGCTTATGGTAAGTTATCTGTGCTAATTTCAGTCTCTGGTTTTATGCAGCATCCCAACGTACATTTCCCCATAAGCAAGCACTAGTTGGTTTTCAAAATTTGAGACCCTGTTCTGTTTTGGAATTAAGTTCATGTGTAGTTAAATTTACATTCCGTGTATTAGTGATAACTTATGATGTTTCTTTTTCTGTGTGATGTAGTTCACGTAGAATCACCGTACCTGCATCCACTCACTATGCCGCTATGGGCCTGATGACACAGATTTCATTGCTGAGTGGTACTGCATTGCACGTACGTGCCACAACTTCTTTATCCATTTTTTGCTTTCTGGGATATTTACCTGGTACTGTAGACGAGCTTCTTGGGAACACAGCCGTACCAAAATGTGGGGTGGCTCTCTGTTTTTGATTTTAATTTCCCTAAGGAATAGGACCATAAGTGCAATTACCATAGGCTGTGTTGCTTTATTTCTTACGTTTTTCAGGAAACACCATACACTTCTCCAGGGTGGCTGTTGGCAATTTACATCCTCCCAATCAGCATAACAAGGCTCACTGTTCTCCATATCCTGTCCTACCTTTCTGGATTTTACACTTTTTTCAGATGGCCCTTTTGCCAGGGGGGCAGTGAGACTCCATTGTAGTGCAGATTTCCTTTACAGGCTTGCTTGGTTGGCCAAAAAGGGCATATACGTTTTTTCCTGAATATATTCAGGAAAAAACGCATACGCCCTTTTTGGCCAAGTGCATCATTGTCGACGTTCTGCCTCTTTTCCTATGCTTTCAGGGCAATTCCAGTCTACCCCCTGCAATCTTTTTCCTGAAATTCTGCCCCGCTTTCAAGTCCCGTTCGCAGGCTTACTTCAATATACTTTTGGAAGATAGCTGTCATTTATAACTCTGCAGGTTTGTGAATTACAGTGCCCCTGAGCTCCTTTCTTCAACTCTCTTTCTTGTGAGCTGGGCACAAAACCGCAGGATTGCTTCAGGCACTAATCTGTTTCTAGCAGGGCACGCTGAGCCTTTGGTGAATTCCTCTTCCTGGTGGGAAATGAGCGTTACATTGGCCCGTGCAGACACCTACAGCTAGTCTCTCATTGGTTCTCCCTATTCCTGTTCATCTTGCACAGAAATTGCAAGCTGTGCCAAACAGGAGGTTAAAGGCACTGACTCTCCAAGCGGGGAGAGTGTTAGTAAAGCGTCTGGAATGGTGAACCGAGGACCAGGATACGAAAACTGAGATGCATTTTAAATCGTTTCCCAATCACACGGTGGACGATACTCTGGGTTTCCCATGCATGTTTTAGCTGGAGGAAGAATGCCTTGAACCTGGAGAGTTGGGACCCATGGAATGGGTACCATGCAGTATGACTTCAAAGGGTCTGCATTTGCTCACCGAAACTCACCAATGCTATCAGCCTGAAGTGTCCAGCCTTATGTCTCAACCAGCTCTGGGTGTAGATGTGGTAAATCCCGGTTGCATCACATGCCCTGTGTGAATTATTTAAGAATTGCTCTCTATTTCACTGTCTTTGTGTTTTGTTTTCGAAATTTATTTTGATAATGGGATTTATCGGATTTTCACTGCTGCGTTTTGGCCGCTGTACACACGCTTGATTCTCTTACGGAGACATATATATCCATGGGTTTTAAGATTCTTCCTAGTCAGGTATATTCCTAGGCGTTGAATATGTGGTGTTGGGTCCATTTCGTTGAGCAAGGAGTAGTTCTTGTCTATTACATATTTGGCTTATGGAAAGATATCTGTGCTAATTTCAGTCTCTGGTTTTATGCAGCACCCCAAGGCACCTTTTCCCATAAGCAAGCACTAGTTGGTTTTCTAAATTTGAGACCCTGTTCTGTTTTGTAATTCAGTTAATGTGTAGTCAAGTTTACATTCCGTGTATTAGTGATATCTTAAGATGTTTCTTTTTCTGTGTGACGTAGTTCACGTAGACTCACCGTACCTGCATCCACTCACTAGGCCGCTACGGGCCTGAGGACACAGATTTCATTGCTGAGTGATACTGCATTGTACGTACGTGCCACAACTTCTTTATCCATTTTTTGCTTTCTGGGATATTTACCTGATACTGTAGACGAGCTTCTTGTGAACACAGCCGTCCCAAATTTTGGGGTGGCTGTCTGTTTTTGATTTTAATTTCCGTAAGCTATAGGACCATATGTGGAAGTGCCATAGGCTGTGTTGCTTTGTTTCTTACGTGTTTCAGGAAACACCATACACTTCTCCAGGGTGGCTGCTGGCAATTTACATCCTGCCAATCAGCATAACAAGGCTCCCTGTTCTCCATATCCTGTCCTACCTTTCTGGATTTTACACTTTTTTCAGATGGCCCTTTTGCCCGGGGGGCATGAGACTTCATTGTAGTGCAGATTTCCTTTACAGGCTTGCTTGGTTGGCCAAAAAGGGCGTATGCGTTTTTTCCTGAATATATTCAGGAAAAAACCCATACGCACTTTTTGGCCAAGTGCATCATTGTCGACGTTGTGCCTCTTTTCCTATGCTTTCAGGGCAATTTCAGTCTACCCCCTGCAATCGTTTTCCTGAAATTCTGACCCGCTTTCAAGTCCCCTTCGCAGGCTGACTTCAATATATTTTTGGAGGATAGCTGTCATTTATAACTCTGCAGGTTTGTGAATTACAGTGCCCCTGAGCTCCTTTCTTCAACTCGCCTTGTTGTGAGCTGGGCACAAATCCGCAGGATTGCTTCAGGCCCTAATCTGTTTCCGGCAGGGCTTGCTGAGGCTTTGGTTAATTCCTCTTCCCGGTGGGAACTGAGCATTACATTTGCCCGTGCAGACACCTACAGCTAGTCTCTCATTGGTTCTCCCTATTCCTGTTCATCTTGCACAGAAATTGCAAGCTGTGCCAAAGAGGAGGTTAAAGGCACTGACTCTCCAAGCGGGGAGAGTGTTAGTAAAGCATCTGGAATGGTGAACCCGAGGACCAGGATACGAAAACTGAGATGCATTTTAAATCATTTCCCAATCACACGGTGTACCATACTGTGGGTTTCCCATGCATGTTTTAGCTGGAGGAAGAATCCCTTGAACCTGAAGAGTTGGGACCCATGGAATGGGTACCATGCAGTATGACTTCAAAGGGTCTGGATTTGCTCACCGAAACTCGCCAATGCTATCAGCCTGAAGTGTCCAGCCTTATGTCTCAACCAGCTCTGGGTGTAGATGTGGTCAATCCCGGTTGCATCACATGCCCTGAGTGAATTATTTAAGAATTGCTCTCTATTTCACTGTCTTTGTGTTTTGTTTTTGAAATTTATTTTGATAATGGGATTTATCGGATTTTCACTGCTGCGTTTTGGCCGCTGTACACACGCTTGATTCTCTTAAGGAGACATATATATCCATGGGTTTTAAGATTCTTCCTAGTCAGGTATATTCCTAGGCGTTGAATATGTGGTGTTGAGTCCAATTCGTTGAGCAAGGAGTAGGTTTTGTCTATTACATATTTGGCTTATGGAATGTTATCTGTGCTAGTTTCAGTCTCTGGTTTTATGCTGCACCCCAACGCACCTTTCCCCATAAGCAAGCACTAGTTGGTTTTCTAAATTTGAGACCCTGTTCTGTTTTGTAATTCAGTTCATGTGTAGTCAAGTTTACATTCCGTGTATTAGTGATATCTTATGATGTTTCTTTTTCTGTGTGACGTAGTTCACGTAGAATCACCGTACCTGCATCCACTCACTATGCCGCTATGGGCCTGATGACACAGATTTCATTGCTGAGTGATATTGCATTGCATATACGTGCCACAACTTCTTTATCCATTTTTTGCTTTCTGGGATATTTACCTGGTACTGTAGACGAGCTTCTTGGGAACACAGCCGTCCCAAACTTTGGGGTGGCTCTCTGTTTTTGATTTTAATTTCCCTAAGGAATAGGACCATAAGTGCAATTGCCATAGGCTGTGTTGCTTTATTTCTTACGTGTTTCAGGAAACACCATACACTTCTGCAGGGCGGCTGTTGGCAATTTACATCCTGCCAATCAGCATAACAAGGCTCCCTGTTCTCCATATCCTGTCCTACCTTTCTGGATTTTACACTTTTTTCAGATGGCCCTCTTGCCCGGGGGCAGTGAGACTTCATTGTAGTGCAGATTTCCTTTACAGGCTTGCTTGGTTGGCCAAAAAGGGCGTATGCGTTTTTTCCTGAATATATTCAGGAAAAAACGCATACGCCCTTTTTGGCCAAGTGCATCATTGTCGACGTTCTGCCTCTTTTCCTACGCTTTCAGGGCAATTCCAGTCTACCCCTGCAATCATTTTCCTGAACTACTGCCCCGCTTTTAAGTCCCCTTCGCAGGATTACTTCAATATACTTTTGGAAGATAGCTGTCATTTATAACTCTGCAGATTTGTGAATTAGTGCCCCTGAGCTCCTTTCTTCAACTCGCTTTCTTGTGAGCTGGGCAAAATACCGCAGGATTGCTTCAGGCCCTAATCTGTTTCCAGCGGGGCACACTGAGCCTTTGTTTAATTCCTCTTCCTGGTGGGCAATGAGCGTTACATTTGCCCGTGCAGACACCTACAGCTAGTCTCTCATTGGTTCTCCCTATTCCTGTTCATCTTGCACAGAAATTGCAAGCTGTGCCAAACAGGAGGTTAAAGGCACTGACTCTCCAAGAGGGGAAAGTGTTAGTAAAGCATCTGGAATGGTGAACCCGAGGACCAGGATACGAAAACTGAGATGCATTTTAAATCATTTCCCAATCACACGGTGGACGATACTCTGGGTTTCCCATGCATGTTTCAGCTGGAGGAAGAATCCCTTGAACCTGGAGTGTTGGGACCCATGGAATGGGTACCATGCAGTATGAATTCAAAGGGTCTGCATTTGCTCACAGAAACTCAAGAATGCTATCAGCCTGAAGTGTCCAGCCTTATGTCTCAACCAGCTCTGGGTGTAGATGTGGTAAATCCCGGTTGCATCACATGCCCTGAGTGAATTATTTAAGAATTGCTCTCTATTTCACTGTCTTTGTGTTTTGTTTTTGTAATTTATTTTGATAATGGGATTTATCGGATTTTCACTGCTGCGTTTATGCCGCTGTACACACGCTTGATTCTCTTACGGAGACATATATATCCATGGGTTTTAAGATTCTTCCTAGTCAGGTATATTCCTAGGCGTTGAATATGTGGTGTTGAGTCCATTTCGTTGAGCAAGGAGTAGGTCTTCTCTATTACATATTTGGCTTATGGAATGTTATCTGTGCTAATTTCAGTCTCTGGTTTTATGCAGCACCCCAAGGCACCTTTCCCCATAAGCAAGCACTAGTTGGTTTTCTAAATTTGAGACCCTGTTCTGTTTTGTAATTCAGTTCATGTGTAGTCAAGTTTACATTCCGTGTATTAGTGATATCTTATGATGTTTCTTTTTCTGTGTGACGTAGTTCACGTAGAATCACCGTACCTGCATCCACTCACTATGCCGCTACGGGCCTGATGACACAGATTTCATTGCTGAGTGATATTGCATTGCACGTACGTGCCACAACTTCTTTATCCATTTTTTGCTTTCTGGGATATTTACCTGGTACTGTAGACGAGCTTCTTGTGAACACAGCCGTCCCAAATATTGGGGTGGCTGTCTGTTTTTGATTTTAATTTCCGTAAGCTATAGGACCATAAGTGGAAGTGCCATAGGCTGTGTTGCTTTGTTTCTTACGTGTTTCAGGAAACACCATACACTTCTCCAGGGTGGCTGCTGGCAATTTACATCCTGCCAATCAGCATAACAAGGCTCCCTGTTCTCCAAATCCAGTCCTACCTTTCTGGATTTTACACTTTTTTCAGATGGCCCTTTTGCCCGGGGGGCAGTGAGACTTCATTGTAGTGCAGATTTCCTTTACAGGCTTGCTTGATTGGCCAAAAAGGGCGTATGCGTTTTTTCCTGAATATATTCAGGAAAAAACGCATACGCACTTTTTGGCCAAGTGCATCATTGAAGACGTTGTGCCTCTTTTCCTATGCTTTCAGGGCAATTCCAGTCTACCCCCTGCAATCGTTTTCCTGAAATTCTGCCCCGCTTTCAAGTCCCCTTCGCAGGCTTACTTCAATATATTTCTGGAGGATAGCTGTCAATTATAACTCTGCAGGTTTGTGAATTACAGTGCCCCTGAGCTCCTTTCTTCAACTCGCTTTCTTGTGAGCTGGGCACAAAACCGCAGGATTGCTTCAGGCCCTAATCTGTTTCCAGCAGGGCACAATGAGCCTTTGTTTAATTCCTCTTCCTAGTGGGCAATGAGTGTGATATCTGGCCGAGCAGACACCTACAGCTAGTCTCTCATTGGTTCTCCCTATTCCTGTACATCTTGCACAGAAATTGCAAGCTGTGCCAAACAGGAGGTTAAATGCACTGACTCTCCAAGAGGGGAAAGTGTTAGTAAATCATCTGGAATGGTGAACCCGAGGACCAGGATACGAAAACTGAGATGCATTTTAAATCATTTCCCAATCACACGGTGGACGATACTCTGGGTTTCCCATGCATGTTTCAGCTGGAGGAAGAATCCCTTGAACCTGGAGTGTTGGGACCCATGGAATGGGTACCATGCAGTATGACTTCAAAGGGTCTGCATTTGCTCACAGAAACTCAAGAATGCTATCAGCCTGAAGTGTCCAGCCTTATGTCTCAACCAGCTCTGGGTGTAGATGTGGTAAATCCCGGTTGCATCACATGCCCTGAGTGAATTATTTAAGAATTGCTCTCTATTTCACTGTCTTTGTGTTTTGTTTTTGAAATTTATTTTGATAATGGGATTTATCGGATTTTCACTGCTGCGTTTATGCCGCTGTACACACGCTTGATTCTCTTACGGAGACATATATATCCATGGGTTTTAAGATTCTTCCTAGTCAGGTATATTCCTAGGCGTTGAATATGTGGTGTTGAGTCCATTTCGTTGAGCAAGGAGTAGGTCTTGTCTATTACATATTTGGCTTATGGAATGTTATCTGCGCTAATTTCAGTCTCTGGTTTTATGCAGCACCCCAAGGCACCTTTCCCCATAAGCAAGCACTAGTTGGTTTTCTAAATTTGAGGCCCTGTTCTGTTTTGTAATTCAGTTCATGTGTAGTCAAGTTTACATTCCGTGTATTAGTGATATCTTATGATGTTTCTTTTTCTGTGTGACGTAGTTCACGTAGAATCTCCGTACCTGCATCCACTCACTATGCCGCTACGGGCCTGATGACACAGATTTCATTGCTGAGTGATATTGCAATGCACGTACGTGCCACAACTTCTTTATCCCTTTTTTGCTTTCTGGCATATTTACCTGGTATTGTAGACGAGCTTCTTGTGAACATAGCCGTCCCAAATATTGGGGTGGCTGTCTGTTTTTGATTTTAATTTCCGTAAGCTATAGGACCATAAGTGGAAGTGCCATAGGCTGTGTTGCTTTGTTTCTTACGTGTTTCAGGAAACACCATACACTTCTCCAGGGTGGCTGCTGGCAATTTACATCCTGCCAATCAGCATAACAAGGCTCCCTGTTCTCCATATCCTGTCCTACCTTTCTGGATTTTACACTTTTTTCAGATGGCCCTTTTGCCCGGGGGGCAGTGAGACTTCATTGTAGTGCAGATTTCCTTTACAGGCTTGCTTGGTTGGCCAAAAAGGGCGTATGCGTTTTTTCCTGAACATATTCAGGAAAAAACGCATACGCCCTTTTTGGCCAAGTGCATCATTGTCGACGTTCTGCCTCTTTTCCTATGCTTTCAGGGCAATTCCAGTCTACCCCTGCAATCGTTTTCCTGAAAGTCTGCCCCGCTTTCAAGTCCCCTTCGCAGGCTTACTTCAATATACTTTTGGAAGATAGCTGTCATTTATAACTCTGCAGGTTTGTGAATTACAGTGCCCCTGAGCTCCTTCTTCAACTCGCTTTTTTGTGAGCTGGGCACAAAACCGCAGGATTGCATCAGGCCCTAATCTGTTTTCAGCAGGGCACACTGAGCCTTTGTTTAATTCCTCTTCCTGGTCGGCAATGAGCGTTACATTTGCCCGTGCAGACACCTAGAGCTAGTCTCTCATTGGTTCTCCCTATTCCTGTTCATCTTGCACAGAAATTGCAAGCTGTGCCAAACAGGAGGTTAAAGGCACTGACTCTCCAAGCGGGGAGAGTGTTAGTAAAGCATCTGGAATGGTGAACCCGAGGACCAGGGTACGAAAACTGAGATGCATTTTAAATCGTTTCGCAATCACACGGTGGACGATACTCTGGGTTTCCCATGCATGTTTTAGCTGGAGGAAGAATGCCTTGAACCTGGAGAGTTGGGACCCATGGAATGGGTACCATGCAGTATGACTTCAAAGGGTCTGCATTTGCTCACCGAAACTCACCAATGCTATCAGCCTGAAGTGTCCAGCCTTATGTCTCAACGAGCTCTGGGTGTAGATGTGGTCAATCCCGGTTGCATCACATGCCCTGAGTGAATTATTTAACAATTGCTCTCTATTTCACTGTCTTTGTGTTTTGTTTTCGAAATTTATTTTGATAATGGGATTTATCGGATTTTCACTGCTGCCTTTCGGCCCCTGTACACACGCTTGATTCTCTTACGGAGACATATATATCCATGTGTTTTAAGATTCTTCCTAGTCAGGTATATTCCTAGGCGTGGAATATGTGGTGTTGGGTCCATTTCATTGAGCAAGGAGTAGGTCTTGCCTATTACATATTTGGCTTATGGAAAGTTATCTGTGCTAATTTCAGTCTCTGGTTTTATGCAGCACCCCAAGGCACCTTTTCCCATAAGCAAGCACTAGTTGGTTTTCTAAATTTGAGACCCTGTTCTGTTTTGTAATTCAGTTCACGTGTAGTCAAGTTGACATTCCGTGTATTAGTGATATCTTATGATGTTTCTTTTTCTGTGTGACGTTGTTCACGTAGAATCACCGTACCTGCATCCACTCACTATGCCGCTATGGGCCTGATGACACAGATTTCATTGCTGAGCGATACTGCATTGCACGTACGTGCCACAACTTCTTTATCCATTTTTTGCTTTCTGGGATATTTACCTGGTACTGTAGACGAGCTTCTTGTGAACACAGCCGTCCCAAATATTGGGGTGGCTGTCTGTTTTTGATTTTAATTTCCGTAAGCTATAGGACCATAAGTGGAAGTGCCATAGGCTGTGTTGCTTTGTTTCTTACGTGTTTCAGGAAACACCATACACTTCTCCAGGGTGGCTGCTGGCAATTTACATCCTGCCAATCAGCATAACAAGGCTCCCTATTCTCCAAATCCAGTCTTACCTTTCTGGATTTTACACTTTTTTCAGATGGCCCTTTTGCCCGGGGGGCAGTGAGACTTCATTGTAGTGCAGATTTCCTTTACAGGCTTGCTTGATTGGCCAAAAAGGGCGTATGCGTTTTTTCCTGAACATATTCAGGAAAAAACGCATACGCCCTTTTTGGCCAAGTGCATCATTGAAGACGTTGTGCCTCTTTTCCTATGCTTTCAGGGCAATTCCAGTCTACCCCCTGCAATCGTTTTCCTGAAATTCTGCCCCGCTTCCAAGTCCCCTTCGCAGGCTTACTTCAATATATTTCTGGAGGATAGCTGTCAATTATAACTCTGCAGGTTTGTGAATTACAGTGCCCCTGAGCTCCTTTCTTCAACTCGCTTTCTTGTGAGCTGGGCACAAAACCGCAGGATTGCTTCAGGCCGTAATCTGTTTCCAGCAGGGCACAATGAGCCTTTGTTTAATTCCTCTTCCTAGTGGGCAATGAGTGTGATATCTGGCCGAGCAGACACCTACAGCTAGTCTCTCATTGGTTCTCCCTATTCCTGTTCATCTTGCACAGAAATTGCAAGCTGTGCCAAACAGGAGGTTAAATGCACTGACTCTCCAAGAGGGGAAAGTGTTAGTAAAGCATCTGGAATGGTGAACACGAGGACCAGGATACGAAAACTGGGATGCATTTTAAATCATTTCCCAATCACACGGTGGACGATACTCTGGGTTTCCCATGCATGTTTCAGCTGGAGGAAGAATCCCTTGAACCTGGAGTGTTGGGACCCATGGAATGGGTACCATGCAGTATGACTTCAAAGGGTCTGCATTTGCTCACAGAAACTCAAGAATGCTATCAGCCTGAAGTGTCCAGCCTTATATCTCAACCAGCTCTGGGTGTAGATGTGGTCAATCCCGGTTGCATCACATGCCCTGAGTGAATTATTTAAGAATTGCTCTCTATTTCACTGTCTTTGTGTTTTGTTTTTGAAATTTATTTTGATAATGGGATTTATCGGATTTTCACTGCTGCGTTTATGCCGCTGTACACACGCTTGATTCTCTTACGGAGACATATATATCCATGGGTTTTAAGATTCTTCCTAGTCAGGTATATTCCTAGGCGTTGAATATGTGGTGTTGAGTCCATTTCGTTGAGCAAGGAGTAGGTCTTGTCTATTACATATTTGGCTTATGGAATGTTATCTGTGCTAATTTCAGTCTCTGGTTTTATGCAGCACCCCAAGGCACCTTTCCCCATAAGCAAGCACTAGTTGGTTTTCTAAATTTGAGACCCTGTTCTGTTTTGTAATTCAGTTCATGTGTAGTCAAGTTTACATTCCGTGTATTAGTGATATCTTATGATGTTTCTTTTTCTGTGTGACGTAGTTCACGTAGAATCTCCGTACCTGCATCCACTCACTATGCCGCTACGGGCCTGATGACACAGATTTCATTGCTGAGTGATATTGCAATGCACGTACGTGCCACAACTTCTTTATCCCTTTTTTGCTTTCTGGGATATTTACCTGGTATTGTAGACGAGCTTCTTGTGAACATAGCCGTCCCAAATATTGGGGTGGCTGTCTGTTTTTGATTTTAATTTCCGTAAGCTATAGGACCATAAGTGGAAGTGCCATAGGCTGTGTTGCTTTGTTTCTTATGTGTTTCAGGAAACACCATAGACTTCTCCAGGGTGGCTGCTGGCAATTTACATCCTGCCAAGCAGCATAACAAGGCTCCCTGTTCTCGATATCCTGTCCTACCTTTCTGGATTTTATACTTTTTTCAGATGGCCCTTTTGCCCGGGGGGCAGTGAGACTTCATTGTAGTGCAGATTTCCTTTACAGGCTTGCTTGGTTGGCCAAAAAGGCCGTATGCGTTTTTTCCTGAATATATTCAGGAAAAAACGCATACGCCCTTTTTGGCCAAGTGCATCATTGTCGACGTTCTGCCTCTTTTCCTATGCTTTCAGGGCAATTCCAGTCTACCCCTGCAATCGTTTTCCTGAAAGTCTGCCCCGCTTTCAAGTCCCCTTCGCAGGCTTACTTCAATATACTTTTGGAAGATAGCTGTCATTTATAACTCTGCAGGTTTGTGAATTACAGTGCCCCTGAGTTCCTTCTTCAACTCGCTTTCTTGTGAGCTGGGCACAAAACCGCAGGATTGCATCAGGCCCTAATCTGTTTTCAGCAGGGCACACTGAGCCTTTGTTTAATTCCTCTTCCTGGTCGGCAATGAGCGTTACATTTGCCCGTGCAGACACCTACAGCTAGTCTCTCATTGGTTCTCCCTATTCCTGTTCATGTTGCACAGAAATTGCAAGCTGTGCCAAAGCGGAGGTTAAAGGCACTGACTCTCCAAGCGGGGAGAGTGTTAGTAAAGCATCTGGAATGGTGAACCCGAGGACCAGGGTACGAAAACTGAGATGCATTTTACATCGCTTCGCAATCACACGGTGGACGATACTCTGGGTTTCCCATGCATGTTTTAGCTGGAGGAAGAATGCCTTGAACCTGGAGAGTTGGGACCCATGGAATGGGTACCATGCACTATGACTTCAAAGAGTCTTCATTTGCTCACCGAAACTCACCAATGCTATCAGCCTGAAGTGTCCAGCCTTATGTCTCAACCAGCTCTGGGTGTAGATGTGGTCAATCCCGGTTGCATCACATGCCCTGAGTGAATTATTTAACAATTGCTCTCTATTTCACTGTCTTTGTGTTTTGTTTTCGAAATTTATTTTGATAATGGGATTTATCGGATTTTCACTGCTGCCTTTCGGCCCCTGTACACACGCTTGATTCTCTTACGGAGACATATATATCCATGTGTTTTAAGATTTTTCCTAGTCAGGTATATTCCTAGGCGTGGAATATGTGGTGTTGGGTCCATTTCATTGAGCAAGGAGTAGGTCTTGCCTATTACATATTTGGCTTATGGAAAGTTATCTGTGCTAATTTCAGTCTCTGGTTTTATGCAGCACCCCAAGGCACGTTTTCCCATAAGCAAGCACTAGTTGGTTTTCTAAATTTGAGACCCTGTTCTGTTTTGTAATTCAGTTCACGTGTAGTCAAGTTGACATTCCGTGTATTAGTGATATCTTATGATGTTTCTTTTTCTGTGTGACGTAGTTCACGTAGAATCACCGTACCTGCATCCACTCACTATGCCGCTACGGGCCTGATGACACAGATTTCATTGCTGAGCGATACTGCATTGCACGTACGTGCCACAACTTCTTTATCCATTTTTTGCTTTCTGGGATATTTACCTGATACTGTAGACGAGCTACTTGTGAACACAGCCGTCCCAAATATTGGGGTGGCTGTCTGTTTTTGATTTTAATTTCCGTAAGCTATAGGACCATAAGTGGAAGTGCCATAGGCTGTGTTGCTTTGTTTCTTACGTGTTTCAGGAAACACCATACACGTCTCCAGGGTGGCTGCTGGCAATTTACATCCTGCCAATCAGCATAACAAGGCTCCCTGTTCTCCAAATCCTGTCCTACCTTTCTGGATTTTACACTTTTTTCAGATGGCCCTTTTGCCCGGGGGGCAGTGAGACTTCATTGTAGTGCAGATTTCCTTTACAGGCTTGCTTGATTGGCAAAAAAGGGCGTATGCGTTTTTTCCTGAATATATTCAGGAAAAAACGCATACGCCCTTTTTGGCCAAGTGCATCATTGAAGACGTTGTGCCTCTTTTCCTATGCTTTCAGGGCAATTCCAGTCTACCCCCTGCAATCGTTTTCCTGAAATTCTGCCCCGCTTTCAAGTCCCCTTCGCAGGCTTACTTCAATATATTTCTGGAGGATAGCTGTCAATTATAACTCTGCAGGTTTGTGAATTACAGTGCCCCTGAGCTCCTTTCTTCAACTCGCTTTCTTGTGAGCTGGGCACAAAACCGCAGGATTGCTTCAGGCCCTAATCTGTTTCCAACAGGGCACACTGAGCCTTTGTTTAATTCCTCTTCCTAGTGGGCAATGAGTGTGATATCTGGCCGAGCAGACACCTACAGCTAGTCTCTCATTGGTTCTCCCTATTCCTGTTCATCTTGCACAGAAATTGCAAGCTGTGCCAAACAGGAGGTTAAAGGCACTGACTCTCCAAGAGGGGAAAGTGTTAGTAAAGCATCTGGAATGGTGAACCCGAGGACCAGGATACGAAAACTGAGATGCATTTTAAATCATTTCCCAATCACACGGTGGACGATACTCTGGGTTTCCCATGCATGTTTCAGCTGGAGGAAGAATCCCTTGAACCTGGAGTGTTGGGACCCATGGAATGGGTACCATGCAGTATGACTTCAAAGGGTCTGCATTTGCTCACAGAAACTCAAGAATGCTATCAGCCTGAAGTGTCCAGCCTTATGTCTCAACCAGCTCTGGGTGTAGATGTGGTAAATCCCGGTTGCATCACATGCCCTGAGTGAATTATTTAAGAATTGCTGTCTATTTCACTGTCTTTGTGTTTTGTTTTTGAAATTTATTTTGATAATGGGATTTATCGGATTTTCACTGCTGCGTTTATGCCGCTGTACACACGCTTGATTCTCTTACGGAGACATATATATCCATGGGTTTTAAGATTCTTCCTAGTCAGGTATATTCCTAGGCGTTGAATATGTGGTGTTGAGTCCATTTCGTTGAGCAAGGAGTAGGTCTTGTCTATTACATATTTGGCTTATGGAATGTTATCTGTGCTAATTTCAGTCTCTGGTTTTATGCAGCACCCCAAGGCACCTTTCCCCATAAGCAAGCACTAGTTGGTTTTCTAAATTTGCGACCCTGTTCTGTTTTGTAATTCAGTTCATGTGTAGTCAAGTTTACATTCCGTGTATTAGTGATATCTTATGATGTTTCTTTTTCTGTGTGACGTAGTTCACGTAGAATCTCCGTACCTGCATCCACTCACTATGCCGCTACGGGCCTGATGACACAGATTTCATTGCTGAGTGATATTGCAATGCACGTACGTGTCACAACTTCTTTATCCATTTTTTGCTTTCTGGGATATTTACCTGGTATTGTAGACGAGCTTCTTGTGAACACATCCGTCCCAAATATTGGGGTGGCTGTCTGTTTTTGATTTTAATTTCCGTAAGCTATAGGACCATAAGTGGAAGTGCCATAGGCTGTGTTGCTTTGTTTCTTACGTGTTTCAGGAAACACCATACACTTCTCCAGGGTGGCTGCTGGCAATTTACATCCTGCCAATCAGCATAACAAGGCTCCCTGTTCTCCATATCCTGTCCTACCTTTCTGGATTTTACACTTTTTTCAGATGGCCCTTTTGCCCGCGGGGCAGTGAGACTTCATTGTAGTGCAGATTTCCTTTACAGGCTTGCTTGGTTGGACAAAAAGGGCGTATGCGTTTTTTCCTGAATATATTCAGGAAAAAACGCATACGCCCTTTTTGGCCAAGTGCATCATTGTCGACGTTCTGCCTCTTTTCCTATGCTTTCAGGGCAATTCCAGTCTACCCCTGCAATCGTTTTCCTGAAATTCTGCCCCGCTTTCAAGTCCCCTTCGCAGGCTTACTTCAGTATACTTTTGGAAGATAGCTGTCATTTATAACTCTGCACGTTTGTGAATTACAGTGCCCCTGAGCTCCTTCTTCAACTCGCTTTCTTGTGAGCTGTGCACAAAACCGCAGGATTGCATCAGGCCCTAATCTGTTTTCAGCAGGGCACGCTGAACCTTTGTTTAATTCCTCTTCCTGGTGGGCAATGAGCGTTACACTTGCCCGTGCAGACACCTACAGCTAGTCTCTCATTGGTTCTCCCTATTCCTGTTCATCTTGCACAGAAATTGCAAGCTGTGCCAAACAGGAGGTTAAAGGCACTGACTCTCCAAGCGGGGAGAGTGTTAGTAAAGCATCTGGAATGGTGAACCCGAGAACCAGGGTACGAAAACTGAGATGCATTTTAAATCGTTTCACAATCACACGGTGGACGATACTCTGGGTTTCCCATGCATGTTTTAGCTGGAGGAAGAATGCCTTGAACTTGGAAAGTTGGGACCCATGGAATGGGTACCATGCAGTATGACTTCAAAGGGTCTGCATTTGCTCACCGAAACTCACCAATGCTATCAGCCTGAAGTGTCCAGCCTTATGTCTCAGCCAGCTCTGGGTGGAGTTGTGGTCAATCCCGGTTGCATCACATGCCCTGAGTGAATTATTTAACAATTGCTCTCTATTTCACTGTCTTTGTGTTTTGTTTTCGAAATTTATTTTGATAATGGGATTTATCGGATTTTCACTGCTGCCTTTCGGCCCCTGTACACACGCTTGTTTCTCTTACGGAGACATATATATCCATGTGTTTTAAGATTCTTCCTAGTCAGGTATATTACTAGGCGTGGAATATGTGGTGTTGGGTCCATTTCATTGAGCAAGGAGTAGGTCTTGCCTATTACATATTTGGCTTATGGAAAGTTATCTGTGCTAATTTCAG
Organism: Phocoena phocoena; assembly: GCF_963924675.1. Taxonomy (NCBI): domain Eukaryota; kingdom Metazoa; phylum Chordata; class Mammalia; order Artiodactyla; family Phocoenidae; genus Phocoena; species Phocoena phocoena. The sequence goes on from NW_027077614.1 coordinate 623,001, forward strand.
TCTCTGGTTTTATGCAGCACCCCAAGGCACCTTTTCCCATAAGCAAGCACTAGTTGGTTTTCTAAATTTGAGACCCTGTTCTGTTTTGTAATTCAGTTCACGTGTAGTCAAGTTGACATTCTGTGTATTAGTGATATCTTATGATGTTTCTTTTTCTGTGTGACGTAGTTCACGTAGAATCACCGTACCTGCATCCACTCACTATGCTGCTACGGGCCTGATGACACAGATTTCATTGCTGAGTGATATTGCATTGCACGTACGTGCCACAACTTCTTTATCCATTTTTTGCTTTCTGGGATATTTACCTGGTACTGTAGACGAGCTTCTTGTGAACACAGCCGTCCCAAATATTGGGGTGGCTGTCTGTTTTTGATTTTAATTTCCGTAAGCTATAGGACCATAAGTGGAAGTGCCATAGGCTGTGTTGCTTTGTTTCTTACGTGTTTCAGGAAACACCATACACTTCTCCAGGGTGGCTGCTGGCAATTTACATCCTGCCAATCAGCATAAAAAGGCTCCCTGTTCTCCAAATCCAGTCCTACCTTTCTGGATTTTACACTTTTTTCAGATGGCCCCTTTGCCCGGGGGGCAGTGAGACTTCATTGTAGTGCAGATTTCCTTTACAGGCTTGCTTGATTGGCAAAAAAGGGCGTATGCGTTTTTTCCTGAATATATTCAGGAAAAAACGCATACGCCCTTTTTGGCCAAGTGCATCATTGAAGACGTTGTGCCTCTTTTCCTATGCTTTCAGGGCAATTCCAGTCTACCCCCTGCAATCGTTTTCCTGAAATTCTGCCCCGCTTTCAAGTCCCCTTCGCAGGCTTACTTCAATATACTTCTGGAGGATAGCTGTCAATTATAACTCTGCAGGTTTGTGAATTACAGTGCCCCTGAGCTCCTTTCTTCAACTCGCTTTCTTGTGAGCTGGGCACAAAACCGCAGGATTGCTTCAGGCCCTAATCTGTTTCCAGCAGGGCACACTGAGCCTTTGTTTAATTCCTCTTCCTAGTGGGCAATGAGTGTGATATCTGGCCGAGCAGACACCTACAGCTACTCTCTCATTGGTTCTCCCTATTCCTGTTCATCTTGCACAGAAATTGCAAGCTGTGCCAAACAGGAGGTTAAAGGCACTGACTCTCCAAGAGGGGAAAGTGTTAGTAAAGCATCTGGAATGGTGAACCCGAGGACCAGGATACGAAAACTGAGATGCATTTTAAATCATTTCCCAATCACACGGTGGACGATACTCTGGGTTTCCCATGCATGTTTCAGCTGGAGGAAGAATCCCTTGAACCTGGAGTGTTGGGACCCATGGAATGGGTACCATGCAGTATGACTTCAAAGGGTCTGCATTTGCTCACAGAAACTCAAGAATGCTATCAGCCTGAAGTGTCCAGCCTTATGTCTCAACCAGCTCTGGGTGTAGATGTGGTCAATCCCGGTTGCATCACATGCCCTGAGTGAATTATTTAAGAATTGCTCTCTATTTCACTGTCTTTGTGTTTTGTTTTTGAAATTTATTTTGATAATGGGATTTATCGGATTTTCACTGCTGTGTTTATGCCGCTGTACACGCGCTTGATTCTCTTATGGAGACATATATATCCATGGGTTTTAAGATTCTTCCTAGTCAGGTATATTCCTAGGCGTTGAATATGTGGTGTTGAGTCCATTTCGTTGAGCAAGGAGTAGGTCTTGTCTATTACATATTTGGCTTATGGAATGTTATCTGTGCTAATTTCAGTCTCTGGTTTTATGCAGCACCCCAAGGCACCTTTCCCCATAAGCAAGCATTAGTTGGTTTTCTAAATTTGAGACCCTGTTCTGTTTTGTAATTCAGTTCATGTGTAGTCAAGTTTACATTCCGTGTATTAGTGATATCTTATGATGTTTCTTTTTCTGTGTGACGTAGTTCACGTAGAATCTCCGTACCTGCATCCACTCACTATGCCGCTACGGGCCTGATGACACAGATTTCATTGCTGAGTGATATTGCAATGCACGTACGTGCCACAACTTCTTTATCCATTTTTTGCTTTCTGGGATATTTACCTGGTATTGTAGACGAGCTTCTTGTGAACACAGCCGTCCCAAATATTGGGGTGGCTGTCTGTTTTTGATTTTAATTTCCGTAAGCTATAGGACCATAAGTGGAAGTGCCATAGGCTGTGTCGCTTTGTTTCTTACGTGTTTCAGGAAACACCATAGACTTCTCCAGGGTGGCTGCTGGCAATTTACATCCTGCCAATCAGCATAACAAGGCTCCCTGTTCTCCATATCCTGTCCTACCTTTCTGGATTTTACACTTTTTTCAGATGGCCCTTTTGCCCGGGGGGCAGTGAGACTTCATTGTAGTGCAGATTTCCTTTACAGGCTTGCTTGGTTGGCCAAAAAGGGCGTATGCGTTTTTTGCTGAATATATTCAGGAAAAAACGCATACGCCCTTTTTGGCCAAGTGCATCATTGTCGACGTTCTGCCTCTTTTCCTATGCTTTCAGGGCAATTCCAGTCTACCCCTGCAATCGTTTTCCTGAAATTCTGCCCCGCTTTCAAGTCCCCTTCGCAGGCTTACTTCAATATACTTTTGGAAGATAGCTGTCATTTATAACTCTGCAGGTTTGTGAATTACAGTGCCCCTGAGCTCCTTCTTCAACTCGCTTTCTTGTGAGCTGGGCACAAAACCGCAGGATTGCATCAGGCCCTAATCTGTTTTCAGCAGGGCACGCTGAACCTTTGTTTAATTCCTCTTCCTGGTGGGCAATGAGCGTTACACTTGCCCGTGCAGACACCTACAGCTAGTCTCTCATTGGTTCTCCCTATTCCTGTTCATCTTGCACAGAAATTGCAAGCTGTGCCAAACAGGAGGTTAAAGGCACTGACTCTCCAAGCGGGGAGAGTGTTAGTAAAGCATCTGGAATGGTGAACCCGAGAACCAGGGTACGAAAACTGAGATGCATTTTAAATCGTTTCACAATCACACGGTGGACGATACTCTGGGTTTCCCATGCATGTTTTAGCTGGAGGAAGAATGCCTTGAACCTGGAAAGTTGGGACCCATGGAATGGGTACCATGCAGTATGACTTCAAAGGGTCTGCATTTGCTCACCGAAACTCACCAATGCTATCAGCCTGAAGTGTCCAGCCTTATGTCTCAGCCAGCTCTGGGTGTAGTTGTGGTCAATCCCGGTTGCATCACATGCCCTGAGTGAATTATTTAACAATTGCTCTCTATTTCACTGTCTTTGTGTTTTGTTTTCGAAATTTATTTTGATAATGGGATTTATCGGATTTTCACTGCTGCCTTTCGGCCCCTGTACACACGCTTGTTTCTCTTACGGAGACATATATATCCATGTGTTTTAAGATTCTTCCTAGTCAGGTATATTACTAGGCGTGGAATATGTGGTGTTGGGTCCATTTCATTGAGCAAGGAGTAGGTCTTGCCTATTACATATTTGGCTTATGGAAAGTTATCTGTGCTAATTTCAGTCTCTGGTTTTATGCAGCACCCCAAGGCACCTTTTCCCATAAGCAAGCACTAGTTGGTTTTCTAAATTTGAGACCCTGTTCTGTTTTGTAATTCAGTTCACGTGTAGTCAAGTTGACATTCCGTGTATTAGTGATATCTTATGATGTTTCTTTTTCTGTGTGACGTAGTTCACGTAGAATCACCGTACCTGCCTCCACTCACTATGCCGCTACGGGCCTGATGACACAGATTTCATTGCTGAGCGATACTGCATTGCACGTACGTGCCACAACTTCTTTATCCATTTTTTGCTTTCTGGGATATTTGCCTGATACTGTAGACGAGCTACTTGTGAACACAGCCGTCCCAAATATTGGGGTGGCTGTCTGTTTTTGATTTTAATTTCCGTAAGCTATAGGACCATAAGTGGAAGTGCCATAGGCTGTGTTGCTTTGTTTCTTACGTGTTTCAGGAAACACCATACACTTCTCCAGGGTGGCTACTGGCAATTTACATCCTGCCAATCAGCATAACAAGGCTCCCTGTTCTCCAAATCCTGTCCTACCTTTCTGGATTTTACACTTTTTTCAGATGGCCCTTTTGCCCGGGGGGCAGTGAGACTTCATTGTAGTGCAGATTTCCTTTACAGGCTTGCTTGATTGGCCAAAAAGGGCGTATGCGTTTTTTCCTGAATATATTCAGGAAAAAACGCATACGCCCTTTTTGGCCAAGTGCATCATTGAAGACGTTGTGCCTCTTTTCCTATGCTTTCAGGGCAATTCCAGTCTACCCCCTGCAATCGTTTTCCTGAAATTCTGCCCCGCTTTCAAGTCCCCTTCGCAGGCTTACTTCAATATACTTCTGGAGGATAGCTGTCCATTATAACTCTGCAGGTTTGTGAATTACAGTGCCCCTGAGCTCCTTTCTTCAACTCGCTTTCTTGTGAGCTGGGCACAAAACCGCAGGATTGCTTCAGGCCCTAATCTGTTTCCAGCAGGGCACACTGAGCCTTTGTTTAATTCCTCTTCCTAGTGGGCAATGAGTGTGATATCTGGCCGAGCAGACACCTACAGCTAGTCTCTCATTGGTTCTCCCTATTCCTGTTCATCTTGCACAGAAATTGCAAGCTGTGCCAAACAGGAGGTTAAAGGCACTGACTCTCCAAGAGGGGAAAGTGTTAGTAAAGCATCTGGAATGGTGAACCCGAGGACCAGGATACGAAAACTGAGATGCATTTTAAATCATTTCCCAATCACACGGTGGACGATACTCTGGGTTTCCCATGCATGTTTCAGCTGGAGGAAGAATCCCTTGAACTTGGAGTGTTGGGACCCATGGAATGGGTACCATGCAGTATGACTTCAAAGGGTCTGCATTTGCTCACAGAAACTCAAGAATGCTATCAGCCTGAAGTGTCCAGCCTTATGTCTCAACCAGCTCTGGGTGTAGATGTGGTAAATCCCGGTTGCATCACATGCCCTGTGTGAATTATTTAAGAATTGCTCTCTATTTCACTGTCTTTGTGTTTTGTTTTCGAAATTTATTTTGATAATGGGATTTATCGGATTTTCACTGCTGCGTTTATGCCGCTGTACACACGCTTGATTCTCTTACGGAGACATATATATCCATGGGTTTTAAGATTCTTCCTAGTCAGGTATATTCCTAGGCGTTGAATATGTGGTGTTGAGTCCATTTCGTTGAGCAAGGAGTAGGTCTTGTCTATTACATATTTGGCTTATGGAATGTTATCTGTGCTAATTTCAGTCTCTGGTTTTATGCAGCACCCCAAGGCACCTTTCCCCATAAGCAAGCACTAGTTGGTTTTCTAAATTTGAGACCCTGTTCTGTTTTGTAATTCAGTTCATGTGTAGTCAAGTTTACATTCCGTGTATTAGTGATATCTTATGATGTTTCTTTTTCTGTGTGACGTAGTTCACGTAGAATCTCCGTACCTGCATCCACTCACTATGCCGCTACGGGCCTGATGACACAGATTTCATTGCTGAGTGATATTGCAATGCACGTACGTGCCACAACTTCTTTATCCATTTTTTGCTTTCTGGGATATTTACCTGGTATTGTAGACGAGCTTCTTGTGAACACAGCCGTCCCAAATATTGGGGTGGCTGTCTGTTTTTGATTTTAATTTCCGTAAGCTATAGGACCATAAGTGGAAGTGCCATAGGCTGTGTCGCTTTGTTTCTTACGTGTTTCAGGAAACACCATACACTTCTCCAGGGTGGCTGCTGGCAATTTACATCCTGCCAATCAGCATAACAAGGCTCCCTGTTCTCCATATCCTGTTCTACCTTTCTGGATTTTACACTTTTTTCAGATGGCCCTTTTGCCCGGGGGGCAGTGAGACTTCATTGTAGTGCAGATTTCCTTTACAGGCTTGCTTGGTTGGCCAAAAAGGGCGTATGCGTTTTTTGCTGAATATATTCAGGAAAAAACGCATACGCCCTTTTTGGCCAAGTGCATCATTGTCGACGTTCTGCCTCTTTTCCTATGCTTTCAGGGCAATTCCAGTCTACCCCTGCAATCGTTTTCCTGAAATTCTGCCCCGCTTTCAAGTCCCCTTCGCAGGCTTACTTCAATATACTTTTGGAAGATAGCTGTCATTTATAACTCTGCAGGTTTGTGAATTAGTGCCCCTGAGCTCCTTTCTTCAACTCGCTTTCTTGTGAGCTCGGCACAAAACCGCAGGATTGCTTCAGGCCCTAATCTGTTTCCAGCAGGGCACACTGAGCCTTTGTATATTTCCTCTTCCTGGTGGGCAATGAGCGTTACATTTGCCCGTGCAGACACCTACAGCTAGTCTCTCATTGGTTCTCCCTATTCCTGTTCATCTTTCACAGAAATTGCAAGCTGTGCCAAAGAGGAGGTTAAAGGCACTGACTCTCCAAGCAGGGAGAGTGTTAGTAAAGCGTCTGGAATGGTGAACCCGAGGACATGGATACGAAAACTGAGATGCGTTTTAAATCGTTTCCCAATCTCACGGTGGACCATACTGTGGGTTTCCCATGCATGTTTTAGCTGGAGGAAGAATGCCTTGAACCTGGAGAGTTGGGACCCATGGAATGGGTACCATGCAGTATGACTTCAAAGGGTCTGCATTTGCTCACCGAAACTCACCAATGCTATCAGCCTGAAGTGTCCAGCCTTATGTCTCAACCAGCTCTGGGTGTAGATGTGGTCAATCCCGGTTTCATCACATGCCCTGAGTGAATTATTTAAGAATTGCTCTCTATTTCACTGTCTTTGTGTTTTGTTTTCGAAATTTATTTTGATAATGGGATTTGTCGGATTTTCACTGCTGCATTTCGGCCGCTGTACACACGCTTGATTCTCTTACGTAGACATATATATCCATGGGTTTTAAGATTCTTCCTAGTCAGGTATATTCCTAGCCTTTGAATATGTGGTGTTGGGTCCATTTCGTTGCGCAAGGAGTAGGTCTTGTCTATTACATATTTGGCTTATGGAATGTTATCTGTGCTAATTTCAGTCTCTGGTTTTATGCAGCACCCCAAGGCACCTTTACCCATAAGCAAGCACTAGTTGGTTTTCTAAATTTGAGACCCTGTTCTGTTTTGTAATTCAGTTCATGTGTAGTCAAGTTTACATTCCGTGTATTAGTGATATTTTATGATGTTTCTTTTTCTGTGTGACGTAGTTCACGTAGAATCACCGTACCTGCATCCACTCACTATGCCGCTACAGGCCTGATGACACAGATTTCATTGCTGAGTGATATTGCATTGCACGTACGTGCAACAACTTCTTTATCCATTATTTACTTTCTGGGATATTTACCTGGTACTGTAGACGAGCTTCTTGGGAACACAGCCGTCCCAAACTTTGGGGTGGCTCTCTGTTTTTGATTTTAATTTCCCTAAGGAATAGGACCATAAGTGCAATTGCCATAGGCTGTGTTGCTGTATTTCTTACGTGTTTCAGGAAACACCATACACTTCTCCAGTGTGCCTGTTGGCAATTTACATCCTGCCAATCAGCATAACAAGGCTCCCTGTTCTCCATATCCTGTCCTAACTTTCTGGATTTTACACTTTTTTCAGATGGCCCTCTTGCCCTGGGGGCAGTGAGACTTCATTGTAGTGCAGATTTCCTTTACAGGCTTGCTTGGTTGGCTAAAAAGGGCGTATGCATTTTTTCCTGAATATATTCAGGAAAAAACGCATACGCACTTTTTGGCCAAGTGCATCATTGTCGACGTTCTGCCTCTTTTCCTATGCTTTCAGGGCAATTTCAGTCTACCCCCTGCAATCGTTTTCCTGAAATTCTGCCCCGCTTTCAAGTCCCCTTCGCAGGCTTACTTCAATATACTTTTGGAAGATAGCTGTCATTTATAACTCTGCAGGTTTGTGAATTACAGTGCCCCTGAGCTCCTTTCTTCAACTCGCTTTCTTGTGAGCTGGGCACAAAACCGCAGGATTGCTTCAGGCCCTAATCTGTTTCCAGCAGGGCACACTGAGCCTTTGTTTAATTCCTCTTCCTAGTGGGCAATGAGTGTGATATCTGGCCGAGCAGACACCTACAGCTAGTCTCTCATTGGTTCTCCCTATTCCTGTTCATCTTGCACAGAAATTGCAAGCTGTGCCAAACAGGAGGTTAAAGGCACTGACTCTCCAAGAGGGGAAAGTGTTAGTAAAGCATCTGGAATGGTGAACCCGAGGACCAGGATACGAAAACTGAGATGCATTTTAAATCATTTCCCAATCACACGGTGGACGATACTCTGGGTTTCCCATGCATGTTTCAGCTGGAGGAAGAATCCCTTGAACCTGGAGTGTTGGGACCCATGGAATGGGTACCATGCAGTATGACTTCAAAGGGTCTGCATTTGCTCACAGAAACTCAAGAATGCTATCAGCCTGAAGTGTCCAGCCTTATGTCTCAAACAGCTCTGGGTGTAGATGTGGTAAATCCCGGTTGCATCACATGCCCTGTGTGAATTATTTAAGAATTGCTCTCTATTTCACTGTCTTTGTGTTTTGTTTTCGAAATTTATTTTGATAATGGGATTTATCGGATTTTCACTGCTGCGTTTATGCCGCTGTACACACGCTTGATTCTCTTACGGAGACATATATATCCATGGGTTTTAAGATTCTTCCTAGTCAGGTATATTCCTAGGCATTGAATATGTGGTGTTGAGTCCATTTCGTTGAGCAAGGAGTAGGTCTTGTCTATTACATATTTGGCTTATGGAATGTTATCTGTGCTAATTTCAGTCTCTGGTTTTATGCAGCACCCCAAGGCACCTTTCCCCATAAGCAAGCACTAGTTGGTTTTCTAAATTTGAGACCCTGTTCTGTTTTGTAATTCAGTTCATGTGTAGTCAAGTTTACATTCCGTGTATTAGTGATATCTTATGATGTTTCTTTTTCTGTGTGACGTAGTTCACGTAGAATCTCCGTACCTGCATCCACTCACTATGCCGCTACGGGCCTGATGACACAGATTTCATTGCTGAGTGATATTGCAATGCACGTACGTGCCACAACTTCTTTATCCATTTTTTGCTTTCTGGGATATTTACCTGGTATTGTAGACGAGCTTCTTGTGAACACAGCCGTCCCAAATATTGGGGTGGCTGTCTGTTTTTGATTTTAATTTCCGTAAGCTATAGGACCATAAGTGGAAGTGCCATAGGCTGTGTCGCTTTGTTTCTTACGTGTTTCAGGAAACACCATACACTTCTCCAGGGTGGCTGCTGGCAATTTACATCCTGCCAATCAGCATAACAAGGCTCCCTGTTCTCCATATCCTGTTCTACCTTTCTGGATTTTACACTTTTTTCAGATGGCCCTTTTGCCCGGGGGGCAGTGAGACTTCATTGTAGTGCAGATTTCCTTTACAGGCTTGCTTGGTTGGCCAAAAAGGGCGTATGCGTTTTTTGCTGAATATATTCAGGAAAAAACGCATACGCCCTTTTTGGCCAAGTGCATCATTGTCGACGTTCTGCCTCTTTTCCTATGCTTTCAGGGCAATTCCAGTCTACCCCTGCAATCGTTTTCCTGAAATTCTGCCCCGCTTTCAAGTCCCCTTCGCAGGCTTACTTCAATATACTTTTGGAAGATAGCTGTCATTTATAACTCTGCAGGTTTGTGAATTAGTGCCCCTGAGCTCCTTTCTTCAACTCGCTTTCTTGTGAGCTTGGCACAAAACCGCAGGATTGCTTCAGGCCCTAATCTGTTTCCAGCAGGGCACACTGAGCCTTTGTATATTTCCTCTTCCTGGTGGGCAATGAGCGTTACATTTGCCCGTGCAGACACCTACAGCTAGTCTCTCATTGGTTCTCCCTATTCCTGTTCATCTTTCACAGAAATTGCAAGCTGTGCCAAAGAGGAGGTTAAAGGCACTGACTCTCCAAGCAGGGAGAGTGTTAGTAAAGCGTCTGGAATGGTGAACCCGAGGACATGGATACGAAAACTGAGATGCGTTTTAAATCGTTTCCCAATCTCACGGTGGACCATACTGTGGGTTTCCCATGCATGTTTTAGCTGGAGGAAGAATGCCTTGAACCTGGAGAGTTGGGACCCATGGAATGGGTACCATGCAGTATGACTTCAAAGGGTCTGCATTTGCTCACCGAAACTCACCAATGCTATCAGCCTGAAGTGTCCAGCCTTATGTCTCAACCAGCTCTGGGTGTAGATGTGGTCAATCCCGGTTTCATCACATGCCCTGAGTGAATTATTTAAGAATTGCTCTCTATTTCACTGTCTTTGTGTTTTGTTTTCGAAATTTATTTTGATAATGGGATTTGTCGGATTTTCACTGCTGCATTTCGGCCGCTGTACACACGCTTGATTCTCTTACGTAGACATATATATCCATGGGTTTTAAGATTCTTCCTAGTCAGGTATATTCCTAGCCTTTGAATATGTGGTGTTGGGTCCATTTCGTTGCGCAAGGAGTAGGTCTTGTCTATTACATATTTGGCTTATGGAATGTTATCTGTGCTAATTTCAGTCTCTGGTTTTATGCAGCACCCCAAGGCACCTTTACCCATAAGCAAGCACTAGTTGGTTTTCTAAATTTGAGACCCTGTTCTGTTTTGTAATTCAGTTCATGTGTAGTCAAGTTTACATTCCGTGTATTAGTGATATTTTATGATATTTCTTTTTCTGTGTGACGTAGTTCACGTAGAATCACCGTACCTGCATCCACTCACTATGCCGCTACAGGCCTGATGACACAGATTTCATTGCTGAGTGATATTGCATTGCACGTACGTGCAACAACTTCTTTATCCATTATTTACTTTCTGGGATATTTACCTGGTACTGTAGACGAGCTTCTTGGGAACACAGCCGTCCCAAACTTTGGGGTGGCTCTCTGTTTTTGATTTTAATTTCCCTAAGGAATAGGACCATAAGTGCAATTGCCATAGGCTGTGTTGCTGTATTTCTTACGTGTTTCAGGAAACACCATACACTTCTCCAGTGTGCCTGTTGGCAATTTACATCCTGCCAATCAGCATAACAAGGCTCCCTGTTCTCCATATCCTGTCCTAACTTTCTGGATTTTACACTTTTTTCAGATGGCCCTCTTGCCCTGGGGGCAGTGAGACTTCATTGTAGTGCAGATTTCCTTTACAGGCTTGCTTGGTTGGCTAAAAAGGGCGTATGCATTTTTTCCTGAATATATTCAGGAAAAAACGCATATGCACTTTTTGGCCAAGTGCATCATTGTCGACGTTCTGCCTCTTTTCCTATGCTTTCAGGGCAATTTCAGTCTACCCCCTGCAATCGTTTTCCTGAAATTCTGCCCCGCTTTCAAGTCCCCTTCGCAGGCATACTTCAATATACTTTTGGAAGATAGCTGTCATTTATAACTCTGCAGGTTTGTGAATTACAGTGCCCCTGAGCTCCTTTCTTCAACTCGCTTTCTTGTGAGCTGGGCACAAAACCGCAGGATTGCTTCAGGCCCTAATCTGTTTCCAGCAGGGCACACTGAGCCTTTGTTTAATTCCTCTTCCTGGTGGGCAATGAGCGTTACATTTGCCCGTGCAGACACCTACAGCTAGTCTCTCATTGGTTCTCCCTATTCCTGTTCATCTTGCACAGAAATTGCAAGCTTTGCCAAAGAGGAGGTTAAAGGCACTGACTCTCCAAGTGGGGAGAGTGTTAGTAAAGCATCTGGAATGGTTAACCCGAGGACAAGGATACGAAAACTGCGATGCATTTTAAATCGTTTCCCAATCACACGGTGGACGATACTCTGGGTTTCCCATGCATGTTTTAGCTGGAGGAAGAATCCCTTGAACCTGGAGAGTTGGGACCCATGGAATGGGTACCATGCAGTATGCCTTCAAAGGGTCTGCATTTGCTCACCGAAACTCACCAATGCTATCAGCTTGAAGTGTCCAGCCTTATGTCTCAACCAGCTCTGGGTGTAGATGTGTTAAATCCCGGTTGCATCACATGCCCTGAGTGAATTATTTAAGAATTGCTCTCTATTTCAGTGTCTTTGTGTTTTGTTTTCCAAATTTATTTTGATAATGGGATTTATCGGATTTTCACTGCTGCGTTTCGGCCGCTGTACACACGCTTGATTCTCTTACGGAGACATATATATCCATGGGTTTTAAGATTCTTCCTAGTCAGGTATATTCCTAGGCGTTGAATATGTGGTGTTGGGTCCATTTCGTTGAGCAAGGAGTAGGTCTTGTCTATTACATATTTGGCTTATGGAATGTTATCTGTGCTAATTTCAGTCTCCGGTTTTATGCAGCACCCCTAGGCACCTTTCCCCATAAGCAAGCACTAGTTGGTTTTCTAAATTTGAGACCCTGTTCTGTTTTGTAATTCAGTTCATGTGTAGTCAAGTTTACATTCCGTGTATTAGTGATATTTTATGATGTTTCTTTTTCTGTGTGACGTAGTTCACGTAGAATCTCCTTTCCTGCATCCACTCACTATGCCGCTACGGGGCTGGTGACACACATTTCATTGCTGAGTGATATTGCAATGCACGTACGTGCCACAACTTCTTTATCCATTTTTTGCTTTCTGGGATATTTACCTGATACTGTAGACGAGCTTCTTGTGAACACAGCCGTCCCAAATATTGGGGTGGCTGTTTGTTTTTGATTTTAATTTCCGTAAGCTATAGGACCATAAGTGGAAGTGCCATAGGCTGTGTTGCTTTGTTTCTTACGTGTTTCAGAAAACACCATACACTTCTCCTGGGTGGCTGCTGGCAATTTACATCCGGCCAATCAGCATAACAAGGCTCCCTGTTCCCCATATCCTGTCCTATCTTTCTGGATTTTACACTTTTTTCAGATGGCCCTTTTGCCCGGGGATGGGGGGCAGAGAGATTTCATTGTAGTGCAGATTTCCTTTACAGGCTTGCTTGGTTGGCCAAAAAGGGCGTATGCGTTTTTTCCTGAATATATTCAGGAAAAAACGCATACGCACTTTATGGCCAAGTGCATCATTGTCGACGTTCTGCCTCTTTTCCTATGCTTTCAGGGCAATTCCAGTCTACCCCCTGCAATGGTTTTCCTGAAATTCTGCCCCGCTTTCAAGTCCCCTTCGCAGGCTTACTTCAATATATTTTTGGAGGATAGCTGTCATTTATAACTCTGCAGGTTTGTGAATTACAGTGCCCCTGAGCTCCTTTCTTCAACTCGCTTTCTTGTGAGCTGGGCACAAAACCGCAGGATTGCTTCAGGCCCTAATCTGTTTCCGGCAGGGCACGCTGAGCCTTTGGTATATTCCTCTTCCTGGTGGGAAATGAGCGTTACATTTGCCCGTGCAGAAACCTACAGCTAGTCTCTCATTGGTTCTCCCTATTCCTGTTCATCTTGCACAGAAATTGCAAGCTGTGCCAAAGAGGAGGTTAAAGGCACTGACTCTCCAAGCGGGGAGAGTGTTAGTAAAGCATCTGGAATGGTGAACCCGAGGACCAGGATACGAAAACTGAGATGCATTTTAAATCGTTACCCAATCACATGGTGGACCATGCTGTGGGTTTCCCATGCATGTTTTAGCTGGAGGAAGAATCCCTTGAACCTGAAGAGTTGGGACCCATGGAATAGGTACCATGCAGTATGACTTCAAAGGGTCTGCATTTGCTCACCGAAACTCACCAATGCTATCAGCCTGAAGTGTCCAGCCTTATGTCTCAATCAGCTCTGGGTTTAGTTGTGTTAAATCCCGGTTGCATCACATGCCCTGAGTGAATTATTTAAGAATTTCTCTCTATTTCACTGTCTTTGTGTTTTGTTTTTGAAATTTATTTTCATAATGGGATTTATCGGATTTTCACTGCTGCGTTTATGCCGCTGTACACACGCTTGATTCTCTTACGGAGACATATAAATCCATGGGTTTTAAGATTCTTCCTAGTCAGGTATATTCCTAGGCGTTGAATATGTGGTGTTGAGTCCATTTCGTTGAGCAAGGAGTAGGTCTTGTCTATTACATATTTGGCTTATGGAATGTTATCTGTGCTAATTTCAGTCTCTGGTTTTATGCAGCACCCTAAGGCACCTTTCCCCATAAACAAGCACTAGTTGGTTTTCTAAATTTGAGACCCTGTTCTGTTTTGTAATTCAGTTCATGTGTAGTCAAGTTTACATTATGTGTATTAGTGATATCTTATGATGTTTCTTTTTCTGTGTGACGTAGTTCACGTAGAATCACCGTACCTGCATCCACTCACTATGCCGCTACGGGCCTGATGACACAGATTTCATTGCTGAGTGTTATTGCATTGCACGTACGTGCCACAACTTCTTTATCCATTTTTTGCTTTCTGGGATATTTACCTGGTACTGTAGACGAGCTTCTTGTGAACACAGCCGTCCCAAATATTGGGGTGGCTGTCTGTTTTTGATTTTAATTTCCGTAAGCTATAGGACCATAAGTGGAAGTGCCATAGGCTGTGTTGCTTTGTTTCTTACGTGTTTCAGGAAACACCATACACTTCTCCAGGGTGGCTGCTGGCAATTTACATCCTGCCAATCCGCATAACAAGGCTCCCAGTTCTCCATATCCTGTCCTACCTTTCTGGATTTTACACTTTTTTCAGATGACCCTTTTGCCGGGGGTCAGTGAGACTTCATTGTAGTGCAGATTTCCTTTACAGGCTTGCTTGGTTGGCTAAAAAGGGCGTATGCGTTTTTTCCTGAATATATTCAGGAAAAAACGCATACGCCCTTTTTGGCCAAGTGCATCATTGTCGACGTTCTGCCTCTTTTCCTATGCTTTCAGGGCAATTCCAGTCTACCCCTGCAATCGTTTTCCTGAAATTCTGCCCCGCATTCAAGTCCCCTTCGCAGGCTTACTTCAATATACTTTTGGAAGATAGCTGTCATTTATAACTCTGCAGGTTTGTGAATTACAGTGCCCCTGAGCTCCTTCTTCAACTCGCTTTCTTGTGAGCTGGGCACAAAACCGCAGGATTGCATCAGGCCCTAATCTGTTTTCAGCAGGGCACACTGAGCCTTTGTTTAATTCCTCTTCCTGGTCGGCAATGAGCGTTACATTTGCCCGTGCAGACACCTACAGCTAGTCTCTCATTGGTTCTCCCTATTCCTGTTCATCTTGCACAGAAATTGCAAGCTGTGCCAAACAGGAGGTTAAAGGCACTGACTCTCCAAGCGGGGAGAGTGTTAGTAAAGCATCTGGAATGGTGAACCCGAGGACCAGGGTACGAAAACTGAGATGCATTTTAAATCATTGCGCAATTACACGGTGGACGATACTCTGGGTTTCCCATGCATGTTTTAGCTGGAGGAAGAATGCCTTGAACCTGGAGAGTTGAGACCCATGGAATGGGTACCATGCAGTATGACTTCAAAGGGTCTGCATTTGCTCACAGAAACTCACCAATGCTATCAGCCTGAAGTGTCCAGCCTTATGTCTCAACCAGCTCTGGGTGTAGATGTAGTCAATCCCGGTTGCATCACATGCCCTGAGTGAATTATTTAACAATTGCTCTCTATTTCACTGTCTTTGTGTTTTGTTTTCGAAATTTATTTTGATAATGGGATTTATCGGATTTTCACTGCTGCCTTTCGGCCCCTGTACACACGCTTGATTCTCTTACGGAGACATATATATCCATGTGTTTTAAGATTCTTCCTAGTCAGGTATATTCCTAGGCGTGGAATATGTGGTGTTGGGTCCATTTCATTGAGCAAGGAGTAGGTCTTGCCTATTACATATTTGGCTTATGGAAAGTTATCTGTGCTAATTTCAGTCTCTGGTTTTATGCAGCACCCCAAGGCACCTTTTCCCATAAGCAAGCACTAGTTGGTTTTCTAAATTTGAGACCCTGTTCTGTTTTGTAATTCAGTTCACGTGTAGTCAAGTTGACATTCCGTGTATTAGTGATATCTTATGATGTTTCTTTTTCTGTGTGACGTAGTTCTCGTAGAATCACCGTACCTGCATCCACTCACTATGCCGCTACGGGCCTGATGACACAGATTTCATTGCTGAGCGATAATGCATTGCACGTACGTGCCACAACTTCTTTATCCATTTTTTGCTTTCTGGGATATTTACCTGATACTGTAGACGAGCTACTTGTGAACACAGCCGTCCCAAATATTGGGGTGGCTGTCTGTTTTTGATTTTAATTTCCGTAAGCTATAGGACCATAAGTGGAAGTGCCATAGGCTGTGTTGCTTTGTTTCTTACGTGTTTCAGGAAACACCATACACTTTTCCAGGGTGGCTGCTGGCAATTTACATCCTGCCAATCAGCATAACAAGGCTCCCTGTTCTCCAAATCCTGTCCTACCTTTCTGGATTTTACACTTTTTTCAGATGGCCCTTTTGCCCGGGGGGCAGTGAGACTTCATTTTAGTGCAGATTTCCTTTACAGGCTTGCTTGATTGGCCAAAAAGGGCGTATGCGTTTTTTCCTGAATATATTCAGGAAAAAACGCATACGCCCTTTTTGGCCAAGTGCATCATTGTCGACGTTCTGCCTCTTTTCCTATGCTTTCAGGGCAATTCCAGTCTACCCCCTGCAATCGTTTTCCTGAAATTCTGCCCCGCTTTCAAGTCCCCTTCGCAGGCTTACTTCAATATATTTCTGGAGGATAGCTGTCAATTATAACTCTGCAGGTTTGTGAATTACAGTGCCCCTGAGCTCCTTTCTTCAACTCGCTTTCTTGTGAGCTGGGCACAAAACCGCAGAATTGCTTCAGGCCCTAATCTGTTTCCAGCAGGGCACACTGAGCCTTTGTTTAATTCCTCTTCCTGGTGGGCAATGAGCGTTACATTTGCCCGTGAAGACACCTATAGCTAGTCTCTCATTGGTTCTCCCTATTCCTGTTCATCTTGCACAGAAATTGCAAGCTGTGCCAAAGAGGAGGTTAAAGGCACTGACTCTCCAAGCGGGGAGAGTGTTAGTAAAGCATCTGGAATGGTGAACCCGAGGACCAGGATACGAAATCTGAGATGCATTTTAAATCATTTCCCAATCACACGGTGGACGATACTCTGGGTTTCCCATGCATGTTTTAGCTGGATGAAGAATGCCTTGAACCTGGAGAGTTGGGACCCATGGAATGGGTACCATGCAGTATGACTTCAAAGGGTCTGCATTTGCTCACCGAAACTCACCAATGTTATCAGCCTGAAGTGTCCAGCCTTATGTCTCAACCAGCCTCTGGGTGTAGATGTGTTAAATCCCGGATGCATCACATGCCCTGTACACACGCTTGATTCTCTTACGGAGACATATAAATCCATGGCTTTTAAGATTCTTCCTAGTCAGGTATATTCCTAGGCGTTGAATATGTGGTGTTGAGTCCATTTCGTTGAGCAAGGAGTAGGTCTTGTCTATTACATATTTGGCTTATGGAATGTTATCTGTGCTAATTTCAGTCTCTGGTTTTAAGCAGCACCCCAAGGCACCTTTCCCCATAAGCAAGCACTAGTTGGTTTTCTAAATTTGAGACCCTGTTCTGTTTTGTAATTCAGTTCATGTGTAGTCAAGTTTACATTCCGTGTATTAGTGATATCTTATGATGTTTCTTTTTCTGTGTGACGTAGTTCACGTAGCATCACCGTACCTGCATCCACTCACTATGCTGCTACGGGCCTGAAGAAACAGATTTCATTGCTGAGTGATACTGCATTGAACGTACGTGCCACAACTTCTTTATCCATTTTTTGCTTTCTGGGATATTTACCTGGTACTGTAGACGAGCTTCTTGGGAACACAGCCGTCCCAAACTTTGGGGTGGCTCTCGGTTTTTAATTTTAATTTCCCTAAGGAATAGGACCATAAGTGCAATTGCCATAGGCTTTGTTGCTTTATTTCTTACGTGTTTCAGGAAACACCATACACTTCTCCAGGGTGGCTGTTGGCAATTTACATCCTGCCAATCAGCATAACAAGGATCCCTGTTCTCCATATCCTGTCCTATCTTTCTGCATTTTACACTTTTTTCAGATGGCCCTTTTGCCCGGGGGGCAGTGAGATTTCATTGTAGTGCAGATTTCCTTTACAGGCTTGCTTGGTTGGCCAAAAAGGGCGTAGGCGTTTTTTCCTGAATATATTCAGGAAAAAACGCCTACGTCCTTTTTGGCCAAGTGCATCATTGTCGACGTTGTGCCTCTTTTCCTTTGCTTTCAGGGTAATTCCAGTCTACCGCCTGCAATCGTTTTCCTGAAATTCTGCCCCGCTTTCAAGTCCCCTTTACAGGCTTACTTCAATATACTTTTGGAAGATAGCTGTCATTTATAACTCTGCAGGTTTGTGAATTACAGTGCCCCTGAGCTCCTTTCTTCAACTCGCTTTCTTGTGAGCTGGGCACAAAACCGCAGGATTGCTTCAGGCCCTAATCTGTTTCCGGCAGGGCATGCTGAGCCTTTGGTTAATTCCTCTTCCTGGAGGGAAATGAGCGTTACATTTGCCCGTGCAGACACGTATAGCTAGTCTCTCATTGGTTCTCCCTATTCCTGTTCATCTTGCACAGAAATTGCAAGCTGTACCAAAGAGGAGGTTAAAGGCACTGACTCTCCAAGCGGGGAGAGTGTTAGTAAAGCATCTGTAATGGTGAACCCGAGGACCAGGATACGAAAACTGAGATGCATTTTAAATCGTTTCCCAATCACACGGTGGACGATACTCTGGGTTTCCCATGCAAGTTTTAGCTGGAGAAAGAATGCCTTGAACCTGGAGAGTTGGGACCCATGGAATAGGTACCATGCAGTATGACTTCAAAGGGTCTGCATTTGCTCACCGAAGCTCACCAATGCTATCAGCCTGAAGTGTCCAGCCTTATGTCTCAACCAGCTCTGGGTGTAGATGTGGTCAATCCCGGTTACGTCACATGCCCTGAGTGAATAATTTAAGAATTGCTCTCTATTTCACTGTCTTTGTGTTTTGTTTTCGAAATTTATTTTGATAATGGGATTTATCGGATTTTCACTGCTGCGTTTTGGCCTCTGTACACACGCTTGATTCTCTTACGGAGACATATATATCCATGGGTTTTAAGATTCTTCCTAGTCAGGTATATTCCTAGGCGTTGAATATGTGGTGTTGGGTCCATTTCGTTGAGCAAGGAGTAGGCCTTGTCTATTACATATTTGGCTTATGGAATGTTATCTGTGCTAATTTCAGTCTCTGGTTTTATGCAGCACCCGAACGCACCTTTCCCCATAAGCAAGCACTAGTTGGTTTTCTAAATTTGAGACCCTGTTCTGTTTTGTAATTCAGTTCACGTGTAGTCAAGTTTACATTCCGTGTATTAGTGATATCTTATGATGTTTCTTTTTCTGTGTGACGTAGTTCACGTAGAATCAGCGTACCTGCATCCACTCCCTATGCCGCTACGGGCCTGATGACACAGATTTCATTGCTGAGTGATATTGCATTGCACGTACGTGCCACAACTTCTTTATCCATTTTTTGCTTTCTGGGATATTTACCTGGTACTGTAGACGAGCTTCTTGGGAACACAGCCGTCCCAAACTTTGGGGGGGCTCTCTGTTTTTGATTTTAATTTCCCTAAGGAATAGGACCATAAGTGCAATTGCCATAGGCTGTGTTGCTTTATTTCTTACGTGTTTCAGGAAACACCATACATTTCTCCAGGGTGGCTGTTGGCAATTTACATCCTGCCAATCAGCATAACAAGGCTCCCTGTTCTCCATATCGTGTCCTATCTTTCTGGATTTTACACTTTTTCCAGATGGCCCTTTTGCCCGGGGGGCAGTGAGATTTCATTGTAGTGCAGATTTCCTTTACAGGCTTGCTTGGTTGGCCAAAAAGGGCGTATGCGTTTTTTCCTGAATATATTCATCATTCAATATACTGAATATATTCAATATATTACTGAATATATAATACTGAATATATTCAATATAAGTGCATCATTGTCGACGTTGTGCCTCTTTTCCTATGCTTTCAGGGCAATTCCAGTCTACCCCCTGCAATCGTTTTCCTGAAATTCTGCCCCGCTTTCAAGTCCCCTTCGCAGGCTTACTTCAATATATTTTTGGAGGATAGCTGTCATTTATAACTCTGCAGGTTTGTGAATTACAGTGCCCCTGAGCTCCTTTCTTCAACTCGATTTCTTGTGAGCTGGGCACAAAACCGCAGGAATGCTTCAGGCCCTAATCTGTTTCCAGCAGGGCACGCTGATCCTTTGGTAAATTCCTCTTCCTGGTGGGAAATGAGCATTACATTTGCCCGTGCAGAAACCTACAGCTAGTCTCTCATTGGTTCTCCCTATTCCTGTTCATCTTGCACAGAAATTGCAAGCTGTGCCAAACAGGAGGTTAAAGGCACTGACTCTCCAAGCGGGTAGAGTGTTAGTAAAGCATCTGGAATGGTGAACCCGAGGACCAGGATACGAAAACTGAGATGCATTTTAAATCGTTTCCCAATCACACGGTGGACCATGCTGTGGGTTTCCCATGCATGTTTTAGCTAGAGGAAGAATCCCTTGAACCTGAAGAGTTGGGACCCATGAAATAGGTACCATGCAGTATGACTTCAAAGGGTCTGCATTTGCTCACCGAAACTCACCAATGCTATCAGCCTGAAATGTCCAGCCTTATGTCTCAACCAGCTCTGGGTGTAGTTGTGTTAAATCCCGGTTGCATCACATGCCCTGAGTGAATTATTTAAGAATTGCTCTCTATTTCACTGTCTTTGTGTTTTGTTTTTGAAATTTATTTTGATAATGGGATTTATCGGATTTTCACTGCTGCGTTTATGCCGCTGTACACACGCTTGATTCTCTTATGGAGACATATAAATCCATGGGTTTTAAGATTCTTCCTAGTCAGGTATATTCCTAGGCGTTGAATATGTGGTGTTGAGTCCATTTCGTTGAGCAAGGAGTAGGTCTTGTCTATTACATATTTGGCTTATGGAATGTTATCTGTGCTAATTTCAGTGTCTGGTTTTATGCAGCACCCAAGGCACCTTTCCCCATAAGCAAGCACTAGTTGGTTTTCTAAATTTGAGACCCTGTTCTGTTTTGTAATTCAGTGCATGTGTAGTCAAGTTTACATTATGTGTATTAGTGATATCTTATGATGTTTCTTTTTCTGTGTGACGTAGTTCACGTAGAATCACCGTACCTGCATCCACTCACTATGCCGCTACGGGCCTGATGACACAGATTTCATTGCTGAGTGTTATTGCATTGCACGTACGTGCCACAACTTCTTTATCCATTTTTTGCTTTCTGGGATATTTACCTGGTACTGTAGACGAGCTTCTTGTGAGCACAGCCGTCCCAAATATTGGGGTGGCTGTCTGTTTTTGATTTTAATTTCCGTAAGCTATAGGACCATAAGTGGAAGTGCCATAGGCTGTGTTGCTTTGTTTCTTACGTGTTTCAGGAAACACCATACACTTCTCCAGGGTGGCTGCTGGCAATTTACATCCTGCCAATCACCATAACAAGGCTCCCTGTTCTCCATATCCTGTCCTACCTATCTGGATTTTACACTTTTTTCAGATGGCCCTTTTGCCCGGGTGGCTGTGAGACTTCATTGTAGTGCAGATTTCCTTTACAGGCTTGCTTGGTTGGCCAAAAGGGACGTATGCGTTTTTTCCTGAATATATTCAGGAAAAAACGCATACGCCCTTTTTGGCCAAGTGCCTCATTGTCGACTTTGTGCCTCTTTTCCTATGCTTTCAGGGCAATTCCAGTCTACCCCCTGCAATCGTTTTCCTGAAAGTCTGCCCCGCTTTCAAGTCCCCTTCGCAGGCTTACTTCAATATATTTTTGGAGGATAGCTGTCATTTATAACTCTGCAGGTTTGTGAATTACAGTGCCCCTGAGCTCCTTTCTTCAACTCGCTTTCTTGTGAGCTGGGCACAAAACCGCAGGATTGCTTCAGGCCCTAATCTGTTTCTGGCAGGGCACGCTGAGCCTTTGGTTAATTCCCCTTCCTGGTGGGAAATGAGCGTTACATTTGCCCGTGCAGACACCTGCAGCTAGTCTCTCATTGGTTCTCCCTATTCCTGTTCATCTTGCACAGAAATTGCAAGCTGTGCCAAAGAGGAGGTTAAAGGCACTGACTCTCCAAGCGGGGAGAGTGTTAGTAAAGCATCTGGAATGGTGAACCCGAGGACCAGGATACGAAAACTGAGATGCATTTTAAATCGTTTCCCAATCACACGGTGGACAATACTCTGGGTTTCCCATGCATGTTTTATCTAGAGGAAGAATCCCTTGAACCTGGAGAGTTGGGACCCTTGGAATGGGTACCATGCAGTATGACTTCAAAGGGTCTGCATTTGCTCACCAAAACTCACCAATGCTATCAGCCTGAATTGTCCAGGCTTATGTCTCAACCAGCTCTGGGTGTAGATGTGGTCAATCCCGGTTGCATCACATGCCCTGAGTGAATTATTTAACAATTGCTCTCTATTTCACTGTCTTTGTGTTTTGTTTTCGAAATTTATTTTGATAATGGGATTTATCGGATTTTCACTGCTGCGTTTCGGCCGCTGTACACACGCATGATTCTCTTACGGAGACATATATATCCATGGGTTTTAAGATTCTTCCTAGTCAGGTATATTCCTAGGCGTTGAATATGTGGTGTTGGGTCCATTTCGTTGAGCAAGGAGTAGGTCTTGTCTATTATATATTTGGCTTATGGAAAGTTATCTGTGCTAATTTCAGTCTCTGGTTTTATGCAGCACCCCAAGGCACCTTTCCCCATAAGCAAGCACTAGTTGGTTTTCTAAATTTGAGACCCTGTTCTGTTTTGTAATTCAGTTCATGTGTAGTCAAGTTTACATTCCGTGTATTAGTGATATCTTATGATGTTTCTTTTTCTGTGTGACGTAGTTCACGTAGAATCACCGTACCTGCATCCACTCACTGTGCCGCTACGGGCCTGATGACACAGATTTCATTGCTGAGTGATACTGCATTGCACGTACGTGCCACAACTTCTTTATCCATTTTTTGCTTTCTGGGATATTTACCTGGTACTGTAGACGAGCTTCTTGGGAACACAGCCGTCCCAAACTTTGGGGTGGCTCTCTGTTTTTGATTTTAATTTCCCTAAGGAATAGGACCATAAGTGCAATTGCCATAGGCTGTGTTGCTTTATTTCTTACGTGTTTCAGGAAACACCATACACTTCTCCAGGGTGCCTGTTGGCAATTTACATCCTGCCAATCAGCATAACAAGGCTCCCTGTTCTCCATATCCTGTCCTACCTTTCTGGATTTTACACTTATTTCAGATGGCCCTTTTGCCCAGGGGGCAGTGAGACTTCATTGTAGTGCAGATTTCCTTTACAGGCTTGCTTGGTTGGCCAAAAAGTGCGTATGCGTTTTTTCCTGAATATATTCAGGAAAAAACGCATACACACTTTTTGGCCAAGTGCATCATTGTCGACGTTGTGCCTCTTTTCCTGTGCTTTCAAGGCAATTCCTATCTACCCCCTGCAATCGTTTTCCTGAAATTCTGCCCCGCTTTCAAGTCCCCTTAGCAGCCTTACTTCAATATACTTCTGGAAATTAGCTGTCATTTATAACTCTGCAGGTTTGTGAATTACAGTGCCCCTGAGCTCCTTTCTTCAACTCGCTTTCTTGTGAGCTGGGCACAAAACCGCAGGCTTGGTTAAGGCCCTAATCTGTTTCAAGCAGGGCATGCTTAGCCTTTGTTTAATTCCTCTTCCTGGTGGGCAATGAGCGTTACATTGGCCCGTGCAGACACCTACAACTAGTCTCTCATTGGTTCTCCCTATTCCTGTTCATCTTGCACAGAAATTGCATGCTGTGCCAAACAGGAGGTTAAAGGCCCTGACTCTCCAAGCGGGGAGAGTGTTAGTAAAGCGTCTGGAATGGTGAACCCGAGGACCAGGGTACGAAAACTGAGATGCATTTTAAATCGTTTCCCAATCACACGGTGGACGATACTCTGGCTTTCCCATGCATGTTTTAGCTGGAGGAAGAATCCCTTGAACCTGGAGAGTTGGAACCCATGGAATGGGTACCATGCAGTATGACTTCAAAGGGTCTGCATTTGCTCACCGAAACTCACCAATGCTATCAGCCTGAAGTGTCCAGCCTTATGTCTCAACCAGCTCTGGGTGTAGATGTGGTCAATCCCGGTTGCATCACATGCCCTGAGTGAATTATTTAAGAATTGCTCTCTATTTCACTGTCTTTGCGTTTTGTTTTCGAAATTTATTTTGATAATGGGATTTATCGGATTTTCACTGCTGCGTTTCGGCCGCTGTACACACGCTTGATTCTCTTACGGAGACATATATATCCATGGGTTTTAAGATTCTTCCTAGTCAGGTATATTCCTAGGCGTTGAATATGTGGTGTTGGGTCCATTTCGTTGAGCAAGGTGTAGGTCTTGTCTATTACATATTTGGCTTATGGAAAGTTATCTGTGCTAATTACAGTCTCTGGTTTTATGCAGCACCCCAACGCACCATTCCCCATAAGCAAGCACTAGTTGGTTTTTCTAAATTTGAGACCCTGTTCTGTGTTGTAATTCAGTTCATGTGTAGTCAAGTTTACATTCCGTGTATTAGTGATATCTTATGATGTTTCTTTTTCTGTGTGACGTAGTTCACGTAGAATCACCGTACCTGCATCCACTCACTGTGCCGCTACGGGCCTGATGACACAGATTTCATTGCTGAGTGATATTGCATTGTACGTACGTGCCACAACTTCTTTATCCATTTTTTGCGTTCTGGGATATTAACCTGGTACTGTAGACGAGCTTCCTGGGAACACAGCCGTCCCAAACTTTAGGGTGGCTCTCTGTTTTTGTTTTTAATTTCCCTAAGGAATAGGACCATAAGTGCAATTTCCATAGGCTGTGTTGCTTTGTTTCTTACGTGTTTCAGGAAACACCATACACTTCTCCAGGGTGGCTGCTGGCAATTTACATCCTGCCAATCAGCATAACAAGGCTCCCTGTTTTCCATATCCTGTCCTACCTTTCTGGATTTTACACTTTTTTCAGATGGCCCTTTTGCCCGTGTGGCAGTGAGAATTCATTGTTATGCAGATTTCCTTTACAGGCTTGCTTGGTTGGCCAAAAAGGGCATATGCGTTTTTTCCTGAATATATTCAGGAAAAAACGCATACGCCCTTTTTGGCCAAGTGCATCATTGTCGACGTTGTGCCTCTTTTCCTATGCTTTCAGGGCAATTCCAGTCTACCCCCTGCAATCGTTTTCCTGAAATTCTGCTCCGCTTTCAAGTCCCCTTCGCAGGCTTACTTCAAAATACCTTTGGAAGATAGCTGTCATTTATAATTCTGCAGGTTTGTGAATTACAGTGCCCCTGATCTCCTTTCTTCAACTCGCTTTCTTGTGAGCTGGGCACAAAACCGCAGGATTGCTTCAGGCCCTAATCTGTTTCCAGCAGGGCACACTGAGCCTTTAATTAATTCCTCTTCCTGGTGGGCAATGAGCGTTACATTTGCCCGTGCAGACACCTACAGCTAGTCTCTCATTGGTTCTCCCTATTCCTGTTCATCTTGCACAGAAATTGCAAGCTGTGCCAAAGAGGAGGTTAAAGGTACTGACTCTCCAAGCGGGGAGAGTGTTAGTAAAGCATCTGGAATGGTGAACCCGAGGACCAGGATACGAAAACTGAGATGCATTTTAAATTGTTTCCCAATCACACAGTGGACGATACTCTGGGTTCCCCATGCATGATTTAGCTGGAGGAAGAATGCCTTGAACCTGAAGAGTTGGGACCCATGGAATGGGTACCATGCAGTATGACTTCAAAGGGTCTGTATTTGCTTACCGAAACTCACCAATGCTATCAGCCTGAAGTGTCCAGCCTTATGTCTCAACCAGCTCTGGGTGTAGATGTGTTAAATCCCGGTTGCATCACATGCCCTGAGTGAATTATTTAAGAATTGCTCTCTATTTCACTGTCTTTTTGTTTTGTTTTCGAAATTTATTTTGATAATGGGATTTATCGGATTTTCACTGCTGCGTTTCGGCCGCTGTACACACGGAGACATATATATCCATGGGTTTTAAGATTCTTCCTAGTCAGTTATATTCCTAGGCGTTGAATATATGGTGTTGGGTCCATTTCGTTGAGCAAGGAGTAGGTCTTGTCTATTACATATTTGGCTTATGGAAAGTTATCTCTGCTAATTTCAGTCTCTGGTTTTATGCAGCACCCAAACGCACCTTTCCCCATAAGCAAGCACTAGTTGGTTTTCTAAATTTGAGACCCTGTTCTGTTTTGTAATTCAGTTCATGTGTAGTCAAGTTTACATTCCGTGTATTAGTGATATCTTATGATGTTTCTTTTTCTGTGTGACGTAGTTCACGTAGAATCACCGTACCTGCATCCACTCACTATGCCGCTACAGGCCTGATGACACAGATTTCATTGCTGTGTGATACTGCATTGCACGTACGTGCCACAACTTCTTTATCCATTTTTTGCTTTCTGGGATATTTACCTGGTACTGTAGACGAGCTTCTTGTGAACACAGCCGTCCCAAATATTGGGGTGGCTGTCTGTTTTTGATTTTAATTTCCGTAAGCTACAGGACCATAAGTGGCAGTGCCATAGGCTGTGTTGCTTTGTTTCTTACGTGTTTCAGGAAACACCATACACTTCTCCAGGGTGGCTGCTGGCAATTTACATCCTGCTAATCAGCATAACAAGGCTCCCTGTTCTCCATATCCTGTCCTACCTTTCTGGATTTTACACTATTTTCAGATGGCCCTTTTGCCCGGGGGGCAGTGAGACTTCATTGTAGTGCAGATTTCCTTTACAGGCTTGCTTGGTTGGCCAAAAAGGGCGTATGCGTTTTTTCCTGAATATATTCAGGAAAAAACGCATATGCATTTTTTGGCCAAGTGCATCATTGTCGACGTTGTGCCTCTTTTCCTATGCTTTCAGGGCAATTCCAGTCTACCCCCTGCAATCGTTTTCCTGAAATTCTGCCCCGCTTTCAAGTCCCCTTCGCAGGCTTACTTCAATATATTTTTGGAAGATAGCTGTCATTTATAACTCTGCAGGTTTGTGAATTACAGTGCCCCTGAGCTCCTTTCTTCAACTCGCTTTCTTGTGAGCTGGGCACAAAACCGCAGGATTGCTTCAGGCCCTAATCTGTTTCCGGCAGGGCATGCTGAGCCTTTGGTTAATTCCTCTTCCTGGTGGGAAATGAGCGTTACATTTGTCCGTGCAGACACCTAGAGCTAGTCTCTCATTAGTTCTCTCTATTCCTGTTCATCTTGCACAGAAATTGAAAGCTTTGCCAAAGAGGAGGTTAAAGGCACTGACTCTCCAAACGGGGAGAGTGTTAGTAAAGCATCTGGAATGGTGAACCCGAGGACCAGGATACGAAAACTGAGATGCATTTTAAATCGTTTCCCAATCACACGGTGGACGATACACTGGGTTTCCCATGCATGTTTTAGATGGAGGAAGAATCCCTTGAACCTGGAGAGTTGGGACCCATGGAATGAGTACCATGCAGTATGACTTCAAAGGGTCTGCATTTGCTCACCGAAACTCCCAATGCTATAAGCCTGAAGTGTCCAGCCTTATGTCTCAACCAGCTCTGGGTGTAGATGTGGTCAATCCCGGTTGAATCACATGCCCTGAGTGAATTATTTAAGAATTGCTCTCTATTTCACTGTCTTTGTGCTTTTTTTGAAATTTATTTTGATAATGGGATTTATCGGATTTTCACTGCTGCGTTTATGCCGCTGTACACACGCTTGATTCTCTTACGGAGACATATATATCCATGGGTTTTAAGATTCTTCCTAGTCAGGTATATTCCTAGGCGTTGAATATGTGGTGTTGGGTCCATTTCGTTGAACAAGGGGTAGGTCTTGTCTATTACATATTTGGCTTATGGAAAGTTATCTGTGCTAATTTCAGTCTCTGGTTTTATGCAGCACCCCAAGGCACCTTTCCCCATAAGCAAGCACTAGTTGGTTTTCTAAATTTGAGACCCTGTTCTGTTTTGTAATTCAGTTCATGTGTAGTCAAGTTTACATTCCGTGTATTAGTGATATCTTATGATGTTTCTTTTTCTGTGTTATGTAGTTCACGTAGAATCACCGTACCTGCATCCACTCACTATGCCGCTACGGGCCTGATGACACAGATTTCATTGCTGAGTGGTATTGCATTGTACGTACGTGCCACAACTTCTTTATCCATTTTTTGCTTTCTGGGATATTTACCTGATACTGTAGACGAGCTTCTTGTGAACACAGCCGTCCCAAATATTGGGGTGTCTGTTTGTTTTTGATTTTAATTTCCGTAAGCTATAGGACCATAAGTGGAAATGCCATAGGCTGTGTTGCTTTGTTTCTTACGTGTTTCAGGAAACACCATACACTTCTCCATGGTGGCTGCTGGCAATTTACATCCTGCCAATCAGCAAAACAAGGCTCCCTGTTCTCCATATCCTGTCCTACCTCTCTGGATTTTACACTTTTTACAGATGGCCCTTTTGCCCGTGGGGCAGTGAGACTTCATTGTAGTGCAGATTTCCTTTACAGGCTTGCTTGGTTGGCCAAAAAGGGCGTATGCGTTTTTTTCTGAATATATTCAGGAAAAAACGCATACGCACTTTTTGGCCAAGTGCATCATTGTCGACGTTCTTCCTCTTTTCCTATGCTTTCAGGGCAATTCCAGTCTACCCCCTGCAATCGTTTTCCTGAAATTCTGCCCCGCTTTCAAGTCCCCTTCGCAGGCTTACTTCAATATATTTTTGGAGGATAGCTGTCATTTATAACTCTGCAGGTTTGTGAATTACAGTGCCCCTGAGCTCCTTTCTTCAACTCGTTTTCTTGTGAGCTGGGCACAAAACCGCAGGATTGCTTCAGGCCCTAATCTGTTTTCAGCAGGGCATGCTGAGCCTTTGTTTAATTCCTCTTCCTGGTGGGCAATGAGCGTTACATTTGCCCGTGCAGACACCTACAGCTAGTCTCTCATTGGTTCTCCCTATTCCTGTTCATCTTGCACAGAAATTGCAAGCTATGCCAAACAGGAGGTTAAAGGCACTGACTCTCCAAGCGGGGAGAGTGTTAGTAAAGCATCTGGAATGGTGAACCCGAGGACCAGGATACGAAAACTGGGATGATTTTAAATCATTTCCCAATCACACGGTGGACGATACTCTGGGTTTCCCATGCATGTTTTAGCTGGAGGAAGAATGCCTTGAACCTGGAGAGTTGGGACCCATGGAATGGGTACCATGCAGTATGACTTCAAAGGGTCTGCATTTGCTCACCGAAACTCACCAATGCTATCAGCCTGAAGTGTCCAGCCTTATGTCTCAACCAGCTCTGGGTGTAGATGTGGTCAATCCCGGTTGCATCACATGCCCTGAGTGAATTATTTAAGAATTGCTCTCTATTTCACTGTCTTTGTGTTTTGTTTTCGAAATTTATTTTGATAATGGGATTTATTGGATTTTCACTGCTGCGTTTCGGCCGCTGTACACATGCTTGATCCTCTTACGGAGACATATATATCCATGGGTTTTAAGATTCTTCCTAGTCAGGTATATTCCTAGGCGTTGAATATGTGGTGTTGGGTCCACTTCCTTGAGCAAGGAGTAGGTCTTGTCTATTACATATTTGGCTTATGGAATGTTATCTGTGCTAATTTCAGTCTCTGGTTTTATGCAGCACCCCAACGCACCTTTCCCCATAAGCAAGCACTAGTCGGTGTTCTAAATTTGAGACCCTGTTCTGTTTTGTAATTCAGTTCATGTGTAGTCAAGTTTACATTCCGTGAATTAGTGATATCTTATGATGTTTCATTTTCTGTGTGACGTAGTTCACGTAGAATCACCGTACCTGCATCCACTCACTATGCCGCTACGGGCCTGATGACACAGATTTCATTGCTGAGTGATACTGCATTGCACGTACGTGCCACAACTTCTTTATCCATTTTTTGCTTTCTGGGATATTTACCTCGTAATGTAGACGAGCTTCTTGGGAACACAGCCGTCCCAAACGTTGGGGTGGCTCTCTGTTTTTGATTTTAATTTCCCTAAGCAATAGGACCATAAGTGCAATTGCCATAGGCTGTGTTGCTTTATTTCTTACGTGTTTCAGGAAACACCATACACTTCTCCAGGGTGGCTGCTGGCAATTTACATCCTGCCAATCAGCATAACAAGGCTCCCTGTTCTCCGTATCCTGTCCTACCTTTCTGGATTTTACACTTTTTTCAGATGGCCCTTTTGCCCAGCGGGCAGTAAGACATCATTGTAGTGCAGATTTCCTTTACAGGCTTGCTTGGTTGGCCAAAAAGGGTGTATGCGTTTTTTCCTGAATATATTCAGGAAAAAACGCATACGCCCTTTTTGGCCAAGTGTATCATTGTCGACGTTGTGCCTCTTTTCCTATGCTTTCAGGGCAATTCCAGTCTACCCCCTGCAATCGTTTTCCTGAAATTCTGCCCCGCTTTCAAGTCCCCTTCGCAGGCTTACTTCAATATATTTTTGGAGGATAGCTGTCATTTATAACTCTGCAGGTTTCTGAATTACAGTGCCCCTGAGCTCCTTTCTTCAACTCGCTTTCTTGTGAGCTGGGCACAAAATCGCAGGATTGCTTCAGGCCCTAATCTGTTTTCAGCAGGGCACGCTGAGCCTTTGTTTAATTCCTCTTCCTGGTGGGAAATGAGCGTTACATTTGCCCGTGCAGACACCTACAGCTAGTCTCTCATTGGTTCTCCCTATTCCTGTTCATCTTGCACAGAAATTGCAAGCTGTGCCAAACAGGAGGTTAAAGGCACTGACTCTCCAAGCGTGGAGAGTGTTAGTAAAACATCTGGAATGGTGAAGCCGAGGACCAGGATATGAAAACTGAGATGCATTTTAAATCGTTTCCCAATCACACGGTGGACGATACTCTGGGTTTACCATGCATGTTTTACCTGGAGGAAGAATGCCTTGAACCTGGAGAGTTGGTCCCATGGAATGGGTACCATGCAGTATGACTTCAAAGGGTCTGCATTTGCTCACCGAAACTCACCAATGCTATCAGCCTGAAGTGTCCAGCGTTATGTCTCAACCAGCTCTGGGTGTAGATGTGGTCAATCCCGGTTGCATCACATGCCCTGAGTGAATTATTTAAGAATTGCTCGCTATTTCACTGTCTTTGTGTTTTGTTTTCGAAATTTATTTTGATAATGGGATTTATCGGATTTTCACTGCTGCGTTTCGGCCGCTGTACACACGCTTGTTTCTCTTACACAGACATATATATCCATGGGTTTTAAGATTCTTCCTAGTCAGGTATATTCCTAGGCGTTGAATATGTGGTGTTGGGTCCATTTCGTTGAACAAGGGGTAGGTCTTGTCTATTACATATTTGGCTTATGGAAAGTTATCTGTGCTAATTTCAGTCTCTGGTTTTATGCAGCACCCCAAGGCACCTTTCCCCATAAGCAAGCACTAGTTGGTTTTCTAAATTTGAGACCCTGTTCTGTTTTGTAATTCAGTTCATGTGTAGTCAAGTTTACATTCCGTGTATTAGTGATATCTTATGATGTTTCTTTTTCTGTGTGATGTAGTTCACGTAGAATCACCGTACCTGCATCCACTCACTATGTCGCTACGGGCCTGATGACACAGATTTCATTGCTGAGTGGTATTGCATTGTACGTACGTGCCACAACTTCTTTATCCATTTTTTGCTTTCTGGGATATTTACCTGATACTGTAGACGAGCTTCTTGTGAACACAGCCGTCCCAAATATTGGGGTGTCTGTTTGTTTTTGATTTTAATTTCCGTAAGCTATAGGACCATAAGTGGAAATGCCATAGGCTGTGTTGCTTTGTTTCTTACGTGTTTCAGGAAACACCATACACTTCTCCATGGTGGCTGCTGGCAATTTACATCCTGCCAATCAGCAAAACAAGGCTCCCTCTTCTCCATATCCTGTCCTACCTTTCTGGATTTTACACTTTTTACAGATGGCCCTTTTGCCCGGGGGGCAGTGAGACTTCATTGTAGTGCAGATTTCCTTTACAGGCTTGCTTGGTTTGCCAAAAAGGGCGTATGAGTTTTTTCCTGAATATATTCAGGAAAAAACGCATACGCCCTTTTTGGCCAAGTGCATCATTGTCGACGTTCTTCCTCTTTTCCTATGCTTTCAGGGCAATTCCAGTCTACCCCCTGCAATCGTTTTCCTGAAATTCTGCCCCGCTTTCAAGTCCCCTTCGCAGGCTTACTTCAATATATTTTTGGAGGATAGCTGTCATTTATAACTCTGCAGGTTTGTGAATTACAGTGCCCCTGAGCTCCTTTCTTCAACTCGTTTTCTTGTGAGCTGGGCACAAAACCGCAGGATTGCTTCAGGCCCTAATCTGTTTTCAGCAGGGCATGCTGAGCCTTTGTTTAATTCCTCTTCCTGGTGGGCAATGAGCGTTACATTTGCCCGTGCAGACACCTACAGCTAGTCTCTCATTGGTTCTCCCTATTCCTGTTCATCTTGCACAGAAATTGCAAGCTATGCCAAACAGGAGGTTAAAGGCACTGACTCTCCAAGCGGGGAGAGTGTTAGTAAAGCATCTGGAATGGTGAACCCGAGGACCAGGATACGAAAACTGGGATGATTTTAAATCATTTCCCAATCACACGGTGGATGATACTCTGGGTTTCCCATGCATGTTTTAGCTGGAGGAAGAATGCCTTGAACCTGGAGAGTTGGGACCCATGGAATGGGTACCATGCAGTATGACTTCAAAGGGTCTGCATTTGCTCACCGAAACTCACCAATGCTATCAGCCTGAAGTGTCCAGCCTTATGTCTCAACCAGCTCTGGGTGTAGATGTGGTCAATCCCGGTTGCATCACATGCCCTGAGTGAATTATTTAAGAATTGCTCTCTATTTCACTGTCTTTGTGTTTTGTTTTCGAAATTTATTTTGATAATGGGATTTATTGGATTTTCACTGCTGCGTTTCGGCCGCTGTACACATGCTTGATCCTCTTACGGAGACATATATATCCATGGGTTTTAAGATTCTTCCTAGTCAGGTATATTCCTAGGCGTTGAATATGTGGTGTTGGGTCCACTTCCTTGAGCAAGGAGTAGGTCTTGTCTATTACATATTTGGCTTATGGAATGTTATCTGTGCTAATTTCAGTCTCTGGTTTTATGCAGCACCCCAACGCACCTTTCCCCATAAGCAAGCACTAGTCGGTGTTCTAAATTTGAGACCCTGTTCTGTTTTGTAATTCAGTTCATGTGTAGTCAAGTTTACATTCCGTGAATTAGTGATATCTTATGATGTTTCATTTTCTGTGTGACGTAGTTCACGTAGAATCACCGTACCTGCATCCACTCACTATGCCGCTACGGGCCTGATGACACAGATTTCATTGCTGAGTGATACTGCATTGCACGTACGTGCCACAACTTCTTTATCCATTTTTTGCTTTCTGGGATATTTACCTCGTAATGTAGACGAGCTTCTTGGGAACACAGCCGTCCCAAACGTTGGGGTGGCTCTCTGTTTTTGATTTTAATTTCCCTAAGCAATAGGACCATAAGTGCAATTGCCATAGGCTGTGTTGCTTTATTTCTTACGTGTTTCAGGAAACACCTTACACTTCTCCAGGGTGGCTGCTGGCAATTTACATCCTGCCAATCAGCATAACAAGGCTCCCTGTTCTCCGAATCCTGTCCTACCTTTCTGGATTTTACACTTTTTTCAGATGGCCCTTTTGCCCAGCGGGCAGTAAGACATCATTGTAGTGCAGATTTCCTTTACAGGCTTGCTTGGTTGGCCAAAAAGGGTGTATGCGTTTTTTCCTGAATATATTCAGGAAAAAACGCATACGCCCTTTTTGGCCAAGTGTATCATTGTCGACGTTGTGCCTCTTTTCCTATGCTTTCAGGGCAATTCCAGTCTACCCCCTGCAATCGTTTTCCTGAAATTCTGCCCCGCTTTCAAGTCCCCTTCGCAGGCTTACTTCAATATATTTTTGGAGGATAGCTGTCATTTATAACTCTGCAGGTTTCTGAATTACAGTGCCCCTGAGCTCCTTTCTTCAACTCGCTTTCTTGTGAGCTGGGCACAAAATCGCAGGATTGCTTCAGGCCCTAATCTGTTTTCAGCAGGGCACGCTGAGCCTTTGTTTAATTCCTCTTCCTGGTGGGAAATGAGCGTTATATTTGCCCGTGCAGACACCTACAGCTAGTCTCTCATTGGTTCTCCCTATTCCTGTTCATCTTGCACAGAAATTGCAAGCTGTGCCAAACAGGAGGTTAAAGGCACTGACTCTCCAAGCGGGGAGAGTGTTAGTAAAACATCTGGAATGGTGAAGCCGAGGACCAGGATATGAAAACTGAGATGCATTTTAAATCGTTTCCCAATCACACGGTGGACGATACACTGGGTTTCCCATGCATGTTTTAGATGGAGGAAGAATCCCTTGAACCTGGAGAGTTGGGACCCATGGAATGAGTACCATGCAGTATGACTTCAAAGGGTCTGCATTTGCTCTCCGAAACTCCCAATGCTATAAGCCTGAAGTGTCCAGCCTTATGTCTCAACCAGCTCTGGGTGTAGATGTGTTAAATCCCGGTTGCATCACATGCCCTGAGTGAATTATTTAAGAATTGCTCTCTATTTCACTGTCTTTGTGTTTTGTTTTCGAAATTTATTTTGATAATGGGATTTATCGGATTATCACTGCTGCGTTTATGCCGCTGTACACACACTTGATTCTCTTACGGAGACATATAAATCCATGGGTTTTAAGATTCTTCCTAGTCAGGTATATTCCTAGGCGTTGAATATGTGGTGTTGAGTCCATTTCGTTGAGCAAGGAGTAGGTCTTGTCTATTACATATTTGGTTTATGGAATGTTATCTGTGCTAATTTCAGTCTCTGGTTTTATGCAGCACGCCAAGGCACCTTTTCGAATAAGCAAGCACTAGTTGGTTTTCTAAATTTGAGACCCTGTTCTGTTTTGTAATTCAGTTCATGTGTAGTCAAGTTTACATTCCGTGTATTAGTGATATCTTATGATGTTTCTTTTTCTGTGTGACGTAGTTCACGTAGAATCACCGTACATGCATCCACTCACTATGCCGCTACGGGCCTGATGACACAGATTTCATTGCTGAGTGATATTGCATTGTACGTACGTGCCACAACTTCTTTATCCATTTTTTGCTTTCTGGGATATTTACCTGATACTGTAGACGAGCTTCTTGTGAACACAGCCGTCCCAAATATTGGGGTGGCTGTCTGTTTTAGATTTTAATTTCCGTAAGCTATAAGACCGTAAGTGGAAGTGCCATAGGCTGTGTTGCTTTGTTTCTTACGTGTTTCAGGAAACACCATACACTTCTCCAGGGTGGCTGCTGGCAATTTACATCCTGCCAATCAGCATAACAAGGCTCCCTGTTCTCCATATCCTGTCCTACCTTTCTGGATTTTACACTTTTGTCAGATGGCCCTTTGGCCCGGGGGGCAGTGAGACTTCATTGTAGTGCAGATTTCCTTTACAGGCTTGCTTGGTTGGCCAAAAAGGGCGTATGCGTTTTTTCCTGAATATATTCAGGAAAAAACGCATACGCCCTTTTTGGCCAAGTGCATCATTATCGAAGTTCTGCCTCTTTTCCTATGCTTTCAAGGCAATTCCAGTCTACCCCCTGCAATCGTTTTCCTGAAATTCTGCCCCGCTTTCAAGTCCCCTTCGCAGGCATACTTCAATATATTTTTGGAGGATAGCTGTCATTTATAACTCTGCAGGTTTGTGAATTACAGTGCCCCTGAGCTCCTTTCTTCAACTCGCTTTCTTGTGAGCTGGGCACAAAACCGCAGGATTGCTTCAGGCCCTAATCTGTTTTCAGCAGGGCACGCTGAGCCTTTGTTTAATTGCTCTTCCTGGTGGGAAATGAGCGTTACATTTACCCGTGCAGACACCTACAGCTAGTCTCTCATTGGTTCTCCCTATTCCTGTTCATCTTGCACAGAAATTGCAAGCTGTGCCAAAGAGGAGGTTAAAGGCACTAACTTTCCAAGCGGGGAGAGTGTTAGTAAAGCATCTGGAATGGTGAACCCGAGTACCAGGATACGAAAACTGAGATGCATTTTAAATCGTTTCCCAATCACACGGTGGACGATACTCTGGGTTTCCCATGCATGTTTTAGCTGGAGGAAGAATCCCTTGAACCTGGAGAGTTGGGACCCATGGAATGGGTACCATGCAGTATGACTTCAAAGGGTCTGCATTTGCTCACTGAAACTCGCCAATGCTATCAGCCTGAAGTGTCCAGCCTTATGTCTCAACCAGCTCTGTGTGTAGATGTGGTCAATCCCGGTTGCATCACATGCGCTGAGTGAATTATTTAAGAATTGCTCTCTATTTCACTGTCTTTGTGTTTTGTTTTCGAAATTTATTTTGATAATGGGATTTATCGGATTTTCACTGCTGCGTTTCGGCCGCTGTACACACGCTTGATTCTCTTACGGAAACATATATATCCATGGGTTTTAAGATTCTTCTTAGTCATGTATATTCCTAGGCGTTGAACATGTCGTGTTGGGTCTATTTCTTTGAGAAAGGGGTAGGTCTTGTCTATTATATATTTGGCTTATGGAAAGTTATCTGTGCTAATTTCAGTCTCTTTTTTTATGCAGCACCCCAACGCACCTTTCCCCATAAGCAAGCACTAGTTGGTTTTCTAAATTTGTGACCCTGTTCTGTTTTGTAATTCAGTTAATGTGTAGTCAGGTTTACATTCCGTGTATCAGTGATATCTTATGATGTTTCTTTTTCTGTGTGACGTAGTTCACGTAGAATCACCGTACCTGCATCCACTCACTATGCCGCTACGGGCCTGATGACACAGATTTCATTGCTGAGTGATATTGCATTGTACGTACGTGCCACAACTTCTTTATCCATTTTTTGCCTTATGGGATATTTACCTGATACTGTAGACGAGCTTCTTGTGAACACAGCCGTCCCAAATATTGGGGTGGCTGTTTTTGATTTTAATTTCCGTAAGCTACAGGACCATAAGTGGAAGTGCCATAGGCTGTGTTGCTTTGTTTCTTACGTGTTTCAGGAAACACCATACACTTCTCCAGGATGGCTGTTGGCAATTTACATCCTGCCAATCAGCATAACAAGGCTCGCTCTTCTCCATATCCTGTCCTACCTTAATAGATTTTACACTTTTTTCAGATGGCCCTTTTGCCAGGGCGGCAGTGAGACTTCATTGTAGTGCAGATTTCCTTTACAGGCTTGCTTGGTTGGCGAAAAAGGGCGTATGCGTTTTTTCCTGAATATATTCAGGAAAAAACGCATACGCCCTTTTTGGCCAAGTGCATCATTGTCAACGTTGTGCCTCTTTTCTAATGCTATCAGGGCAATTCCAGTCGAGCCCCTGCAATCGTTTTCCTGAAATTCTGCCCCGCTTTCAAATCCCCTTCGCAGGCTTACTTCAATATATTTTTGGAGGATAGCTGTCATTTATAACTCTGCAGGTTTGTGAATTACAGTGCCCCTGAGCTCCTTTCTTCAACTCGCTTTCTTGTGAGCTGGGCACAAAACCGCAGGATTGCTTCAGGCCCTAATCTGTTTCCCGCAGGGCACACTGAGCCTTTGTTTAATTCCTCTTCCTGGTGGGCAATGAGCGTTACATTTTCCCGTGAAGACACCTACAGCTAGTCTCTCATTGGTTCTCACTATTCCTGTTCATCTTGCACAGAAATTGCAAGCTGTGCCAAACAGTAGGTTAAAGGCACTGACTCTCCAAGCGGGGAGAGTGTTAGTAAAGCGTCTGAATGGTGAACCCGAGGACCAGGATACGAAAACTGAGATGCATTTTAAATCGTTTCCCAATCACAGGGTGGACGATACTCTGGGTTTCCCATGCATGTTTTAGCTGGAGGAAGAATCCCTTGAACCTGGAGTGTTGGGACCCAAGGAATGGTTACCATGCATTATGACTTCAGAGGTTCTGCATTCACTCACCGAACGTCACCAATGCTATCAGCCTGAAGTGTCCAGCCTTATGTCTCAACCAGCTCTGGGTGTAGATGTGTTAAATCCCGGTTGCATCACATGCCCTGAGTGAATTATTTAAGAATTGCTCTCTATTTCACTGTCTTTGTGTTGTGTTTTTGAAATTTATTTTGATAATGGGATTTATCGGATTTTCACTGCTGCGTTTCGGCCGCTGTACACACGCTTGATTCTCTTACGGAGAAATATATATCCATGGGTTTTAAGATTCTTCCTAGTCAGGTATATTCGTAGGCGTTGAACATATGGTTTTGGGTCCATTTCTTTGAGCAAGGAGTAGGTCTTGTCTATTACATATTTGGCTTATGGAAAGTAATCTGTGCTAATTTCAGTCTCTGGTTTTATGCAGCACCCCAACGCACCTTTCCCCATAAGCAAGCACTATTTGGTTTTCTAAATTTGAGACACTGTTCTGTTTTGTAATTCAGTTTATGTGTAGTCAAGTTTACATTACGTGTATTAGTGATATCTTATGATGTTTCTATTTCTGTGTGACGTAGTTCACGTAGAATCACCGTACCTGCATCCACTCACTATGCTGCTACAGGCCTGATGACACAGATTTCATTGCTGAGTGATATTCCATTGTACGTACATGCCACAACTTCTTTATCCATTTTTTGCTTTCTGGGATATTTACCTGGTACTGTAGACGAGCTTCTTGTGAACACAGCCGTCCCAAACATTGGTGTGGCTGTCTGTTTTTGATTTTAATTTCCCTAAGCTATAGGACCATAAGTGCAAGTGCCATAGGCTGTGTTGCTTTGTTTCTTACGTGTTTCAGGAAACACCATACACTTCTCCAGGATGGCTGTTGGCAATTTACATCCTGCCAATCAGCATAACAAGGCTCGCTCTTCTCCATATCCTGTCCTACCTTACTAGATTTTACACTTTTTACAGATGGCCGTTTTGCCAGGGGAGCAGTGAGACTTCATTGTAGTGCAGATTTCCTTTACAGGCTTGCTTGTATGGCCAAAAAGGGCGTATGCGTTTTTTCCTGAATATATTCAGGAAAAAACGCATACGCCCTTTTTGGCCAAGTGCATCATTGTCGACGTTCTGCCTCTCTTCCTTTGCTTTCAGGGCAATTCCAGTCTACCCCCTGCAATCGTTTTCCTGAAATTCTGCCCCGCTTTCAAGTCCCCTTCGCAGGCTTACTTCAATATATTTTTGGAGGATAGCTGTCATTTATAACTCTGCAGGTTTGTGAATTACAGTGCCCCTGAGCTCCTTTCTTCAACTCGCTTTCTTGTGAGCTGGGCACAAAACCGCAGGATTGCTTCAGGCCCTAATCTGTTTTCAGCTGGGCACGCTGAGCCTTTGTTTAATTACTCTTCCTGGTCGTCAATGAGCGTTACATTTGCCCGTGCAGACACCTACAGCTAGTCTCTGATTGGTTCTCCCTATTCCTGTTCATCTTGCACCGAAATTGCAAGCTGTGCCAAACAGGAGGTTAAAGGCACTGACTCTCCAAGCGGGGAGAGTGTTAGTAAAGCATCTGGAATGGTGAACCCGAGGACCAGGATACGAAAACTGAGATGCATTTTAAATCGTTTCCCAATCACACGGTGGACGATACTCTGGGTTTCCCATGCATGTTTTAGCTGGAGGAAGAATGCCTTGAACCTGGAGAGTTGGGACCCATGCAATGGGTACCATGCAGTATGACTTCAAAGGGTCTGCATTTGCTCACCGAAACTCACCAATGCTATCAGCCTGAAGAGTCCAGCCTTATGTCTCAACCAGCTCTGGGTGTAGATGCGGTAAATCCCGGTTGCATCACATGCCCTGTGTGAATTATTTAAGAATTGTTCTCTATTTCACTGTCTTTGTGTTTTGTTTTCGAAATTTCTTTTGATAATGGGATTTATCGGATTTTCACTGCTGCGTTTCGGCCGCTGTACACACGCTTGATTCTCTTACGGAGACATATATATCCATGGGTTTTAAGATTATTCCCAGTCAGGTATATTCCTAGGCGTTGAATATGTGGTGTTGGGTCCATTTCGTTGAGCAAGGAGTAGGTCTTGTCTATTACATATTTGGCTTATGGAAAGTTATCTGTGCTAATTTCAGTCTCTGGTTTTATGCAGCACCCCTAGGCACCTTTTCCCATAAGCAAGCACTAGTTAGTTTTCTAAATTTGAGACCCTGTTCTGTTTTGTAATTCAGTTCATGTGTAGTCAAGTTTACATTCCGTGTATTAGTGATATCTTATGATGTTTCTTTTTCTGTGTGACGTAGTTCATGTAGAATCACCGTACGTGCATGCACTCACTATGCCGCTACGGGCCTGATGACACAGATTTAATTGCTGAGTGATATTGAATTGCACGTACGTGCCACAACTTCTTTATCCATTTTTTGCTTTCTGGGATATTTACCTGGTACTGTAGACGAGCTTCTTGGGAACGCAGCCGTCCCAAACTTTGGAGTGGCTCT
Organism: Phocoena phocoena; assembly: GCF_963924675.1. Taxonomy (NCBI): domain Eukaryota; kingdom Metazoa; phylum Chordata; class Mammalia; order Artiodactyla; family Phocoenidae; genus Phocoena; species Phocoena phocoena. Next base: position 663,443 of record NW_027077614.1, read on the forward strand.
CTGTTTTTGATTTTAATTTCCCTAAGGAATAGGACCATACGTGCAATTGCCATAGGCTGTGTTGCTGTATTTCTTACGTGTTTCAGGAAACACCATACACTTCTCCAGGGTGCCTGTTGGCAATTTACATCCTGCCAATCAGCATAACAAGGCTCCCTGTTCTCCATATCCTGTCCTACCTTTCTGGATTTTACACTTTTTTCAGATGGCCCTCTTGCCCGGGGGGCAGTGAGACTTCATTGTAGTGCAGATTTCCTTTACAGGCTTGCTTGGTTGGCCAAAAAGGGCGTATGCGTTTTTTCCTGAATATATTCAGGAAAAAACGCATACGCCCTTTTTGGCCAAGTGCATCATTGTCGACGTTCTGTCTCTTTTCCTATGATTTCAGGGCAATTCCAGTCTACCCCTGCAATCGTTTTCCTGAAATTCTGCCCCGCTTTCAAGTCCCCTTCGCAGGCTTACCTCAATATATTTTTGGAGGATAGCTGTCATTTATAACTCTGCAGGTTTGTGAATTACAGTGCCCCTGAGCTCCTTTCTTCAACTCGCTTTCTTGTGAGCTGGGCACAAAACCGCAGGATTGCTTCAGGCCCTAATCTGTTTCCAGCAGGGCACACTGAGCCTTTGTTTAATTCCTCTTCCTGGTGGGCAATGAGCGTTACATTTGCCCGTGCAGACACCTAAAGCTATTCTCTCATTGGTTCTCCCTATTCCTGTTCATCTTGCACAGAAATTGCAAACTGTGCCAAACAGGAAGTTAAAGGCACTGACTCTCCAAGCGGGAAGAGTGTTAGTAAAGCGTCTGGAATGGTGAACCCGAGGACCAGGATACGAAAACTGAGATGCATTTTAAATCGTTTCCCAATCACACGGTGGACGATACTCTGGGTTTCCCTTGCATGTTTTAGCTTGAGGAAGAATGCCTTGAACCTGGAGAGTTGGGACCCATGGAATGGGTACCATGCAGTATGACTTCAAAGGGTCTGCATTTGCTCACCAAAACTCACCAATGCTATCAGCCTGAAGAGTACAGCCTTATGTCTCAACCAGCTCTGGGTGTAGATGTGGTAAATCCCGGTTGCATCACATGCCCTGTGTGAATTATTTAAGAATTGCTCTCTAATTCACTGTCTTTGTGTTTTGTTTTCGAAATTTCTTTTGATAATGGGATTTATCGGATTTTCACTGCTGCGTTTCGGCCGCTGTACACACGCTTGATTCTCTTACGGAGACATATATATCCATGGGTTTTAAGATTATTACTAGTCAGGTATATTCCTAGGCGTTGAATATGTGGTGTTGGGTCCATTTCGTTGAGCAAGGAGTAGGTCTTGTCTATTACATATTTGGCTTATGGAAAGTTATCTGTGCTAATTTCAGTCTCTGGTTTTATGCAGCACCCCAAGGCACCTTTTCCCATAAGGAAGCACTAGTTGGTTTTCTAAATTTGAGACCCTGTTCTGTTTTGTAATTCAGTTCATGTGTAGTCAAGTTTACATTCCGTGTATTAGTGATATCTTATGATGTTTCTTTTTCTGTGTGACGTAGTTCACGTAGAATCACCGTACCTGCATCCACTCACTATGCCGCTACGGGCCTGATGACACAGATTTCATTGCTGAGTGATACTGCATTGTACGTACGGGCCACAACTTCTTTATCCATTTTTTACTTTCTGGGATATTTACCTAATACTGTAGACGAGCTTCTTGTGAACACAGCCGTCCCAAATTTTGGGGTGGCTGTCTGTTTTTGATTTTAATTTCCGTAAACTATAGGACCATAAGTGGAAGTGCCATAGGCTGTGTTGCTTTCTTTCTTACGTGTTTCAGGAAACACCATACACTTCTCCAGGGTGGCTGCTGGCAATTTACATCCTGCCAATCAGTATAACAAGGCTCCCTGTTCTCCATATCCTGTCCTACCTTTCTGGATTTTACACTTTTTTCAGACGGCCCTTTTTCCCGGGGGGCAGTGAGACTTCATTGTAGTGCAGATTTACTTTACAGGCTTGCTTGGTTGGCCAAAAAGGGCGTATGTTTTTTTTCCTGAATATATTCAGGAAAAAACGCATACGCACTTTTTGGCCAAGTGCATCATTGTCGACGTTCTGCCTCTTGTCCTATGCTTTCAGGGCAATTCCATTCTACCCCCTGCAATCGTTTTCCTGAAATTCTGCCCCGCTTTCAAGTCCCCTTCGCAGGCTTACTTCAATATATTTTTGGAGGATAGCTGTCATTTATAACTCTGCAGGTTTGTGAATTACAGTGCCCCTGAGCTCCTTTCTTCAACTCGCTTTCTTGTGAGCTGGGCACAAAACCGCAGGATTGCTTCAGGCCCTAATCTGTTTCCGGCAGGGCATGCTGAGCCTTTGGTTAATTCCTCTTCCTGGTGGGAAATGAGCGTTACATTTGCCCGTGCAGACACCTACAGCTAGTCTCTCATTGGTTCTCCCTATTCCTGTTCATCTTGCACAGAAATTGCAAGCTGTGCCAAACAGGAGGTTAAAGGCACTGACTCTCCAACCAGGGAGAGTGTTAGTAAAGCATCTGGAATGG